>NW_016107420.1:1311838-1402432 GCF_001604975.1 Cebus imitator
CATGAGGTTTTATATATGAACATACTATATGTAACTTTAAAAAGAATGAACTAAATCTACATGTATCAACATGGATCTACCACAAATATACATTTAGTTCCTTTAAAAGGTTCAGAAAATTGATATAGTCTAGAATTATTTTACCTTCAACCAGAAACAAATATGCCAAAAGGAAAATATTAAACTGTGTTTGCCTGTGTAGATAAAAAAATGTAAAAACTATCTATAAGGATAGCACCCAAAATCATAAATTTGGTCATCAGTTGAAGAGAAAGAGAGAAGATAAGAATTGGTTATACTGAATGGAGATTTTAGGTTTCTCTTAAAGGTCTATTAAAAAAAAAACTAAACTAAACTAAAGGAGATCCACTTATTATTTGCATATTTAAATCAATAATAAAATCAATTAAATTTTAACTATAAATCTATTATTTCTACAAATATTGTCTTTTAAAGAGTGTTACTAGCATTTATTACTCCTTATATACTATAGTTTATATTCATCTATTATCTTGATACCACTTAGTATGTTCTTCCATTTGTTTCCATTTTTCTTACATCCTGGTGTTACTTACAGATGAAGCCATATAATCTGGCTGATCATCATCAAACTTCTGTTATCAGCAATTCTCATTCTGGGTTAAGAGAGTTGGAGATGCTGAAATAATAGAATCTCTAAGGAGAAAAGGGAATTTAATACTGTCAAAATATATTGCTTATAATAGGATTCTAAATAATACGAATTTCAGGAATGTCAATGGCAAAATCTTCCTTATTGATGAGGAGATGCAGATGATGGAATGTCCACAAGCCAAGAAATAAATAATAAATTAGCTTATGAAGAATTACCACAATTATTTTTATTCTGCAGTCTAGGATTATTTAGCATTCATCTTGCACTGCTTTACATGAAGGTTACTATAGCAAAAGCCCCCAGCTCCTTGTCCACCAAGATTCCTGGTTTTTAATCTATGCTTAACATTCAGAGCACAGTTCTAGATGGCCTCTGCTTCACTCCTTGTTTTCTCTTTCCTTTACTTGCCATAACAACACTCCTCCCTAAGTCTTCTGGTCTTAAATTCTCATTCTTCCTGTATAGAGGCCTAGTATCCACATTAAGAAGTTAAAAACTAAATTTAAAAATGGGAAGAAATACAAAGGGTTTTTTTTTTTTTTAATTCTTTTGGATGTGGAAAACAAAGTGGCTGTTACATAAGAATGCAAGATAAGGCAACATCACCGATTTTAAAGCAGTGACTTTCAATATGAAACAATGAATTTATGAGTTTATATCTCTTGTGTAAATATTTTATAAAACCTTTTTAGAGTTACAATTATGTTTGCATATATAAGTAAAAATAATGTAATTGCCAATTATAGTGATGTTATAGCTTGATAGGGAATGACAATGATTATTACCAGAAATCATATGGGCCCTTAGCAACAAAATGGTGTTGAATTTACCACAGTCCGATAACTAGTCTTGAATTTCGTTGATATCACACTGTACAAATAAAACTCATAAAGAGGTCAAAATAAACAACTGCTTCATTTCTATAATTATAGTTTTACATATCTACTATGTGTCATGCATACTGAAAGTTGCTTACCAATAGTTTAGCTATATATTTGTATGGGTTCTATATATATATATATATATAATATACACACAGGATATATATATATATATCATATATACATACTCATTTTAGTATATATATATTTAGCATATCCATATCTTTATATTTTAGTGTGTATATATGTATATGTGTATATATAGTTTAGCTATATATTTGTATGTGTTTTATATATAAAATATACACACAAGATATATACATATATATATACATACTCATTTTAGCGTATATATGTATTTAGCATATCTATATCTTTCTATATATTTTAGTGTATATGTATGTATATTAGTTGAAACATATATATGTATGGTCCCAAAGTACAGTAACTCATTTAAGCGTGTATATATGGAAACATATACATATATACACGCTTAAATGAGTTACTGTACTTTGGGACCATCTGGTAAAATGTTAAGTGGTTGTGACAGGCCCAGAAGAAGTTAATTTATGTGAGTGGATTTGCTCACTTTGTGCAAAATATTATTGTCCTCATTTTACATATTCCATTCATCTAGTAGTTTGGTGACCACAGGAATATTCTCGTGGCAGACAGTAGAAGCACAAAAGGGCTGAGTAGAAACATGAAGAGTTCTCTAAGATTTTTCTTTAAACTAACAGTGTGACTTCTACCTACATTCCATAGGCTTCATCAAAGCCCATCATTTGACCAGGGTTGATATCCACAGGGTTGAAATGTATACTCAGACTTCAGTGAAGGCCAGTGCAAAGTCACATGACAAAGGACATGTATGTATAGTACCATTAATATTACAGGGAGGAAGCAACCAATCTCTCACATAGATAATATGGTTCCACTTCCCTACTCTTGACTCTTTCAACCTACTTCTTGCTGATGATATTAGGGATAACTACTTAACCTTGCTTCATGCAGCCGGGGAATGGCAGAACTTTGGCATCTAACCCAATGTACTCCTAGAAAGAGTGCTTCTTCGAAAACTTGCTGTGGTACATTCCTATCAATTAAAAGGAATGTTAAAGAGTGAGAGCTGGGTTAGCAGGAAAATATAAAAGGAAATACATAAATTGAATTATGCTCACTGATACAGCGGACTCTTTTAGTCATTAACAAAATTTCAAGAAAAGGAATTTTAAGCAATGTTTTAATTAGATGGGTTTATTTATTGATCCAAAAGTATGTAACAAGTGCTTGTGGTTAACTTTTATAATAGGTACTAGACATAGTAATTAAAGATATAACTGATTTTTGTTTTTTGGGGAACTATAAAATATATGAATACAGCAAAAGAGTTATTAGAAGCAATTTCTGAAATATAGGCAAAAGACAACATGGTAATGTAATACCAAAGGTAATGAAGATAGAAGAGTCATGTTATGGACTGGAATGGATAGAAATTTGTGTCTGTGATTTGAATAATAGATTTCTAGGATATTTTGAAGTTTTATGGTTTGTGTACCAGAGTATATGATTGTACATTCTATAGAAATGTATATTAATATTAATAGAGAGAAATTTTTGAGGAATAAATATGAACTTTCATTTCTGAAGATGTAAAGCAAGAGATAGTTGCGATAAACCTCAGTTTCAATGCAAAGTAATGTGTAAATACATAATGTTGGACTTTGAAAATTAAGGTGGATGTATACTAAATGAATTGTCAGCCTAATTGTGGCATTAAAAATTATGTGTAGATAACATTTATTTGGAAAAAATGAGGAATAGAAACATAAGTATGACAGAATTTGATTTAGCTCTTTTCCACAGATATTTACATGTCCGTTATTAAAAAGAGGATTGAAAAAAGTTGCTGAGAAGGAGGAGACAAGCAGATGGATGTACAATATGAAGCCAAGGAAGAATGGATTGCAAGAACTAAGACATAGTCAGCTTTGCGTGATGTTATTGGAATGATTAAGCTGAAGACTAAAACTGATTTAATGGATTTAGCAAGAAAGGACAAAATTTAGAAAAAACAGTTTTAATGAAGGGATAGGGGTTAATTGTGAAATTTTTACTTTGGAGGCAGCCTAAGAAATTTGAAGTACTAAGGTATTTATGTACTTATTTATTTATTTAATGCAGTAAACTCTTAAATTGAATTGATATGGAAAGTCATCCCTGGGAAATGTGCCCTGGTAAGACAGGAGGAGTTGTAAATTGTAACTTTTATTTTCTTATCATGAGAGCCCTTGATATAAATAAAAGCTTCATTGATCAGATATAAAATTACAACATTAAATGTCAGTTTCAGTAAAAAAAAAAACTTTTGGACAGCCAGAATAGAATGAAATAAAATCGCCTTTGCTAGGCATGCAAATCTCTAGAGTAATATATTTACCTCAATATTGTGTCCCGTATTTCATGACTCAAACAGATACATGAAATTATTTCTAGATGTAAAATGTTTTGGGGTGACAGAGAGCAATGAAAATTTAAGTTGAATCTAGGAATGCATAAAATTGCATTGCTGAAATAGGTTTCTTTTCAAAACTAATTTTCATTTTTTTTTTCTGTTTCAAAAGAAAGAAATGGGGATATTGATCCATTGTCTTGAAAGCATCATGCTCTTCTGCTTGTCCTAAACTTCAAAGACAAAACTTCAGCTCAAATAGAACAAATAAATCCCTGAAAATAAAAACTAATCAAAATATCCATCTAAAAATAGCCATTTCCAGCAGTCTTTGAGGAAATAAAATTACATTATTAACATTTAGAAAATAAGTGTACTTGAAGTTTCTTCAACAATTCCACCCACCTTTCTCCCCTAGACTGACATTAACACAAGCTCTAATAATCATGAAATCAGTTCTCAGAGACTGGCTATGGTAGTTTTGCTCAGATTCTAGTTCTGTAGTTCTCAGAAATGTGTGTGAAGTAATCAATGGATTTGATGGAAAGTTCAGATCAGATTTTCAATGAGGAATAAAATCTGAGTTCACAGATATATATATATATATAAATTTGTTACAAACACAAAACTAATATCCAGTAACACATACATTCTGTTAAGAAGTGAAAGGATACACTCTAATTAATTATGTAAATAATTTAGTCTTACAATTCATAATCACATTATTTGAGACATAATATACAGTTTGCCCAATTTGTTCAATAATAATTTTTTTGGCTAAAACAATAGGATTTATTTGTTTATGTATTTCCAGATTCACATATTTATCTATCTATTTATATAAAAGTAACATAGAATACAGTAAAAATTCAAATGGAAACCAAAAATGTAAAACTAAAAGTCTCATCATGAAGACCCTCTTTCAAATATATTATTGTTTTCTAGTAATCATAAACACTTTAAATTGATAAGTAATATCTGTATATTTATGGAATATAACATAATGTTTTGATGTATGTATGCACCATCTCACCATTTTTTTGTATGAATGATGAGAAAACTTAAAATTACTCTCAGCAATTTTCAGTTATACAACATATGGAAGTGCTGATATCTTTATGACATACTGATATCATATCCTTTGGGTGCCTTCCCAGAAGTGGACCTGCTGGATTTTTATGGTAGTTTTATTTTTAACTTTTTGAGGAAACTTCATACTGTTTTCAACAATGGCTGTACAAATGGCTAAACAGATGTAGGAATGGCTGTACATTCCCACCAGCAATGTACAATGGTTCTCTTTTCTCCCTATCCTCACCAACATTTGTTATATTTTGTTTCTTGATAATCACCATTCTAACAGGTGTGTATTAATATCTCATTGTGGTTATAATTTGCATTTCCTTGAGGATTAGCGATATTAAGCAATTTGTCATATAGCTGTTGACCATTTGAATGCCTTCTTTTGAAAAATTTGTATTCTTATCATTTGGCCATTTTTTAACTAAGTCATTTATCTTCACATTATTCAGTTGTTTGAGTTATTTATATATTTTGGAAATTGAACCCTTGTCAGATGTGTGATTTGCAAATATTTTCTCTTATATTGTAGGTTGTCTCTTTACTCAATTTATTGTTTCTTTTCCTGTGGAGAAACTTTTTAGTTTGTTGTAATCCCATTAGTCTATTCTTGCTTTTGTTGCCTGTGTTTATGGGTTCATATAAAAAAAAATTACTCAGACCAGTGTTATGTAATGTTTTTCTGTTTTCCTTTAATATTTCTATAGATTTAGGCTTTATGTTTAAGTCTTTGATCCATTTTATTTTGATTTTTGTGTATGGTATAAGGAAAAAAGTCCAATTTTATTCTTTTGTATATAGATACCCAGTTTTCTCCACAACGTTTATTAAATAGTCTGTTCATTTTTCATTTTGTGTTATTGACATCTTTGTCAAAAATCAATTGACTATGCAGGCATGGCCTCATTTCTGGGCTCTCTGTTCTGTTCCATTGGCCAATGAACCTGCCCTTGAACAATGCAAAGGTTAAGGGCCTTGACCTCCATGCATAGTCAAAAATCTGTTTATAACTTTTGAATCCCCAGAAACTTAACTACTAATAGCCTACTATTGACAAGAATACTTACAGATAACACAAACAGTAGGTTGACACATGCTTTCTTAAAATGCTGTATATACATATATATATTATATGCTGCTTTCTTACAGTAAAGTAGAAAAATAAAATGTTATTAAGAAAATAAGTAATAAAAATATATTCACTATTCATTAAGTGCAATCTGATTATCATAAACGTTTTCGTCCTTGCCTTCATGTTAAGTAGGCTGAGGATGGGAGCATGAAGAGGGGTTGGTTTTGCTGACTCAGGACTCTCAGTGGCAGAAGCAAATCTGTGTACAAGTGCATATGTGCAGTTGAAACGTGTATCGTTCAACGGTCAACTGAATTTTAATGCCATTACCATGTTGTTTAAATTGCTATTGCTTTGTAGTATAGTTTGAAATCAGGTAGCATCTTGTCTCCAGGTTCATTCTTGCTCAGTGTTGTCTTGTCAATTAGAGGCTTTTTGTGGTTCCATATATATATTATAATTTTCTTCTATTTTTATAAAAAAATGGCATTGGAATTTTGATGGGGATTGTTTTGAATTTGTAGGTCACTTTGGGCAGTATGGACATTTTAACAATATTAATTCTTCCAATTTATGAACATGGGATATCTTTTTATTTATTTATGTCTCTTTCAATTTTTTCATTAACATTTTATAGTTGTCAGTGTGCAGGCCTTTCATCTCCTTTGTTAAATTTATTCTTAAGTTGTTTATTTTTGTAGCTATTGTAAATGGGGTTTTTCTCTTTATTTCTTTTTTCGGAAGAAATAGTGTATAAAAACATTACTAGTTTTTGTGTGTTGATTTTGCACTCTGCATCTTTACTATATTCATTTATTAATTCTAATAGTTTTTTTTTGTCCAATCATTAGGGATTTTTATGTGTAAAATTATACCATCAGCATACAGAAAAAATTTCTCTTCTTCCTTTCCTATTTGAATGCCTTTCATTTCTTTTTCTGCCTAATTATTCTGACAATGACTTCCAATATCATGATGAATAGCAGTAGGGAAAGTGAATATCTGCTTTTTCCATATCTTGAAAAATCCAGAAAGTCTTTCGAATTTCACCATTAAATATAATATAAACTATGGGCTTAAGATATATGGCCTTTATTGTGTCCAGGTACATTATTTCTACATCTAATTTCTTGAGAGTTTTAATCATAAAAAGATATTGTATTTTGCCAAATTCTTTTTCTGCATGTAATGAGATAATCACATTGTTTTTGTTCTATTAGTGGTATGTATCACACTTGTTGATTTGCATATATGAAACAATTCTGGTATCTTAGGGATGAATCCCAATTGATCATCGTAAATGACCCTTTTAATGCATTGTCAAATTTGTTTTTTTGCCAGTACTTTGTTGAGAATTTTTGCATTTATTTTCATCAAGGATATTAGCTTGTAGGCCTATAGTTTTCTTTCCTTGTGGTGTTCTTTCCTGGCTTTAGTGTTAGGGCAATTCCAGCCCTGTGAAAAGAATATAAACATTTCATCCTCTTTGATTTTGTGAAAGAGTTTGCAAAGGATTGATATTAGTTCTTCAAATATTTGGTAGAATTCCATAATAAGCCTTCAGGTTCTTGGCTTTTTTTTTTTTTTAGAAGGGTTATTATTACGAATTCAAGCTCCTTACTCGTTATTGGTCCATTCATCTCAAAAAAATTTCTTCTAAAAAATGTTAGAATGCCTTTTTTTATTAACATGAAATAATAAATAAGAAACAAACATGAATGTTATCATGTCTTCCATCTAACACTGGATAATAGAAAAATAAAAGAAATTTTTTTTTGTCTTTTTGAGATGGAGTCTTACTCTGTCATCCAGGCTTGAGTGCTATGGTGCAATCTTGACTCACTGCAACTCAGTCTCCCAGGTTCAAGCGAATAGCCTGCCTCAGCCTCCCAAATAGCTGGGATTACAGGCATGTGCCACCACACCAAACTAATTTTGTATTTTTAGTAGAAATGGGGCTTCATCATGTTGGCCAGGCTGGCCTCAAACTCCTGACCTCAGGTGATCCTTCCACCTCGGCCTTCCAAAGTGTTATGATTACAGGTATGAGCCACTGTGCCCAGCCAAAAACAAAACTTTGATGGAATTACAAGTATTCTGTTTTTTAAGTTGTACTTTTTTGTTTATATTTTAACTTTTAGTTATTTTAAAAACTACTATACACTTCTGCTAATTAGTTCAAAATTCTGTGTATAAGGATAACCCAGTGTAGTTATACAAACACTTCCTTTACACTGTTTTTTAAATCTAAATTTCTTTTATTATGTCTCAAGTATTAACTACTCATATAATTTACAGTAATTTTATTCCTACCATATGGATAAAACAATTGATATTCAGAAATTTTAAAACAGTACATAAATTTAAAACAATTTAACATTTAGTGTCATGATCAAACCTAGTATTTAGTGCCATGATTAAACATAATCTTATCAAAATTTATATTTCCCTACTCAGATATCATGTCTCTGGTTGGATATGTTATTTTATAACATGGAAGTAAAGGTGCTCTATTTTTTGTTAATAAAAATGTCCAGCATTAAATAATGCTTGCACATATTGGAATTCCTTTAAAAATTCTCACTTATGTCAATATTATATTTTGGTGCACATAAATATTTTCATTAATGTCTATACCCAAACTTTTATAGTGTCAATGGAAAACTGCAAAATGCATTTAATGAAATTCTTTAAAAATGAGAGAAATAATAAGCACTGTTAAGAAAACTGTTTACCAAACATTTCAAGTCTTTGCGTAAGTAATATTTGTTGGCTTAAAACTCTATGCAAATAAATCTTTAAAATCTGTATAGTAAGAAAAGACATCATGAAGATCTATTTAAAATGACATTTGTTGAATTCTAACTCCTGCTGAAATTTCCTGTCCTATATAAGAGTAGCATCTTGTAATTTAAACTATCTTTTCTGAATACATCAGCAGAAGTCATGTTCATTAAGTTGATATAGATCTTTCTCTAACCTTAACCAGACTTGCAAGTATAAGTTTAGCAGAGTATTTATACGGTAAGCATACTGAAACTGCTTACTATATAAAGTGAAACCTATGCTATCTCTTTCAAATTACTTGTTTTGGAGCTCATTTTTTTTTTTTTTCCGAAGAAAGAACTACAACTCAATCTCTTTTCTCACACTTTCAGCAAAATCTTAACTTTAAACACAAAGTCTAGATAAATAACCTGGATTTTGAATATACAGCCTGGTGAGACTAAGGTCATATAATTTGTGTTATAACAACAACAAGATGAAGAAGAACTAATATGAGAAATAAACAATGAGTGACAATCTTATGTTAATGTAGGCAAATTTTAATTAGTATGACACTAAAAACTTTATGTAGAGATAAAATATTTTTTTTGTGAAACCATAAATCATTTTATTAGAAATGTGGTTTTCAAACCCTTAACCCAATTTATTTTTTATCTTTTACAAACTTTAAAATTAGGGGTTTATTTACATAGTTGCTTTATAATAATCTGTTTAGTAACTTCTGCTTGTTCTCTCACATCTCCTAGATGACTAAAGTGAAAACAAACAAAATCTACAACCTTGTTCTATTTTACTTATAAACAATCTCATTATCTCTCATTTGTCCTTAATGACAACTTTTTATTCCCTTTGACCATTAAGTAATTCATAGCTTATTGACAACTGTGAAATTATTCCTACCACCAATCCTCATGTTCATTCTAAGATTATGAATCTTTCAAGTTTTTTTGCATAAGCAACCTGACCAGTAATACTACCATATAATTGCTGTTTTAATTAAAAATTTTGAATTCTTCTGTTTATGTTGTACAGTTGCCTTGATTTTTATAGACATTGACCATATTATTGATTTATTCTTTGCTTTGTATTCTGTTAATCCTCATTCATCAAACACAAATCTTTATTGTTTGTATTTTATTTTAATTCCCAGCATTGTTTGCAAAACTGTAATTCTCTTTATTCAAGGAGCAAATTAACTTTTCCAGTCTTTAAGTAACTGTCACATGCAAGATGAGAAGATCCAGGATTTTTCACCCAGATCTAGTCTAATGATGAGTTCATGCTTGTAATCACTGCTTAAGTTTCACTGGATAGTATGACAAGTCTCTGGCAAAGTTGAAATGATCAGAAGGCTGCATGCAACCAAAATGTTTGAATCAGTTTGAAAATACTTGATCCCCATCTGGGATATGGGCAGCCTCATGAACAGGCATCAGACAGCAGAAAATATTTAGCCTACTTTCATCTTCCCTATTCTTATTACAGTATATTAAATCTTTATTCAAAAACTGGATAGTTTTTTAGATTCTCAGGAACTTTGAGAAGATTAATATTGTTAATATTATTTGTTAATTCTTAATTATTTTTCTCATTACTTAGCTTTCATTTTTATTATTTAGAAAGGATTTAAATCCACGTCTCTCATATTATTTGAACACCCATCTCATATGAAAACCCTCTGTTAGAGCCATCAGACATTAAAATCTTCATTATTATATTTTTTAAAAATCTCAAGGCTCCAAAAAGGCAGGTTATTTGCCTAATGTTCTGCAGCTATTAGTAATGCTTTGTTATTTAACCTCAGTTAAATTGGTATGAGGATCATTTTGAATAATTTCTCTAGCAATAGATGCATATGGTATCTCCAACACTTCTCTCTTTTTTGTTTTACAGTTATTCTGTACACCCTCTGAATAACATACTGAAGATGCAAGCTTCTGCAGCTTTAACAACAACAAAAAGTAGGGACACAGGTTTTGAAATTAAATCGAGATGTTTGGAATGAGTATATAATACAGCAGTATGAATGCAAAAACTGACAGAAAATATACATTAGTGAGAATGTTATTTTGTGTGTACGCTTCATCAAGGTTCTCCAAATGACAGTACACACATGTACATATATACTCATACACACACACACACATTAACCTGTATACATACATATGCAGTGCTGCCTTTGGTGAAGTATTGTGGATGAGAAGGTGTTTAAGGATAGTTGGTGGGGGGTACTTTTTGTAAATTTTTAAAAAATAAACTCCTTTGTACTATTTTTTTATTCTCTTCATATATTTGTTTCATATATTTCAATGCATAATCAAAGTCATCTTTTTTTAAGAACTCTGGATGTCTTTTCCACTGCACTTAAACCTCTATTCTCTATAAATATTATTTTATTTTTTAAAAATGTTTTGGGTAGATAGTAGGTGTATATATTTATGGAGTACATGTGATGTCTTTATACAGACATGCAATAAGCAATAATCACACCATGGAAAATAGAATATCTGTCTTCTCAAGCATTTATCCTTTGAGTACAAACAACCCAGTTATATTCTTTTACTAATTTGTAAATGTACACTTAGATTACTATTGTCTATAGTCACCTTGTCTTAGTATATATATATGTATGCTTAGAAAGAATAAATAAGACCTAATATTTATATAATTTAATATATCTATAGTACTCGTTAACCATCCTCACTTTCCGTCCACACCCTCATTATCCTCCCCAGCCTGTGGTAACCATCCATCTACACTTGATCTCCATGAGTTCAATTGTTTTGATTTTTGGCACCACAAATAAGTAAGAACATGCAAAATTTGTCTTTCTGTGTCTAATTTCACCTATCATAATGACCCCCAGTTTTATCCATGCTGCTGCAAATGACAAAAGTTCATTCTTTTTTATGGCTGCATAGTACTTCATTGCATATATGTATCGCATGTTCTTCATCCAATCATCTGTTGATGGACATTTAGGTTGCTTCCAAATCATGACTATTGTGAAAAGTGCTACAACAAATATAGGAGTGCAGATATGTCTTCTATATACAGATTTCCTTATTTAGGGCATATACCCAGCAGTGGGACTATGGATTGTATGGTAGCTTTATTTTCAGTTTTTTGAGGAAGGTCCAAATTGTTCTCCATTGCAGTTGTATTAATTTACATTCCAACCAACAGTGTACAAAGATTCCCTTTTTCCCACACCCTTGACAGCATTTGTTATTGCCTGTTTTTTGGACTAAACAAAATTTTTAACTGGGGTGAGATTTCTTGTTGTAGTTTTGATTGGCATTTCTCTGATGATCAGTGATGTTGAGAACCTTCACATATGTCTGTTTGCCATTTGCATGTATTCTTTTGAGAAATGCCTATTCAAATCTTTTGCCTCTTTTTAAAAAAGATTATTAGATTTTCTCCTATAGAGTTGCTTGAGCTCCCTGTATGTTCTGGTTATCAATCCCTTGTTAGATGGGTAATTTTCAAATATTTTCTTCCATTCTGAGGGTTGTCCCTTAACTTTGTTTAATTATTTCCTTTGCTGTGCAGAAGCTTTTTAACTTTATATAATCTCATTTGTCCATTTTTGTTTTGGTTGCCTATGCTTGTGGGTATTATTCAAGAACTTTTTGCCCAGAACAATGTCCTGGAGAGTTTCCTCAATGTTTTCTTAGTAGTTTCATAGACTGAGGTCTTGGATTTAAGTCTTTAATCCATCTTCATTTAATTTTTGTAAGTAGTGAGAGATATGGGTCACATTTTGTTCTTCTACATATGGATATGGGGTTTTCAAGCACCATTTACTCAAAAGACTCATTTCTTCAATGTATGTTCTTGGCACCTTTTTTGAAAAAGAGTTCAATGTAGGTATATGGATTTGTTTCTCAGCTCTCTATTCTGTCCCATTGGTCTGTGTGTCTGTTTTTATACCAGTACTATGCTGTTTGGTTACTGTAACTCTGTAGTATAATTTGAAGTCAGATAATATTATTCCTCTAGTTTTCTTCTTCTTTGCCAGCCCAGCTTTGCTATTCTGGGTCTTCTGTATTTCCATATAAATTTTAGGACATTGGTATTTTGGTAAGGATTGTCTTGAATCTGTAGATTTCCTTGGGTGGTACAGACATTTTAACAATATGATTATTTCAATCCATGAACGTGTTTGTGTTCTCCAGGCTAATTCCTAAGCATTTACTTTTATTTGTGTTTATTGTAAATTAGATTACTTTTTTTTTCAGATAATTAACTCTTGTCATATAGAAATGCTACTAATTTATGTATGTTCTATCCTACTAACTTACTGAGTTTATCAGTTCTAGTAGTTTTTAGGAGGAGTCTTTACATTTTCCCAAATATAAGCTCATATCATCTGCAAATAAGAATAATTTGTCTTCTACTTTTTCAATTAGGATGTCCTTTAATTTTTCCCTGTCTGATTGCTCTAACTGCGAATTCCTGTACTATGTTGAATAACAATGGAGAAAGTAGACATCCTTGTCATGTTTCAGATCTTAGAGGAAAGGATTTCAGTTTTTCCCCATTCAATGTGACACTAGCTATGGGTCTGTCATGTATGGCTTTTATTATGTTGAGGTGTGTTCTTCCATACCCGGTTTTTTGGGGGTGTTTTTATGAAGAAATGTGAATTTTATCAAATGCTTTTTCAGCATAATTCAAAATGATCATATATTAATTTTAATGATCCAGCAATCAATTATCATTAGAACAAATCTTTTACCATTTGATCCAGCAATTCCACTACTGGGTATGCAGAGGAAAATAAGTCATTGTATGAAAAAGACACTTGCACGTGTATGTTCATAGCAGCACAATTCACTGTGGAACCAACCCAAATGATCATAGATCAATAAGCGGATAAAAAAATCTGGTATTCTGGTACATATATACCATGGAATACTACTTAGCCATAGAAAAAGGAAAAAATAATGGCATTCATAGCAACCCAGATGACACTGAAAATCATTATTCTAAATGAAGTAACTCAGGAATGGAAAACCAAATATCATTTGTTCTCAGTCATTAGTGGGAGCTAGTCTATGAGGATGCAAAGGCATAAAGACACAGTGGACTTTGGGGACTAGGTATGAGGGTGAAAGTAAGGTGAGGAATAAAATACTGCACACTGGGTCCAGTGTACACTGGTCGGGTGATGGGTGCACCAAAATCTCAGAAATCGCCACTAAATACTTATCCATGTAACAAAACATCACGTGTCCCCCAAAAGCCTAATGAAATAAAAAATAAAAATAAATAAATAAATAATAAATAATTTAAAAGTATGTTTTTTTCCTTCACTGTCTTTACATAATGTATCACATTGATTGATTAGCATATGTTGAACCATCCTTACATCCCAGCAATAAATCTCACTTGGTCATGACAAACGATCTTTTAATGTGTTGCTAAATACCACAGTAGAAAATACTTGGAGTATGAATGCATATATATTTTTTGGTTTGTTACATTATGCAGACCATACCATGAAATGACAGTGGCTTCTGTGAAGGTAATGTGTATGCTTGTGCATGTTCAAGTTTTTATTCTTTTGGATGGATCTAGCCAAGGATTGGCTCTCCTTATGAGTTAAACACATTTCACATTTCTCTTTAATTAGTTTTATTAATATAAACAGATAGATGAGTAGTTTGGAGATAAAATTGAAAGCAAAATTTCTATGTTCCTGTAAGTCTTATTGTCTAATAGGCAAATAAATAAACTGTATATCACAAGGATTATTTAATTAATTTCTGTGACATAAGAAATATTAAATTCTATTGAGGTAACTTAACTTAGAAAATACAAGGGATTCTAACATGATTATCTTGGAAAAGAATCTTGTCCAGAGACCTTTCTTTTTTAAGATAACAAAAGGTGGCCTGGCAAGGTGGCTGATGGTTATAATCCCAGCACTTTGGGAGGCGGAGGCAGGTGGATCACCTGAGATCAGGAGTTCGAGACCAGCCTGGCCAACATGGTGAACGAAATCCTGTCTCTACTAAAAATACAAAATTAGGCAGGCATGGTGGTGCTTTCCTGTAATCCCAGCTACTCAGGAGGCTGAGGCAGGAGAATCTTGAACTCTGGAGGTGGAAGTTGCAGTGAACCAAGATTGTGCCACTGCACTCCAGCCTGTGCAACAGAGTCAGAAAAAAAAAAAAAAAAGATGACAAAAGCTGAAATCTGAAAGAAATTCAAGAATGAACAAAGGAAAAGGGAGAAACAGCTTTCCAGACAAAATCTAGATGAGTACATACCTAGGAGATATGAAGGCAACACAAGCAAGACATGCAGATTTCCGGGGGCATTTTTGGGATGTTTTTCAAGCCTGGTTGTTATGGAATAAATGTAGGAATATGCAGGTTGTCTGAAAGGCCCTAAGCAATCCACTAATCCCTGCTGTGGGCTGTGCAATTTCAATTGAAAAAGAATGGACACAAGCTAAAGCAATGGGCTGTTTAATCAAAGAGCATGGAAAGAATGGCAGAGAGAAAGGAGCATACCCAAATTGCAGCAACAGGGACTCTGCTGTTACAATTTGGGTATGCTCCTTTCTCATCAACTCATCTGTAAATGTGTAAGCTAAGGCTGAAGCAGTTGGCCAAACTCCAGGTAATCCTTAATGATAAAAACAGCTGACTTTTATCAGAGATGAAAAGGTAAGTTTCCATAGAAGTAATAGAAGGTATTGGAATAACAAAATCTCTATGAAAAGAAGTTAAAAAATTGAATAATATACAAATAAAGGAAGAATAAAACTGATAGCAACTTGATGACAATAGTTAAAGAAATAAGCATGATAAATATCTTCAGAGAAATAGGGAGAATATTGAATACATTATAGGTTGTTATAAGTAGAAATTCAGAGATATTAAAAGTAAAAATCAAGTTATTTAGAAAAAATATTGAATAATCAGGTTGCATAATAAATGGACATAGTCAATTTTTTCCATATTGAGGCATATTTTATATAATAAAATTCAAGAAAGTTAAGTGTATAGTTTGATGAAACTTGGCAACATTATGCTTACATGTTACCATCACTCAAAAAAGAGAAATATTTTTATATAACCCCATCATATACCCTTGACCCTTTCCACTGTGGTTCCCCTTACTTTACCACAAACATACACACAAATCTGAATTTCATTACCAGTTATTAGTTTTATTGGATTTATATTATATAAATATCATTATACAGTATGTACTATTACTGTGTAACGATTTTCATTCAAAACAACACTTTTGAGATTCATCCAAGTTGCATAAGTAGTTAATTTACTTTAATTGCTGAGTAGCGTTTCATTGTATTGACTGTTGCAATGTGTTTTTCCATTCTTTTGTTGATGGAAATTTGTGTTGTTTTCAGTGTTTTGATATTATGCCAAAAGTTTCTGTGTACATTATTAAACTATCATTTTTCCTCATTAGTTTTTTTGTTTTTCTTTTTTTTTCTCTGTCACCAGGCTGGAGTATAGTGGCTGCAACCTCTGCTTCTTGGGTTCAAGTGATTCTCCTGCCTCAGCCTCCCAAGTAGCTGAGACTACAGGCACATGCTACCATGACCAGCTAATTTTTGTATTTTTAGTAGAGACTGGGTTTCACTATGTTGGCCAGGATGGTCTCAAAATCTTGATCTCATGATCCACATGTGATCTAAAGTGCTGGGATTACAGTCGTGAGCCACTGCACCTGGCCAGTTTGGCTTTTTTATATTATTTTTGTCTTGTTGGGTCAAAAGTTTGGTATGTAGAACATTGTAAGAAACACAAACAACTTCCACTACTATCAACATCACAGTGGTACATTTGTTGCTGAAGGACTTCTTGGTTGCCACCAAGTTTTGACAACTGTGAATAAAGTTGCTAAAACATCAATGATCAGGTTTTTGTAGAGACATCAGTTTTCCGTTCCTTTATGTAAATACCAAGGAACACAATTCCTGCATTATATTCCAACAGTATGTTTAGTTTTGTGAAAAAACGATGTCAAAGCATCTTCAAAAGTAGCTATATGTTTCTGCATTCCAACCAGCAATGAATTAGAGTTACTTTTCTTTCACATTCCTGCCAGTATGTGGTATTGTCAGAGTTTTGGATTTTGGCCATTCAAATAGGTATGTTGTGATATCTTTTCATTATTTTAATTTGCAATTGCCTAATGGCATATGATGTTTCCCGGTTTTTTATATAATTACTTGCCATTTGCATTACTACTTTGGTGATGTCTTAGTTCATGTAAACTTAGATTGAGTTTGTCAATATCCACAAAATTACTTTCTAGAATTTTACATTCCAGAATTGAATTGGATCTACATTAAATCTATAGATGAGATGGGAAGAAACGACGCCTTGGAAAGAAATGACATCATATTGTCTTCCTATCCATGAAGATGAAATATATCTCCATTTATTTAATTATTATATCTTTCATTATTCTTTAGTTTTTCTCTATAGATTTTGTATATTTTTTAAAAATTTATAAAATGTTTTATATATATACATATATTTGATATTTATGTAAATGATAATGTGTTTTTAATTTTAAATTGTACTTATTTTTTTGCTGCTAAATGGGAAAGAAATTAACTTTTGTATATTAAACTTATATCTTGCAACCTTGATATAATGGGTTTTTCAGTTCCTCACTGTGAGAACTTGGCAGAGCCCCTGGTGGTAAAGCACACAGCAGGTCCCTTAATAATTGGGTCTCCCTGGAGTTTTTACCTCTCAGAGTTGTCTACAATGATCCTCTAGAAATTCATCAACTACAGTTTGTTCTCTTACCTTGGCATTGGTTCTCCTGGGGGTTTCTACTTGTGGGCTTTTGTTCAAATAGGTTGTAATTTTCTGTATCTGGGATGAGAAACACTTGTAAATATCACAACTCAGAAAAACAGGTCCATTAAAAGACTGAAGATTGATTATAAGACTACAGAATGCTTCCCATCATCCACACCTTACTCCATATCAGCCACATCAACAGGGCTCCAGTATAATGAAAGTGGACTATTAAGAAAAAGATTTTAAGGAGAGTCAAAAGACAACAAGAGAAACAAAAACAAAGACACCAGAAGAAGTTAGAGCCTTTGGCATCTACAGTTAAAACAAATATCCCGAACAGCCCAACCCCAAAACAAATTAACTATAAAACATCACATTAAAGGCCTATACTCTAAGTTTCTATTACTAAAGACTTTGTATCTGGCTTTCAATAAAAATAAAAAATATTAAAGAAAAGAAAAAAATCCAACACCTTAAGAAATAATGCAAACATCAAAAACAGACTCAGATATGACACAGATACTAGAATTATCACATAATCATAACTAAATTAATATGTTAAGAACTGTACTGGAATTAAGAGATAATATGCAAGAAGAGGTGGGTTATGTGAGCAGAGAGGCAGAAACTCCAAGAAAAAATAAAAACCACTAACATAATTCCATTGATGAACACATCGAAAGACTGGAAATGCCCAAGGACTTAAGAAGCGAGTTTGAAGATATGTCAAAAACACTTCCCTAAGTCAATTGCAAAGAGAAGATAAAAAAGTACAACAGAAAATCTAAGACTGTGGGGTAATTTCAAAAAGCATAACATATGCATAATTAAAATGCTAGAAGGAGAAACAGAGACCAGAGCTGAAAAATTATTTCAAGTAATAATGGCCAAGAATTTTTCAAACTTAGTGACAAACTGTCATCTTAGATTTTATGATGAGTCTTTAAATATGATAGCAATAGCACAACTTATGGAAGAAAAAAAAAGTTAAGTTGAATTTTATTAATATTAAAAGCATCTTCTCTGTGAAAGCCAAAGTTAAAATGATAATAATAATTTCTTTAAAAGCCAAAGCCTGAGAAAGAATATTTGCAAAACATATATCTGATAAAGGACTTCTATCCAAAATATACAAAGAACCTATAAAAGTGACAAATAAGAAAAATAAAAAACAATTAAAAATGGTTAAATATATAAATCAACATTTCATTGAAGAAGATAAAACAGGGCAAATAAGCATAGAAAAATTATATTTTATTAGGTAATTCAGAATTAAAACTTCAATGAAATACCACTGTACATGTACAGTCATGCGCTGCTTAACAATGGAGAAACACAGTCTGAGAAATTAGTCAGTAAGTGATTAGGTTGTGCAAACATCATAGAATGTGCTTATATAAACCTAGCTGGTATAGACTACTACACGCCTAGGCTATATGATAAAGCCTATTGTTCCTAGGCTACAAATCTGTACAGCATGCTACTGTACTGAATTCTTTAGGTAGTTGTAACACAGTGGTAAATATTTGTGTATCTAAACATTTAAAACACACAGTAAAAATATGATATTGTAATTTTATGGGATCACCATCGCATATACAGTTTCTCATTAACTAAAACTTAATTATGTAGCACATGGCTGTATTAAAATGGCTAAACTCTAAAATACAATTCCAACTGCTGATGTGAATCCAGGGCAAAAACAACTCCCATTCATCACTGGTTGGAATGCAAAGTGGAATGGTCATTTTGGAGGTAATTTTGCTATTCTTATGAAGCTAAATACAGTTTTACTACACATTCCAACAATCACATTTCAAGATTTCTGTTCAATTGATTTGAAAATATATTCAGACAGAAATCTGCATATTGATGTTCATATTAGCTTTACTTATAAACATCAAAAATTGCAAACAACCAATATGTCCTTCAACAGGTGAATGAATAAACAAGTCATAGTATATTTATATAATTGAATATTACTCTATAATAAAAAAATAAATGAGCCATCAAGCAACCAAAAGGCATGGATAAAAATTCAATAGAGCTTGCCAAGTCAAAGAAGCCATTGGCTATATTCTGTATGATTCCAATTATATAATATTTTGTATAAGATGAAACATATAGAGGATTAAACAATCAGGAATTGACAGTAGGTTGGAGGTACTGAGGGCTGAATGGGTAAAGTGCAGGAGACTTCTAGGGCTGTGACATCATGCTGTATGATTCTATGATGCAGGATAAGTGAAATTAAGCATTTATCAACACCTATAGAACTTTACAGCAAAAATAATGAAACAATGTATGCAAATTTAAATATATATATATATATATATATATATATATATTTTAGAAGGTTTGGGGATTCCATAAATTAATGCAGACTGTGACTACATAATCAATATGTTTTAAAAGAGTATGAAACAACCTCACTAAAGGGAATGGAGAGAAAGTGCTGATTTAAGTATCTCTGGAAATGAGTGGAGAGAATGTACAATTAAAAGCAAGTGACTCCACAGCACAGAACTCTAGTTGACACAGTTGTTTCCTATGAGTTACATGCTAATTTCAGTATTACTACATATGTATGCTGGAATTGAAGAATTAAGATTGTCAATGATAGATGGTGGAAGCCAAATTTGGTACATTTATAGTGAGACTATGCTGATAAACAAGGAGATGAGCTTAAAATAATTCTGGAGATAAAAAGACAAATAGTTGGAAACATCAGTAGAACTGACGTTTACCTGAATATAGACCCAGATGGTTACATATGAAAATATTAAATAGATATACGCATATACAATGGTTTACATACATACATATTTTTCTTTCTTTATCATCAGTAAGGCTCCAAAAGCAATTGGCTCTTAGTAGCAAGAAGCAAACCTAATTCCTAAATCTTGCTTTAGTACCATTATCCAATAAAACAATTAGGACTCTTTGGATAAATGGCTTGTTCTAGGACCTGAGAGGAAAAATACAAGATGAGGTTGGGCAATCTTAAGTACCAGAAAGTAAGGAAGTGTTCAAACAAAACAGCTATGTTAATGAAACAATGAAACATGAGGGCTAAGTGAAAGAGTTTTCAATAGTCAGAACTAGAACAATTCAGGCAACAAAATAAAGTAGTACTGAATTATATTCATATATTGAATTATAAGCCAACATACACAATTAATATCCATGCATTCATATTGATATAAATGATTGAATAAGTAAATCAAGAGGGGAGAATAGACAGATGGCCTATGCAGAATTCTGGAAAATTTATAAAGAATGTCCACCCACAAGTGAAGACATTATAATTTTCTCTCCTTAAGAGTAGGCTATCACTGGGTGAGGTGTCTCAGGCCTGTAATCCTAGGCCTTTGAGAGGTCAAGGCGAGAGGATTATTTCAGCTCAGGAGTTTGAGACCAGCCTGGGAAACATAATGAGACCACATCTCTACAAAAAATTTTAAAAACTTAGCCAGGCATGTTGGCCTGCTCCTATAGTTCCAGCTACTGGAGTGAATGAGTTGGGAGGATCACATAAGCCCAGGCACTCAAGACTGCAGCCCTGGATGCTGCAACCCTGGATGACAAAGCAAGACCCTGTCTCTAATATAGCAAATATATCTAATATATCAAATATACATATTTTACATATATAATATATAAACATACATTATAAAAGTTATATATTATATAAATATATAAATATACTAATTACATAAATAATCATATTTATATAAATATACCATTGTTATATATACATTTTATATAATACATTTATAATTATATGTAATTAAACATATATAAATATATATAATAGAGTAGGCTATATATGGTGACTTCCTTCTACAAATTACAATACGAAATGGAAGCAAAATAAGTGATTAACTTTACAGTGGAAAAACCTGTTAAACATCACCTCAACAAGGTGTTCAAAGTCAGTATCAACATTTATCATGTTCCTAGTTTGTACCCTTCATATGATGTAAGGACTGATAATCCCGTGTAATCATGAGAAAATAACTTCAAATAAATTACAGCACAGGGGAATCTTTCAAAATAACTGATCAGTACTTCTCAAAACCATTAAGGTTTTCAAAAACAAAAAGAAAAGAGTGAAAAACTGCCACAGTCAAAACAGTCCTAAAAGGACATGACAACTAAATGAAATGCGGCATATTAGTTGGAATCTTGAGAAATAAAAACAAGTAGGTAAAACTAAAAAAATCTGAGTAAAGTATGAGCTTTAGTTAATAATAAGGTGTGAATGTTGGTTATTTGTAACTAATGTAAGGTATTAATAATAGGAGAAATGGGGTGCAAGGTGTATGAAATCTTTCTGATTTTGCTGATCACAAACTGTTTTCAAGAATAAAGCTTATTTTTTTAAAGAGGGGTAAAGCAAAGCATAGACTCTTTTCTTTGTATGGCAATGTCTGTCTTTAGTTGACTCACTCAATGTAAAGAGCCACTTGCCACCTCTCCAGAAAGCATTTACTAAACATGAGTGTACTGCATAAAACATGATTCCTTTCTTGGGACATAAGTGTTTGTCTACTTGCATTCAAATTCCATACAAAGTTTTTTTTAATAAAACTATTATGAATTCAATTTTGAACAGTCTGAATTTGGTGGGGGTACAAATGGGAAAAAGACAATATTCCTCATCAAAGGCCTTAAATGTGCTCAAATATCCCTTTCTTTCTTCTGGGGGGGATCATCTATTTCAGTAGTAAGAACACATTATATATTGATAAATAAGGTTCACCTGCAAATCTATTTAATGTTCATATCAAAACCCAATTAACTTTTTGTTTCTTTTTTCCCCACCATATTTTGATGTGTCTGAGAGGCATGGTTTGTTTAGTCATGGTTATTCCTCCCCGTCCCACTCTCCTCTCTCTTTTCTGAATCTTTGAGGATAAGGGTAGAAAAAATAGGGATTAGGATTAGGTGAAATAAATTGAAGCATTTTTATTTGTATTTTTTGTTTAGTTACCTGCTTTCAATTTGGAAAACTTCTTGTTGCTAGGTTCATTTTGCAACAAGAAAGCTCGTAAGTTTTTACCAGGACAAAAGGTGAGCATTCAGGCAGCCCTTTCACCTCATCTTATGCTTTAAAATGGTTCCACTCATTCTCTATACAGAATTGCAATGCAGGGGTGCAGCACATACACCAATCCTCACATGTGTCCCAAGCTCCAGATGACATACACCAAGCTCTCTCAAAAACTCCCTTACCATGCTTTGTTCTATTAATCACACTGAATTAGGGCTATGATTTTCTGCAGCTGGCTGAGCATTTGGGCACCATGGGATGCCCAATCTCCTGATTTATGGGTGCCTTCAATCTCTCTGAGTTTATCTCTTGATGCACAGTCCTTCAGCCATGACGTGTTTCCCACAGGGTAATATCTTCTAAATATAATATATTCATCGATTTCAACTAAATGTGGTGATGTAAGAGAGAACAGCTTTGAGTATTAAGTCTCTTCAGGGATTTTCCAGAAGCTATATACACTTTCTTTATCAACTGTCGTTTTAAGCATTGTGACTTTAGCTATAATTATTCACCAATAAAAAGGTTCCTCATTATGTGACATAACAGTAACTGTGTGAACATCTATTACAGACCTAACTGGGACTCTTATCCCCTTCATGGTCCAGCTTGGTGATTAGATTAGTAGAATCATAGAATGTCATATGCTTGAAAATAGAAAGGTGAAATATACTTAATAAAGGTTCTTTCTGTGGTGAGTATGTAAAGACATTTAGTGATGGAAAACACTATCTACTACCATTAAAGTGATATTGGTGAACTAGTTAAAATAGATATGCATATTCAATATTTCACATATAAGAGTATTACATTTTTTGTTGTGGTAAAATATACATAATATAAAATCTATAATTTATGTGTTTATAAATTGTTACATATCAATTTTAAGTATAAAGTTCAATGATAGTAAATGCATTCACAATGTTGTCCAACCATCACCACCATCCATCTCCGTAACTTTTTTTATATTATAAATTAAAACTCGGTATCCATTAAACAATAACTTCCCATTCCCTCTTCCCCCTCGTGCATCACAACTGCCATTCTACTTTCTGTCTCTACGATTTTGACTACTCAGAGAACTTCGTGTAAGGAATCATACAGTATTTGTCTTTTCGTGATTGACATTTTATTTAGTATGCTGTCCTCAAGGTTCATCCGAGCTGTAGCATATGTCAACATCTCATTCTTTTATAAGGCTGAGTAATATTATTTGTAGGTATATGCAGGTTGAGCATCCCTAATCTGAAAACCCAAAATTTGGAACGCTCCAATATTTGAAACTTTTTGACCAACAACATGATGCCACAAGTGAAAATTTCCACACACAATTACTTAACACAAACTTTGTTTCATGCCCCAAATTATTAAACATACTGTATAAAATGACTTTAGGGCTATGTGTATGAATTTCTTATTTACACTTGGGTCGTATTCCCGACATATATCATTATATATAATATTTCAAACTCCAATGATATCAAAAATCTATGACAGTCTGGTCTCATGTATTTCAGGTAAGGGATACTCAGCCTGTACTACATTTTGCTTATCCACTCACCTGTAGAAGGACATTTGGCCTGTTTTCACATTTTAGCTATTGTGAACATTGCTGCTATAAACATGAGTACCCAATTATCTCATCAAGGTCATGCTTTTAATTCTTTTGGTTTTATACTAAGAAGTGGAATTACTGAATCATATGGTAATTCCATTTTTATTTTTTTAGGAACCATGAGCATTACATTTAAATTTGTCAAAGATGACTATAGAACACAATCTTTCTGTCTTATTGAAGGTTTGAAATTTTGTAAGTCATCTAACATATCAAATACAGATTGTGAGCTCTTGTTTTAAATAACAGAATTAAATAGTATATACTTAACATATGAAGTATATTAAATGTTATTTGCGGGTGATTCTGAAATTATTTTAGATGTTAAAACGTCACAATTAAAACATTATAATCATCAAGGTTTGTTACTCAGTAGCAGTTACAATAACACTTCCTGTTTCATTATTTTGATTGTTTACACAGGATATAAGAGTGTTGATAGACAGCTATCATTAATTAGTTTAGAGTGTAATTTCAGTCTGCTACCCTAGGAGAAACAATATCATTTGTTCTCAAACATTATCTATTCACCATTGGGATGTTAGTACATCTTATTAAAAGGGAGAGACAGTTTTTACTCTAGGGAGTAGCTGTTCATCTTTAATTTAACCTATTCCCTAACGAAACTAGAACACTCCAAGGGATTAAAGAGGATTCAGGCCAAACTCTGGAATCCAACTCCATCTGCTTAAGAGGCTATAATTTTCCCTGCAGTTAACATAAGAACTGATGGTATCGTGAACCTTTTTAATAGTTATATTTATCTTGTCATTGTTTTGATTAAGTCCACTAAATTTCTGTCCTCACATGTATTCATTTGATCCCCATAAGCTCAACAATCAGAAAGATTCTCTTATTAATTCTGTCCATCCAGTAGAGGTCTTTGGAATAATTCAGCAGAGGCAAGTGTTGTTTCTGGTGAAATAGACTTTATACTGTAAAATATACAGTATATTTCCTTACATAATAATTGCCTCTATTGTGTCTTGCTGGGATTGATTATAGCTGGTCTACAATTGAGTAAACTAATTATACAAGGATGTTACATAGCTGCAATTTAAAATAAAATAGGAAATCAACTTTCAGTATTCACATTTAATCTTTCCTTTTAATTAATGTCTTGTTTTACCTACCACAGAAGCAACTGAGAAATCAGGAGCAGAGAATGAATGAAGTACATTTAGCTCAGTCAGTCTCCTTGTCCATTTGGTTTGCTAGCTACGTTGTTGCAGAAAGTTATAAAATTATTTAATTATTCTGCGTCTTTTCAGTCTTTCTCAATGGAGGTTACTCATCCAGTCTAAATTTAAGTATATTGTACCTTCCTTGTGAGATAGCAGGGAGACATAATTAATACTTATGAAGTGTTTAGTTATAACAATGCCTGGCAAGGCTAATTATTGTTATGATTGTTAGAAGGCTTTCAGAAGAGAGGTACTTCTAAAATTGTCATTGTTACTTATACTTAAATATTGCTAGCCGAATTTTGGAAAGGTTTCCTCAGGATTGATTGAATGATAAGTGAATATATTTTATGTCCAACAACTGGCACAATTCTTTCTTAGATTTTATTAAGCTTATGTGTCTGTGTATTGAATTGAACCAAGTGTCATAGTATGTCCTAATCTACTGTACATGGAGCAAAGAGGTCTACTGCATTCTTTTTTGGAAGGCACTTATTTTAGTTATAGATTTAGGTACTATGGTTTCATTAGAATTTTTTACTCAGGAAACATAGAGTGCCCTTTCCCTTCCGTTTGCAATTAGGCTATGAGCTGCTGTTTGCTGTCTGTACTCACCATCTTTTCTGGCCTCAAGGAGGATATAGGAAAGTGGTATAATCCAGGCTGAGTTAATATGCAACTTTATTTTTCCCATAAGGTGTGTATGCATACGTGTGTAGGGATAGGAATATTTTAAATGATTACTCACTTAGACAACATCTGCTTTCCCTTAGATTCTCTACTATCCTCCTGTAAAAATTAACTGCAACCCCATAAAAAATTGAATTAATGACAGGGTCTATTCTTCTTCTTGACATCTATTTGCATTATCACAAACTCATTCAACTTGGGTTGTAGCCAAAGGTTGAACCCTGAAAGTCAGTGACACTTGGTTACTAAGTCCATATTATATGGAACATCCTGCTGTTTGATATCTACTGGACCAAGTGTGGGCAAATTTTCTACAGGTTAGACTTCTTTTACTCAGTGTGAAATGCTCCCTCCCTTCCTCACACCTTGTGAAATACTAGCATGCCTTTAATTTTAAGCTTTCCTAAGAAGCTATGTAAATCTTCTAAATTGATAAAGTAAAAGGCATACTGGTGAAGCAACAGAATAGCATAAATCACAGTAGGAGAGAATATGTTTCTTTAATTAGAGGATTTCCATTCTACCACACAAGGAAGAGAAACTTTAAATTTTCTTCATGCTTTATCTTGGAGCTCATTAGAATATTAAAGAAACTACATTATTCTTCAAGCAATGTTACCTTTTCTAACCTCTGGGAACTGATAATTCTAAATTCTGGATGGACTTTGATCCCCCTCTGAGTGGGTAGTTAGCTATGTTCCCATGTCATTTACAAAGGGGAGTCTAAAACTCTTACAAAGTACAGAAATGACTTCTTACTCCTAACTGTACATCATGCCTCAAATATGTACTATTAGGTAATCAGTAGAGAATTAAAAATAAAAGCAACCACATCAACATAACAAATAATTGAAATAGAAGAGTCTCCTGGTCATGAAAATGCTCTCGGGATCAATGTCCTTCGAAATATATACCATCTATCAGAAACACCTATCATTTTTGAGACTTTCTCTGGGAAAGAAGAAAATATACATGCACACACACACACACACACACACACACAAATTATAAAGCTTCATAATATTGAAAATTTGGTTTATTATCTCTATTACTTATAAGGAGACTGAACATTATCCAGTTTACCTAACTTGTCCAGACTCACACAGTTAGTAAATAGTGAAGAAAAATTTTGAAGTCAATTTTGCTTGATTTCAAAGAATTACATCATAGTGCTAAATTATTTTACAAATACCAGTTCTTTAATTTCACTCAAAAACTTCTGATGATTAATCAACTTTCTCAGGTAATAGAGAGGCAATAGTGTTTGTGAATCCAGTTTTCTTCAGTTCCATACTCATGGCTCTCAACTCTCACTTCTGCCTTTCTCATTTGTTTTCACTTAAAACCCATATTTTGACAACATATTAAGAAAAACATAATTTTCTGCCATCATAATTTAACAAATATCTGTCTTGAGCAAAATTTACAATGAATTGGAAAGGATTTGCATGAGTGAACTAGGAAGAGATGGACAGCATAGAAGACCACTGTTAACAATATTTACACTTTAGCCAAACCATCATTTTTTTTTAATTGTACTTTACATACATGTGCATGCCATGCTGGATTGTTGCATAGGTACACACATGGCAATGTGGTTTGTTGCCTCCATCACCCCATCACCTATATCTGGCATTTCTCCGCATGTTGTCCCTCCCCAACCTTCTCACCCCACCGCTGTCCCTCCCCTTGCCCCCAACAGACCCCAGTGTGTGATGCTCCCCTCCCTGTGTCCATGTGTTTGCATTGTTCAACACCCACCTATGAGTGAGAACATTCAGTGTTTGATTTTCTGTTCTTGTGTCAGTTTGCGGAGAATGATGGTTTCTAGATTCATCTATGTCCCTACAAAGGACAAGAACTCATCATTTTTTGTGGCTGCATAGTATTCCATGGTGTATATGTGCCACATTTTCTTTATCCAGTGTATCATTGATGGGCATTTGGGTTGGTTCCAGGTCTTTGCTATTGTAAACAGTGCCACAATGAACATACATGTGCCTATGTCTTTATAATAGAACAATTTATAATCCTTTGTATATATACCCAGTAATGGGATTGCTGGGTCAAATGGAATTTCTATTTCTAGGTCCTTGAGGAAGTACCACACTGTCTTCCACAATGGTTGAACTAATTTACACTCCCATCAACAGTATAAAAATGTTCGTATTTCTCCACATCCTCTCCAGCATCTGTTGTCTCCAGATTTTTTAATGATCACCATTCTAACTGGGTGAGATGGTATCTCAGTGTGGTTTTGATTTGCATTTCTCTAATAACCAGAGATGATGAGCATTTTTTCATATGTTTGTTGGCCTCATATACGTCTTCTTTTGTAAGTGTCTGTTCATGTCCTTTGCCCACTTTTGGATGGGTTTTTTTGTTTGTTTTTTTCTTGTAAATCTGTTTTAGTTCATTGTAGATTCTGGGTATCAGCCCTTTGTCAGATGGGTAGCTTACAAAAATTTTTCCCATTCTGTTGGTCGCTGATTCACTCTGATGACTGTTTCTTTTGCTGTGCAGAAGCTGTGGAGTTTGATTAGGTCCCATTTATCTATTTTGGCTTTTGTTGCCATTGCTTTTGGTGTTTTAGCCATGAAGTCCTTGCCTATGCCTATGTCCTGAATGGTTTTGCCTAGATTTTCTTCTAGGGTTTTTATGGTATTAAGTCTTATGTTTAAGTCTTTAATCCATCTGCAGTTAATTTTAGTGTAAGGTGTCAGGAAGGGGTCCAATTACTGCTTTCTGCACATGGCTAGCCAGTTTTCCCAACCCTATCTGTTAAACAGGGAATGTTTTCCCCATTGCCTGTTTTTATGAGGTTGGTCGAAGACCAGATGGTTGTAGATGTTTGGCGTTGCCTCCGAGGCCTCTGTTCTTTTCCATTGGTCTATATCTCTTTTTTGGTACCAGTACCATGATGTTTTGATTACTGTAGGCTTGTAGTAAGTTTGAAGTCAGGTAATGTGATGCCTCTGGCTTTGTTCTTTTTCCTTAGGATTGACTTGGCTATGCAGGCCCTCTTTTGGTTCCATATGAAGTTTAAGGTGGTTTTTTCCAGTTCTGCGAAGAAGGTCATTGGTAGTTATGGGGATAGCATTGAATCTATAAATTACTTTGGGCAATATGGCCATTTTCATGATATTGATTATTCCTAACCATAAGCATGGTACATTTCTCCATTTGTTTGTGTCCTCTCTTATTTCCTTGAGCACTGGATTGCAGTTCTCCTTGAAAAGGTCTTTTGCATCCTTTGTTAGTTGTATTCCTATGTATTTTATTCTCTTTGTAGCATGAATGGGAGTTGCTCATGGTTTGGCTCTCTGTTAGTCTGTTATTTGTATAAAGGAATGCTTGTGATTTCTGCACATTGATTTTGTATCCTGAGAATTTACTGAAGTTGCTTATCAGTTTAAGAAGATTTTGGGATGAGATGATTGAGTCTTCTAAATATACAATCATATCATCTGCAAATAGAGACAGTTTGACTTCAGCCTTTCCTAACTGAATATTCTTTATTTTTTTTTCTTGCCTGATTGCTCTGGTTAGAACTTCCAGTAATATATTGAATAGGAGTGGTGAGACAGGGCATCCTTGTCTAATGCCAGATTTCAAAGGGAATGCTTCCAGTTTTTGCCCATTCACTATGATATTGGCTGTAGGTTTGTCATAAATAGCTTTTATTATTTTGAGATACATTCCTTCGATACCGAGGTTATTGAGGGTTTTTAGCATAAACGGCTGTTGAATTTTGTCAAAGGCCTTACCTGCATCTATTGAGATAATCACGTGGTTTTCGTCTTTGGTTCTGTTTATGTGGTGGATTATGTTTATAAACTTGTGAATGTTGAACCAGCCTTGCATTCCCAGGATGAAACCTACTTGATCATGATGGATAAGCTTTTTGATGTGCTGCTGCAATCAGTTTGCCAGTATTTTATTGAAGATTTTTGCATCTATTATCATAATGGATATTGGCCTGAAGTTTTCTTTTTTCTTGTTGAGTCTCTACCAGGTTTTGGTATCAGGATAATATTTGTCTCATAAAATGATTTGGGAAGAATTCCTTCTTTTTGTATTGTGTGGAATAGTTTCAGGAAGAATGGTACCAGCTCCTCTTTGTATGTCTGGTAGAATTCAGCTGTGAACCCATCTTGACCTGGACTTTTTTTGGTTGGTAGGGTGTTAATTGCTGCCTCAACTTCAACCCTTGTTATTGGTCTGTTCAAGGATTTAACTTCTTCCTGGTTTAGGCTTGGGAGTGTGCAAATGTCCAGGAATTTATCCATTTCTTTCAGATTTACTGGCTTATGTGCATAGAGTTGTTTGTAGTAATCTCTCATGGCAGTTTGTATTTCTGTGGAATCAGTGGTGATAGCCCCTTTATTGTTTTTTATTACATCTATTTGATTCTCCTCCCTTTCTTTTTTATTAATCTGGCTAGTGGCCTATTATGTTGATCTTTTCAAAAAACCAGCTCCTGGATGTATTGATTTTTTGAAGAGTTTTTTGTGTCTCTATCTCCTTCAGTTCTGCTCTGATCTTACTTATTTCTTGTTTTCTGTTAGCTTTTGAGTTTTTTTGATCTTGCTCCTCTAGCTCTTTCAATTTTGTAAATAGGGTGTCGATTTTAGATCTTTCCTTGCTTCTCATGTAGGCATTTATTGCTATAAATTTTCCACTAGACACAGCTTTAAATGTGTCCCAGAAATTCTGGTACGTTGTGTCTTCATTCTCATTGGCTTCAAAGAACATCTTTATTTCTGCCTTCATTTTGTTGTTTATCAAGTTGACATTTATGAGCCAATTGTTCAGTTTCCATGAAGTTGTGTGGTTCTCAGTTAGTTTCTTGATCCTGAGTTCTAATTTGATTGCGCTGTGGTCTGTGAGACTGTTTGTTATGATTTCCATTCTTTTTCATTTGCTGAGGAGTGATTTACTTCCAATTATGTGGTCAATTTTAGAGTAGGTGTGATGTAGTGCTGAGAAGAATATACATTCTATGAGTTTGGGGTGGAGATTTCTGTAGATGTCTATTAGGTTCTGCTTTGTCCAGATCTGAGTTCAAGTCCTGGATAATCTTGTTATCTTAATTTTCTGTCTCATTGATCTGTCTAATTTTGTCAGTGTTAAAGTCTCCCACTATTACTGTGTAAGAATCTGTCTCTTTGTAGGTCATTAAGAATTTGCTTTATGTATTTGGATGCTCCTGTATTGGGTGTGTATATATTTAGGATCCTTAGCTCTTCTTGTTGCATTGATCATTTTACCATTACGTAATGCCCTTCTTTGTCTCTTTTGATCTTTGTTGGTTTAAAGTCGATTTTATCAGAAACTAGGATTGTAACTCCTGCTTTTTTTGCTCTCCATTTGCTCGATAAATCTTCCTCCATCCCTTTATTTTTAGCGTATGTGTGTTCTTGCACATGAGATGGGTTTTCTGAATACAGCACACCAGTGGGTCTTGACTTTTTATCCAATTTGCCAGTCTGTGTCTTTTGATTGCAGCATTTAGCCCATTTACATTTTGAGTTAATATTGTTATATGTGAATTTGATCTTGCCATATTGATGCTAGCTGGATGTTTTTCCCGTTAGTTGATGCAGTTTCTTCATTGTGCCGATGGTCTTTACCATTTGGCACATTTTTGGAGTGACTGGTACTGGTGTTCCTTTCTTTGTTTAGTGCTTCTTTCAGGAGCTCTTGTAAGGCAGGCCTGGCAGTGACAAAATCTCTCAGCAATTGCTGGCCAGTAAAGGATTTTATTTCTCCTTCACTTATAAAGCTTAGTTTAGCCGCATATGAAATTCTGGGTTGAAAGTTCTTTTCTTTTAGTATGTTGAATATTGGCCCCCTCTCTCTTCTTGATTGCAGGGTTTCTCCTGAGAGATCCACCGCGAGTCTGATGGGTTTCCCTTTGTGGGTAACCTGATCTTTCTCTCTGGCTGCCCTTAGCATTTTTTCCTTCATTTCAACCTTGGTGAATCTGATGATTATGTGCCTTGGGGTTGCTCTTCTTGAGGAATATCTTTGTGGTGTTTCTCTATTTCCTGGACTTGAATCGTGGCCCTCATTGCTAGGTTGGGGAAGTTCTCCTGGATAATATCCTGAAGAGTGTTTTCCAGCTTGGATTCATTCTCTCCATCTCATTCATGTACATCTATCAAATGTACCTTAGGTCTTTTCACATAATCCCATATTTCTTGGAGGCTTTGTTCATTTCTTTTTATTCTTTTTCTCTAATCTTGCCTTCTTGTTTTATTTCATTGAGTTGATCTTCAATCTCTGATATCCTTTTCTGCTTGATCAATTTGGCTATTAAAACTTGTGTATGCTTCATGAAGTTCTCGTGCTGCGTTTTTCAGCTCCATCAAGTCGTTTATATTCTTTTCTAAGCTGTTTATTCTAGTTAGCATTTCATCTAACCTTTCTTCAACATTCTTAGTTTCTTTGCATTGTGTTAGCACATGTTCTTTTAGCTCAGAGAAATTTGTTAATACCTACCTTCTGAAGCCTGCTTCTGTTTCATCAGATTCATTCTCCTTCCAGCTTTGTTCCCTAGCTGGTGAGGAGTTGTGATCCCTTGAAGGAGGAGAGGCATTCTGGTTTTTGGTGTTTTCATCATTTTTGTGCTGGTTTCTTCCCATCTTTGTGGATTTATCTACCTGTGACCTTTGTAGTTGGTGACTTTTGGATCAGGTCTCTGAGTGGACATCTTTTTTGTTGATGTTGAAGCTGTTTCTTTCTGTTTCTTAGTTTTCCTTCTAACAGGCCCCTCTACTGCAGGACTGCTGGAGGTCCGCTCCAGATCCTGCTTGCCTGGGCATCACCCACAGGGACTGCAGAACAGTAAGAGTTGCTGCCAGTTTCTTCTTCTGTTATTTTTGTCCCAAAAGGGTACCTGCCAGATGTCAGCCTGAGCTGTCCTTTATGTGGTGTCTCTTTGGGTATATGGGAGTCAGGGAGCTGCTTGAGGAGACAGTCTGTCTCTTTTAGGAGCTCAAGTGCTGTGCTGGGAGCTCCATTGTTCCATGCAGAGCTGTTTGGCGGGTACGTTTATGTCTGCTGCAGTGGAACTTATAACTGCCTCTTTTCCCAGGTGCTCTGTCATAGGAAGGTTGGGCTTTATTTATAAGTTCCTGACATGCTGCTGCCTTTTCTCGTGGATGCCCTGCCCAACACAGAGATAGTCTAGTCATAGTCTGCCAGCAGAGGTGTTGCCGAGTTTCTGCAGGATCTGTCCAGCTGCTGTGTGAACTTCCTTGAGGTGTTTTTATAGAGTTATGGTTAGAACTCCCTCGGTATTGGTGGACTGCCTTGGTAATAGTGGACGTCCTTACCCCCACTGGGCTGGACCATCCAGGGTCCTGCTGTGCTTGCTGTGAAACTCTCAATCCAGAGTGCTTCAGATTGCTTGTTTTGTGTGGGTGGTACCCACAAAGCCAGATCACCTGACTCCTGTCTCAACCCTCTCCCTTTCAGATGAATGGGTGACTCTGTCTCCCAGGTGTTCCAGGCACCAGTTGAAACGGCCACCAAGATATGTGTGAGTTTCTGTGCCCAACCCGTGACACCAGCTGAAACAGCCATACTGGAAACTCATGGTCTACGGGCAGTAAAAACTCGTTTGGTAATGTGGTGATCACTCACCCTCTGCATTGTTCTTGCTGGGAACTGCACTCCAGAGCTGTTCCTATTTGGCCATCTTGAGTCCTTCCTCCTAGCCAAACCATCCTAAGGAAATTCAATCAAAGCTCTATTTCTGGCCGATAGGTAATTAGGAATTGTGTGCTATTTTATAGTGTTATTTTGAAAATATTTAAAAAATCTACCCTATGATTTTATGATCATCAGTAAGTAAAAGGAAGACAAAAGCAAGCAAATCAGCATTTTCTTCTCAAAGATCAGTGAAAAATCCTCTTTACATTCTTATTCAGTGTAGATGAGTGTTTGTCAATAGTGGCTATAAGTCAAAATTGATTGTGTTTTATTGGCTTAAATAGTATGGACTTGCTTAGGTTTGTAGAGTATTTGAATAAAGTGTCAATACTTTAAAAAATAATAATAATATATAAATTCAAACATGTAAATTCTAGCATTTATTTTTAAAATCAGAGTATCTGACAATATTAAGTTTATATGGCATAAACCAAACATTTTAGATGTGTCAGAATTGAGTCACCACAATTTATCAGCAAAGTGCCACAGTTTGGAGGGTGAAAGAGAATCCCATTAAACTGCATTTCTCAGTATCAGGAAGAAGCCAGAGTTGTCTAAGGCTAATGGAGATGTAGGGTTACTATAGCTATGAGTCTTATAGTCCTCAATGTTTCTAGTGCTCCCAATTTATTTCCAAATGCTAAAGCCAAGTGTCCATTGTTATTGCACTATTATATTTTTAAAAGTAAAGAAAAAATATTTACCTAAAGCCAAGTGTCCATTGTTATTGCACTATTGTGTTTTTAAAAGTAAAGAAAAAATATTTACCATATATGCCTCGAAGAAATTAAAGAAATAAAAATCATGTTGACAAAATCATTTGCTTCAAGAGTCTATAATTATCTGTTGGGAAAAGCTGCAAAGGAGAAAGGACTTACAGAGTGCCTACATAAATTGGTTATGAGTAACATATAAACAAGGAACAACAAACTACAGGAGGCCACAGGAGGCCTCTGAGGAGGAAGACCTCTCCATGCCTCATGTTCTGGTACAGGGTGACCTAGGCTCTGTTACTATAAACGTTGTCCTCAAGTACTTAAAGCCTCTTCATAGCACTATGATTTAGCCAGACTTGTAGGGTCCTTGTAAGGTCCACATTCCATCAGCTGTACCTAGACAATAAGCTAAAGATAACTACATGTTCTTGTTTTGTGAAACTCCCAAACCACCACTGTTATCAGTCATTAGGATGATATTCCAGTTCCAGCTCACTGATTCACTTCCGGCTCACTGATTCATTCCACCATCACTGCACCCCTACCCTATAGATCAAAGTGATTGTAATCAATAAATAGCGTGGATGATCAGAGCTCCGGCCTTCACTGTTTCCTCCAGGATAATAAAATGATGGCCTCCAGTCCCACTTTTTCTCTTAATCTGTCTTTCTCTCCTTCCTTTGTTACCACCAAACTTGGGATACCCACAGGTGATGTGGGGCTCATGGATTCCCTACAATTATCTTTGTCAAGCATATTAATCTGTATTTCATTCCAATATTACATCCTATAATATTCATTTGACAGAATTCTGAAAATTATTCAGTGTTCCAATTTTATATTAGATTTTATTGCTATAATTAACCAAGAAATATAAGAATTTGAAATTTGCTAATTGTCCAGATAAAAAGGTGTTATGTAATAGAATTCTTCAAAAAACAACTGTGGAAAGGAAGTTATTGAGTTTTTCAAAATCCTAAGCTATAAAAAACATTTTTGGATGGTAATATGAACCATATAGAAAAGTGTACTCAGATCATTTACCCATTTTTTAACTGGCATCATATCTTTATTGCTATGGAAGATGAAGAAATTAAAAAGTCTTTCAAAAATAGTATAAAAGTCTTGTAGTTAAATGTGCTATCTTTTAACTATAGTCCATAATTGTTAAAATTAAAATTTTGTTTTAACCAAATGTTGTATTACAGTTTGATTTAAAATACAGTTTTGAATTATTATATTTTTAAAGCATAAGGCATTGAAATAATTATATATAGATATACATAAAAATAAATTTATATATTAGGCAACATATTTTAGTACAATCAATCTCTGCATAATGACATTTGATCATGATGGACTGCATATATGATGGTGTTGCCATAAGATTGTAAATGAGTCTATGAATTACTATCACCTCATATTTCCTATAATATAATTTTAATCATTATTTTGGAGTGTAATCCTCCTGTTGTTTTTTTTTTTTTGAGACGGAGTTTCACTCATGTTACCCAGGCTGGAGTGCAGTGGCGTGATCTCGGCTTACTGCAACCTCCGCCTCCTGGGTTCAGGCAATTCTCCTGCCTCAGCCTCCTGAGTAGCTGGGATTACAGGCACGCACCACCATGCCCAGCTAATTTTTTGTATTTTTAGTAGAGACGGGGTTTCACCATGTTGACCAGGATGGTCTCGATCTCTTGACCTCGTGATCCACCCGCCTCGGCCTCCCAAAGTGCTGGGATTACAGGCTTGAGCCACCGCACCCGGCCCCTCCTGTTTGTATTTTTTAGAAGCTAACTGCAAAATAGCCATAGGCAGGTCCTTCAGGAGGTATTACAGAAGAAGGGATCATTATCATTGGAGCAACAGCTCCATGGGTGTTATGGTCCATTAAGATGTTTCAGTGGAATAAGATGTGAAGGTGAAAAAGTTCTGCTGATTATCCTGACCCTGTGTAGGCTTAGACTAAGGGTGTGTTTGTGTTTCAGTTTTTAACAAAAAAGTTTAAGAAGTCAAATTATTTAAAAATTTAAAAAGAAAAAAGCTTATAAAATAGGTATATAAAAACATTTTTGTGCAGCTAAGCATTTGTGTGTGTGTGTGTGTGTGTGTGTTTTAACCTGTTTTATTGAAGGAATGTATTCTCTTACCAGGTCCAAGAACTTCCCAGTGACATGCCCTACCTGCCTTCTTTCACGTCTCCATCCGGAAGCTTAGAGGTCTTTGTTTAACTTTGGTATGCTCAGGAAGATAGACTGCCCAAGTGAGCTTTCTTTGTTTAGAAAAGCTGGCGAGAAGCTCTGGGAGGACTGTGGGCCAAACAACAAATCAGATGTCAGAAATCAAAGATCAATCACTCCAGGGGAAGTTTAAAGGAACACCTTTCATAGGACAGAAAACTCGAATGGGGTGGGAGTATCTCTCAGGTTAAAAGTCCCCTTCTCCCACATCTGTGTGGACTCCATTTCTGGATCCCCTCTCACAACAGTGTGGAGCTCACTCTTTCTCTCCCTATCTATTCCTCCTTTTTCTCTCTCTTGGCCTAAATAAATCACTTTCTGCAAAACTCTTTGGGGTCCAGTATTTATTTAAATGAACTCACCACACCTGTCGGTGTTCTCTCCCCCATTCTTGGGTGTGTGAGGGACCAAGGGCCTGGAAGAACACATCCTATCAGGGAGTGACCTGAGCCCATCATCTGCAATTCAGTCACATTATTACAAAAGAGTCAAAAAGTTAAAAACAATTTAAAAGTTTATGAAGGAGAAAAGTTATAGTATAGTAGGGCAAATTTATTGAAGAAAGAAAAAAATATTTTAAATAAATTTAGTATAACATAGATTCTTTTGCAGTATTTATAAAGCCTGCAGTAGCATGCAATAATATCCCAGGTCTTCACATTCACTCACCACTCATTGATTTACCCAGAGCAACTTTCTGTCCTACAAACTCTATTCATGGTAAATGCCCTATACAAGTGAATCATATTTTACAATCTTTTGTGTAGTAATTACTGTGACTTTTCTATGTTTAGATGCACAAATACTCACCACTGATTTAAAATTTTCTATAGTATTCAGTACACTAACATGCTCTACAGCTTTGTGATGTACACAATCGGCCATACTATATAGCCTAGGTGTGTAGTGGGTTTGTGTAAGTACATTATATACTGCACAATGTTTACACAACAGTGAAATTGCCTAAGAACTCACTTCTCAGGATGTATTCCTGTCCTTAATTAACATATGAATGCATGTCATTCCCCTCCTTCTCTTCTATGCGCATACCTTGAGGTCCATCTTTGTGATAGGAAAACATGCATAATCTAAGTTGGTGCTGTTGATATATTAGGACTAAAGAGTTACAGAGCTGACCTTGTCTTAACATTCTTTGCAGGCTTTTAAAATAAGTTTGAGGGTTTCTGTTCTATGAACTCAAATTTAATAACATGCTTGTAGAAGGTAAAGGTCTCAGACTAAGAACATTTCTCCTTGAGAAAGTTTAGAGCGTCTATTTCCTAATAGTAGTTTCCATGCTTTAAAAAAAAGAAGAAAAAGACTTGTTCTTTTGTCTTTTTGGGTAAAGTAATGGCTTATATATGAATTTAATTAAATACTTAAAACATGATCCACTTTATGCATAGACCTACTACTCAATTTACTAATAATTTTATCTGCCTGTTAAAAGTTGTTTGGTGATTAAAATAATGTTCTGATAAAAGAAATATGTTTAACATATATCATTATTCTGTATTTTATAAAATGACAGTAATTGATTTACCTGTCAGGGTTTATTAAATTAAATTTATTAGTTTCATAAGTATTACTGGTTACCAATTTGTAGACAATAGTAAATTATGCACTAGATGAAAATATGAAATGTCTGTTTTTATGCATATTTTGACACTAAGTATATTTGGAATTTAACATTACATCATTTAAAAATTAAATATGGATTCTGACTTTTAATTTAGTCTCCACACTTGAATACAGAAAAATGAACTGAATGTGAGTTTTAAGACAGTACGAATGTGTACAAAAACATTCTAAGTATTCCAAATTTATTTCAATTCAATTACTAAAATATGCCTTTGATTTTTTTTTCTTTGTTTATTTGAGACAGGGTATCACCCTATCACCCAGGCTGGAGTGCAGTGGTGTAATCATGGCTCACTCCAGACTTGACCTCCTGGAGTGAAGTAATCCTCCAGACTCAGTCTCCTGAATAACTGAAACTACAGGTATATGCCACCATGGTCAACTAATTTTTTACAATTTTTTTTTGTAGAGATGGTCTCTTGCTAGTTTTGAACTCCTGGACTCAAGCATTCCTTCTGCCTTGGCCTACCAAAATGTTGGGATTACAGGCATGAGCCACTGTACACAGCCTCACGTTCCTTTTTATTTAGGCATTTTCGTTCCTTATAACCAAAAATTTCCTTTGGATTTCATGATATCTTTAGAAGTAAACAAAGGCCAAGCCTATCAAACATTGAATAAAAAAATCGAAGATATAGTAAGTCATACGCATTCACCAAGAGAATATACTACAAATGCACTGAGTATCCACAACTTTATTAACTTTTAAATGTATATTCATTTCTTAAAATACACTAACAAAACATTGATGTTTTCCTTTAAATTTATTTCTCATTTGAAAAGTGTATACTATTTTAGAAATTAAGATATATATTTTAACACAAATGGTGCTTGGGTTTTATTCAAATCGATTTTCATTAAAAAGTAAAAGACACTTTACTTGTGTATATATCAAAAAAGTAACTAAAGACTAGCAGTTGAATAAATCTCCAATATCTAATTAATTCTCCAAAACTTGTTGGATTCTTTGATATGGTTGGGTGTGCGTCCTTTCCAAATTTCATGTTGAAGTGTAATCCCCAGTGTTCAATGTGGAGCATAGTGTGAGGGGTTGGATCATGGGGGAGCATTCCTCATGAATGGCTTAGCACCATCCTTTTGGTGATGAATGAGTTCTCTCTTTATTAGTTCATGCAAGAGCTGAGTGTTAAAAGAGCCTGGCCTCTTTCACTCTCTCTCCCTTGCTATGTGATGTGCTTGCTCCTTCTTTGTTTTCTGCTAGGATTGTAACCTTCCTAAGGCCCTCACAAGAAGCAAATGCCAGCACCATTCTTCCTGTGCAGCCTACAGAACCATGAGCTAAAAATAAATCTCTTTGATTTATAACTTACCCAGTTTCAGGTTTTTCTTTACATTAATGCAGATGGAGTAGTATAGAAAACTGGTATCAAAGAGTGGAGAGTTTCTATAAAGATACTTGAAAATGTGAAAGCTGTTTTGGAACTGGCCAATGGGCAGACATTCAAAGAGTTTGGAGGTCTCAGAAAAAGATAAGAAGATAAGAGAAAGTTTGGAAGTTCTTAGAGACCAATTAAATGGTTGTGACAAAAATGCTGATAGAAATATACATGCTGAAGGCCAGTCTGAGTAGGTCTCAGACTGAAATGATGAACTTATTGGGAACTGGCGTAAATGTCATCCATGTTATGTCTTAGTAGAGGGCTTGCCTGCACTGTGTTCATGCCCTAGGGATTTGTGGAAGGTGTAGCTTAAGAGGACTGATCTTGGGTATGTGACAGAAGAAACTTCTAAGCAGCAATGTGTTCAGGAAGTATCCTGGCTGCTTCTAACAGCCTGCAATTGAACATAGAAGGAAAGAAATAAAGTTGAAACTTAAAATTTAAAGGGAAGCAAAGTGTAAATCTTGAAAATTCCCAACCTGTTCATGTGGTAGAAAAGGAAAAAGCATTTTTATCAGAGGAATTGAAGCAGGTTGTCAATAATCACTTGCTAGAGATATTTGCATGGCTAAAATGGAACCAGGTGCTAATAGTCAAGACAAAGCTTGAGGTGCCACTCACTACCACCTTGGGACACTGTTCTCCACATCTCAGCTACTCTAACTCCAGTCTCAGCTTAAAGAGTCCCAGATAATTCTCTGGCCACATTTCCGGAGGGCACTTTTACATGGTGTTAGGTCTACAGGTGTGCATGATGCAAGGGTAAAGGAGGCATGGCAGCTTCTATTAGCTTTTTTACTATTAAAAGTAATGTCAATTACTTTTGCACAAAGCTAATAACTTGATTTTAGAGGATGTATGAAAAAGCTGGAGTGCTCAGGCAGAAGCCTACAGCTGGGGTTGATCCCTCACAGAGAAACTCTACTAGGAAAATGCTGAAGGGAAATGTGGGGTTAGAGCCACAACACAGAGTCCCCACCAGTCTACTGCCCAGCAGAGCTGTGGGAAGGGAGCTGCTGCCCTTCAGACCCCAGGATGTTAGAGCCTCTGGCAGCTTGTCCCCCGAGCTTGAAAATCTACAGACACTCAACTTCAACCCATGAGAGCAGTCATGGTTCTGTACCCTGAAAGGCTACAAGGGTGGGCCTTCCCTAAGACCCTGGAATCTCACCTCTTGCACCAATGTGCCCTGGGTGTGAAACATGAAGTCAAGGAGAGAATGTAGGCATGTCTCTCTCACTGTGTCATGTGACACAGTGTCACTGTGTCACTGTGACATGCCTTGCTCTCCCTTCAGTTTCTGCCATGATTGTAAGTTTTCTGAGGCCCTCATCAGAAGCAAATGCCAGCACCATACTTCTTGTGCAGCCTGCAGAACCATGAGCCAAAATAAACCTCTTTTCTTTGTTACTTATCCAGTCTCAGGTATTTCTTTAGAGAAACAAAAATGAGCTAATGCACTTCTTTTAAGCCAATAAATGGAACTGGTGTATCAGTTGAAGTTGATTTTACTTATTGGTAGGATTAAAAAGTAAACCTATATAGAACAACAACAACAAAAAACTACCTCTGTAATCATGACTGTCTTATATGACTTAGACTTATTATTCCAGATTCAATCTGACATAATTTTAAATAGATTTCAAGGCAGAATCTTTGAAAAAGACAATACTAAAAGTTCTTTCAGCAGGGAAAAACATCGAATCACCGATATGTTAATGGTTAGCACTTTTTTATGAAACAATATTCATTATATATTATTGCAAAATATTAAATTCAAATCCCTTTTATGTAGTTACTTATTTTTTATTTTCAACTTTTTTTTTTGAGATGGAGTCTCACACTGTCACCTGGGCTGGAGTTCAGTGGTGCAATCTCGGCTCACTGCAACCTCTGCCTCCTGGGTTCAAGTGATTCTACTGCCTCAGCCTCCTGAATAGTTGAGATTACAGGCACCCACCAACACACCCAGCTAATTTTTGGTATTTTTAGTAGAGATTGGGTTTCACCATGTTGGCCAGGCTGGTCTCGATCTCCTGACCTCATGATTCACCTGCCTCAGCCTCCCAAAGTGCTGAGATTTCAGGTGTGAGCTGCTGCACCCAGCCATTATTTATTTTTTTAACTCCAGGCACATCACTTATTTCTCAGGGCATTTGTAATGTTTATTTCTATGAACTTCGCATGCTGTACCTACCATTTTAAAGTAGTAAATGTTCTGTTTTAAAAGAAAAATATATTAGCTTTTCTAGCCAGTACCACTTGCTCAAAATGTTCCTTTCTTCAAATATCATTGTTTTTCTCTGTTTTGAGAACATTAAACCAATTAACATAACTATCAATAGAAATTTCTTGCTATATTTATCACCCTATTGGATGTACAGGCAAAAATTGCTATGTCATCTGTTTTCATAATTGCTTAAGACATGAAATAATAGAAAATTGAATGAGATAACAGAGACATCACTTAGACTATAAATTCTTAATTTAGCACGTTAAGCATCTTAATTGTTTTGCTTTTTATTACTCATTTGCTCTAGTCTCCCACATTATATAACTAAAAATGAAGTGGTTTAAAAGCTTATTTTCTCACAAATCTTGCCCCCTGCTTTCTAGACAACAATATTTAATACTGAGTTCTTTCTAATGCTTTACAGATTTCAAAAAGTATGTAGTAAAACAGATCATTTAAAGACTGCCAACTGTTTGAAGTTAGTGGGGACGACAACAGGTGACAATTTAAGGCAATAATATGAGATCAACAGAATAATAGCAAATTATCTGTTTTAAGATGTTTATGATTTATAATACATTGTAATCCTGTAAGCTTCAACAAACACTATAATGGAATAAAAACAGGTCTGTAAAGAAGTGATCAAGATTTGCAGCTCAACAGAGACAAGTGTTTCCAAAGATGTTTCTATTCACAGAGAAGCATGCACTAACAAATAGCATATAATATGTGGTTCTCTTTACGTACTCCTCCTAATGATCATACTGAAAGAGTTTTCAGTATGGATGTTATGAAGTTGGTTAAGTGAAATACCCTGCATAGGGGATTCATGCATATATCCATTTCAATTTGGAAGCCAACATTTTAGGAAGATGGTACAATTCTTTTTCATTTAAGTAAATAAATAATATGTATTGGAGGTTTTCAAAAATGGGCTAAGAAAATCCTTCACAAATGATGAGCAATTAGAGTTGGACAACCAGAGCTCCAAAATTAAATTTGCATATCAGTTTGTTAAATCATTACACAAAATCCCTGAATAGATTTTCACCTGTCATGTTTCAACTAGTTGGGCTTAAAATACAGATTGTGTGACATAATTAATACTAACTTTGGAAAGCAATGGGAACATCTAAGAGAGATTGTTACTGTCTAGATTAGTTCTGTCCAGTAGAGATCCCTTGAAAAGTGAAAATGCTTTACATCTGCTTTGTCCAATATTATAGCCACCTGGTACATGTTGTATTAAACTCTTTGAATTATGGCTTTGTATAGCTAAGTCACTGAAAATTTGCTCTTTTTTTGTTTGTTTGTTTTTTACTTTTAACTAATTTAAATTTAAATAGCCACACATTTTCTGTAGCTACTATTTTGAAAAGTACAAGTCTGCAGTATTTGAAAGCAAGGACACATTTACAGCATCCAAGAAGGGTTTTTAGCATAAATATAGCCAATGTGGATATTAACTTAAAAACTGAATAAATGTTTAACCAGTTAGAAGTTAGTCACTGGCCAACAATAATAAGATCAATATAAATACTGATTATTTCTTTTTGTTGTCAGTTCCTCTGACTAGGACTTCCAGTACTATGTTCAGTAAGATGGGAGAAAGTGCCACTATTATTTTGTTCCAGTTTTTAGAGGGAAAGCTGTCAAATTTTCCTCATGTAGTATAATGGTGACTTGGGCTTTTCATATATGGCCTTTCTTATGTTTTAATGCATTCCCTCTATACTTAATTTTTTCATAGCTTTTTTTAAACCACAAAATGATGTTAAATTTTATCATATGCTTTTTCTGCATATATTGAGATGGTAATATGAATTTTGTTCTTCACTCTATTGAAGTGATGTATCATATTTGTTGATTTGTATATTATACCATTCTCACGTTCCTATAAGTCCTACTTGATTGTGGCATAAAATCTTTCTGATATGCTGTTGGATTCAGTTTTCTAGTATTTTGTTGAGTATTAGACAATATCTATGTTCACAGAAAACATTGGCCTCTAATTTTAGTGTTTTTTGTGCATTTGTCTGTTAGTTATATCAAGGTAATGTTGAAATCCTAGAACGCATTAGAAAAAATTTCTTCCCCTTCAGTTTTTTAAAGAGTTGGAGGATTGGTATTAGCTCTTTAAACGTTGAGTTGAATTCATCAGTGAAGCTGCCTTGCCCTGGGCTTTTGTTTGTTGGAAGTCTTTTTATTACTGCTTCAATCTTATTACTCATTATTGGTATGTTCATGTTTTCTATTTCTTTCTTTTTCTTGGTAAATTGTGTATTTTTAAGCATTTATGCATTTTCTCTAGGTTTCTAAATTGTTGGTGTATAGTTATTCATAATAGTTTCTAATGATTCTCTGTATTTCTGAGGTGTCAGTTGTAATGTTGCCTTTTTTGTTTGTGATTTTACTTGGGAATTCTCTCTTTTTTTCTTAGTCTAATGAATATTTTGTCAATTTTGTTTCCCTTTTCAAAACAAAAGCCAGCTTTTTAAAAAATGAACTTTTGCATATTTAGTCTATGTTTTGTTTATTTCTACTCTTACTTTATTATATATTTTCTACTACTTTTTGTATTTGGTTTGCTGTGATTTTCTAGTTCCTTGAGGTGTATTGTTAGATTGTGTCATTTAGTGTTGAGAGACTTCTTCTTAGTACTGCCTTTGCTTTAACACGAAAGTTTTGGTATGTTGCCATTCTATTTCCATTTACTTCAAGAAACAGTTAAATATATTTTTAAATTTTTTTCTTGATGCATTGGTCATTCAGTAGCATATTATTCAATATTCTTGTATTTATACAGTTTCCAAAGTTGCTTTTGTTATTGATTTCTAGTTTTATTCCATTGTGGTCATAAAAGATACTTGAAAAAAATTTTGATTTTCACAATTATTTGAGGCTTATTTTGTGGCCTAGCATGTGATCTATCCTGAGTAATGTAAAATGTGCTAATGAGAAGAATTGTGTTCTGTTGTTTATGGAGACATGTTCTGTAATTGTCTGGTAGGTAATTTTCTTCGCTGCTTCTTCATCTAGCTTATCTATGGGTTGTTGAAATACCCAAATATTACTGTATTATGATTTACTGCTACCATTAGATTAAATAACATTTTCTTGTTATATTTGGGTGCTGCAGTGTTGTGTGCATTTATATGTAGAAATGTCATACCCTCTTGTGGAATTGATCCTTTTATCATTGTATAGTGACCATGTCTCTGTTTACAGTTTTTGACTTAAAGTCTATTTTATCTGATGTCAATATAGCTACTCTTCCTCATCTTTGGTTTCCTTTTGCATTGAATATATTTTTTCCATTTCTTCACTTTTCAGTCTTACATGTGTTTTTACAGATGAAGTGAGTTTCTTGTAAGCAACATATAGTTGATTACTGTCTTTTTACACATTCAGCCAATCTACAATTTTTAAAATATGGAATTCAATCTATTTACACTGAAGTTTATTTTCAGTAGTTAAGGACTTACTCCTGTCATTTTATTATTTGTTTTCTTGGTGCTTTGTGTTTCCATTGTTTATTTCTTCTAGTGTTTAACTTTGTGCTTTGGTGTTTTTTTCTGCAGTGTTAGCATTTGATTTTTTTTTTCTTTCTATTTGAATATCTTTGTTATCAGTGAGTTTTATATTTTATGTGTTTTCATGAGGATGATTATCATCATTCCACTTCCATGTGTTTGACTCCTTTACAGGTTTCTTGTAAGCCAAGCAGAGTGGTGATTAATTCTCTCTGTTTACCCTTGTCTTACACAGACTTTACTTCTCCTTCATTTCTGAATTATAGCTTTGCTGAGTATAATATTGATGGTTAACCATTTTATTTTTTAATTTTATGACTTTAAATATATCCCATTTTCTCCTTGCCTGTAAGGCTTCTGGAGAGAAATCTGCTGATGAAGATTTCCTTATATGTGCCTTTATGCTTTTCCCTTACAATTTTTGAATTCTTTCTTTGTCTTTGACTTTCGACATTTTACCTATATGGGCCTTAAAAAGGACCTTTTGGGTTGTGACTATTTGGGCTGAGAATATTTTATCTTCCTGGATCTGTATAACTTATGTCTCCTAAGACTTGAGAAGTTTTCATCTATTATTTTGTTAAGTAGATTTCTTATACCTTTTCCATCTCTTCTGAAAGTCCCATTGTGTAAAATGTATTCACTTAATGATGTCTCATAAATCCTATAGGCTTTCTTTATTATTTCTTTTTTCTTTTTATTTTATTTGTTGGATTTTTCAGCTTCAACATTTCTCTTTGGATTTCTTTTATGATACCTACCTCTGTATTGAATTTCTCATTTCAATTCATAGTCTCTGAAATGAGAGATCTCTCTCAACAATTCATGATGTCTCATTTCAGAGATCATGAATTGTTTCTCTGATTTCTATTAAATTTTCTATCTATATTTGCTGAGTTTTCTTAATATTATTCAATTTTTTAGGTAATATATGTTTATTTCATTGCTGTCAGTTACTGTAGAGTGATTGTGGTTTTTTGGTGGTGCCATGTGTCCTTGATTTTACATTTTTCTTGTATCATTGTATTATATCTGGGCATTTGGTAAGGCAGTCACCTCTTCCAGTTTTGTAGAGTGCTTTCATGGGGAAAGACTTTTACTTGCAGATGTTTCCTAGGGTTTGGGTTGGATAGGGTATATTGCCTTTGTTTGGGCAGTGTAATAATGCAGCGTCTGTGCAGTTTCTTCAGCTATAGGCAATATACAGAATGCCTGTGAGGGCCTCAGTGGCTTATACTATAGAGACTTGGGTGCATGGTTTGACTACCAGGTCTCTCTCTGCTCTGCACTCTAGAGAAGCATGGTGGCCCTGCAGCTTGACTCAAGCACTGCTCCTAGAGGCAGAGCATCTGGTTGATCTGTGCTCACAAAAAGCATATGGTTGATGAGTTGGTGGCTCTGCAAAAGTACTGCTACTTTTGGTGCAGGGTTCCAGGCTGGTATGCACTCCAGGGAAGGACGAAGCTGGTAGACCTGCAGCTTGGCTCAGGGGATGCTCTATTTTGGGAAGAGTGCCATTCTGGTCCAGTCTCCAGAGAAGCAGTGCCTGGTTGGGTAGCATCCTTGCTTGAGTGCTGCTCCCTGGGGTCAGGGAACCAAGCTCATCTGTATTCCAGGGAAAGATGAATGTCACAGTTATTTTATAAATGATTACTAGGCTATTACAATGCTAAAAAACCCACTGCTCTAGTGGCTGGTTCCTCTCTATTACTGTCAAATCCTCTGCTTTGTTTAAGCTACAAGAATTGTTTGATGTTAGATCTCAGGTACTTTAAAGAAACCAGTGAGAAAATCTGGGTAGCAGCTATTTGCAGCTTCTTTAGCAGATTCTTTTTAAAAATGCTGTCTGGAGCACCAGAGGAGTCAGACAAGCAAAAGAAGCTCAAATAAATAGAGTTAGAAAAAAGCTTAGAACAAGGGGGATGATAGATTTTAAAGAAAGAGAAAACTTTATCAAAATAAGTGTAAGCTGAAATGATATGAAATCAGTAGGGTGATAATTGCTCCAGAAACAAGAAATATAAAAATATTTATGTTTCATGTAAAAAAGGGATAAAAGGAACATGAAAAACAAAATAAAATCCACAGTCACTACTATGATTTTCTCAATGTGCTTATAAAACTATGAGGAATGACATATTTAGGTGATATAAAGCAAGTCAAATAGACAGAGTCTTAGTAATTTCAGCTGTAAAGAGAAACTAAAAATTTTTACAGGCATAAATTTTGATATCCGTGTTGGAAAACTTAAATGTCATTCCAGTTTAATGTTATTTTACTTATGGAGAAACTGAGGCAAAGGAAGTTTTCATGGTTTACTCAATTTTTAAATACAATAATGAAATGGCATTTGTCAAAGCCGTTAGAAAAAAATCATTAAAATTTTGGGACCTGTTATTATATAATCTGTAAAATAATTTTGTTTGGATAGGTGAACTCTGATATATGTTCCAAATTCCAATGAGGTTTAAAATGTTTCAGTTGTGTTCTCTTTCAAGAAATTAAAAATCATTCCCTTGGTATTTTACCTAGAATGTGGTCAGAGGTATTTTGTTTTTTTGGGTTCTCTTTTTTTTTTTTTTTTTTTGTAAATTTGGAGCATTTGCCCATTTCAGTTTTCTGGAAAATCTTCCTTTCCACTATTGCTTATAAAGTATAAAAGCTGGCTTGCAGATCACCTCACATACATAGCTTCCCTAACTTCCTTCAACCTTTGATTTTTGAATTCATTCAGGGTAGTATGATTTCTTCACCTGTGATATGCTCTATATGTTTGTTTTGTTCTTTCCATTTTGAAGTTCACATCTCTTCCTAAAGAAGATAGAACAAAAGACAATTTGAGCACTTCTCCTACCATTTTCTACACTTCTAAATGACACCAGCTTTTAGAGATGACAGATGTATGTATTCCATTTTCATCTTATTATAAAGGGGTTTGGTAGTTGTTTTTTAAAAAGTATTATTTATCATGTTATCTAGCATTATTGATATGGGTCTATATTACATTTTTGTATATTTTTTCCTTAATGCTGCAGGCCTTCTTCAATCATTTGGGCATATTCTTTTTAAAAATTTGAGCTAAATAGCTTAAAGAGATTATTACACAAAAGAAAGGGGTCTTTAATCTTCTTAGAGGTTAGTGTTAAGAGTGGATAAAAGTGAATGTTTTGACTTTTTTTGATATTTGGAAATACTGTTTTTCACATTTTCCATTACTATCTAGCAGGCATGTCATTAATATTATTTACATGCCTACTTTATTATAAGGTCCTTAGAAACTTTTTGCACTCATTAAGTCTTAAAGTCCCAAAGACCAAAGTAGATGGGACACATTGTTCTCACCTTGTAATCACATAAAGTGAGACATAGAACAGTAAGTGATCTTCGTAACCCCATAGCTTTTGGGGTTATTTCAACATTTTCAAAACAACAACAAAACTATTAGTAATGACTTCTAAATGCATTAAATTGAGGATATGTACACTATCATGTTGCTCTGAAACTCATTGTTTGAACTACAAGTATAATGTGAAAGAAGAAAATAAAATAAAAACAAAGAGACCTTGAGAACCAAGGTTAACTTGGTCATTTCCTCAAAAATATTTTGCAGTGTGAACTACAAACTCTAAGAGGGATGGATATTAAGTTTTTGGCCCTTTAAAAGTCATGTACAATGTCAGTGCTCTGATTTTCCCTTATAATTTCCAAAAGTAACATATTCTGGAACTGTTTTTTAATATCTGAATAAATTATAAAGGCATTTAAAAAATTTATGCAACTTATAGGTGTATAGTTTCTTTCTTAAATCTGTAACACAATTGAAAGAATAAATATTATGTTATCATTCTAATTAGAAATGGCTTAAAAGGAAAATATGCAAATAAAGTACATGTTGATAAGCCTCTTTGATATGTCCTTATCTAATGTATTAAGTCACATGAATCTCTATTTCTTCTTTTTCAGTTTGTATAATAAGATACTAACTGTATTAACAATGTCCCCTCACTTTATGAATAACCTAAATATTGCATTTAATTAGGTCAGTAATAGTGAGTAGTCTCATGTTTGTAAGTTGCTTTATGGTTCATATAATTTCTTCTTTTCAAGGTACAAGAAACACATTCTTAAATAGAAACCATTTCATGACATTCATGAACAGCAAAAAAATATATATGAATTCATTTACATAATGTTCATAATCAGGCAAACATATTTTAATAAAAGTCAGAAGAGTGACTGGACGTGGTAGATCACACTTCTAATAGCAGTATTTTGGGAGGCCAAGGAGAGTGGATAGCTTGAGCTGAGGAGTTTGAGACCAGCCTGAGCAACATGGCAAAACCCTCTTCTCTACAAAAAATACAAAAATTAGCTGGATGTGGTGGTGTGCACCTGTAGTTCCAGCTACTTGGTAGGCTGAGGATCACCTGAGCCCAGGAAGGTGGAGGCTGCAGTGAACCGTGTGGGCACCACTGCACTCCATCCTGGGTGACAAAGTGAGACTCTGTCTAAAACAACAACAGCGACAAGCTCCTTCCCCACACACAAAAAGTTGAAAGAGTAATTGATAACATTTGAGGTAGAGGTATCTGTGAGATCAAAAAAGGAGGACTTTTGGGGTGCTGCTAATTTTCTATTTGTAATCTGGATGCTTATTGCATATTTATGTTCACTGTGAAATTTATTAATCTGTACACTTGTGATTGATGTATTTTCTTGACATATTTGTATTTCGTTAAAAATTTTATTTTATAAATAGGTTAAAAAGAGGATCTGTATCTAAGAAGCAGACACCTAAATCCTTCATGAGGAACAATTCAGGGCAGGATTACCTAAACATACAGTTAGCAGAAAAACAAGTATTTAAAACAGGAATGATTCTAAAGCAGAAAGTGTTAACTGCTATCCACTGAAAAGAAATAAACAACTCTGCTACTAAAGGCAAGTCTAAAAAACTCAAAAACGCTTATCTCTTCTGAGTACAAAAGTTTCAATCCATTTTCAAATGATCCAGGCATATAAAAGGATATAAAAGGCCCATATTTAAGCATTAGTCAAGTGACTAGTCAAACATGACTAAAATTGCTCTAGACTTGGTTGACTCAGCAAGACAACAATCAAGAAATAGAAAGAGTATATAAGATAAAAAGTACAAATGAGTGGCAACAAGATTCTGAAACCATTCCAATTCCTCATGGAATTGAGTTCAAAATATAATAGTCTTAATAGTCTCTTTAGAGTAAGCAATCTACCAATAAATACAGGCCCTAAAACATTGGCCCATTATATTTCTACTCTCTAGGTTGCAGACTACCTTGTGTCATTACATGGGTATTGTTGCCATGTGATAATTACCTAATGCGGTTTTTTTTTTTTCTTATAGAGATCTATACAAGCTTAAAGCCTGATCACAGCCTACTGCCTAGTTCTCAAACTCCTGCCTGTATTAAGATTCTGACAATTTAGTGTCCTGAGACATGAACCGGCTAGATATTCTAACTCACTAGAGTAAAACACAAGCACCTTTATGGCCCTAGACAATTAGTCATTTATATCTATTTTAAACCATGAAAATCAAAGCCTATTGCCTCCCAAGAGGTCCACACTTAGAAGAAAATGCAACTCAACTCATATCAGAGGGCTCTAAGGAAGCTCTCAATTAAAGTCGGTTTTCTAATTAATCAGTCTCAGGAGTTGTTAAAGACCTTAAGAGGAATGTTTATGTAAACATGCAAGAAAAATACCCAGTGTAAACCGTGCAGGAGCTGTTTCATCAAAAATTTTAAGAAGTGAAAAACGATAAGAAAATTTTAGGAGAAAGTACAAATTGGGGCTCAGAATACTAAACATAATGTGAATGTATTGGTCGCATAGACATTTCTCCTGTTTTTTTTTTTTTGTTGTTGTTGTTGTTAATTTAAAAACAGACATAATTTTATATTTTTATGGAATGTATGTAATATTTTGATACTTGCATACAATGTGTAAGGATTAAATTAGAGTAAAGAGATCAAAGATTTCAAATGTACTAATGATAAAAATACATGGAAGAAATCTGGTAATTATTTTAAAACAGTAAAAATAATTTAACTTAAAATATGTTATTTAGAGAAATACAAATAATACAGTACTAGAGGCAGATATGTGTAAAATTCTGATTTTTGTGGATTGATCTTATCTCCTGGATTATCCATAACAGTGCTATCATTTGCAGTAGCTGTCTTTGTATAATCATTAATAACCTGCTCTGCTGTCAAAATAATCAATAATCAAACAATAAATTATATTTCACCATAAACATATGAAATGTGTATTATGAATAATTATTCTTATAATATTTAAAAACTTATAAGAATGCTATTTTTAATATTGCTTTATTGTAAATAAGTATGATTTAAAAAATAATATAAATTTCACAGTCTAAATATTCTGTAGCTCCTTTCAATTGCTAAATTGTGGAGTTTACACAATGAATTATATGGCCTCACTTTTATCAAATGAACATTCAATGGAAATAGTCCACTAAAGCCAAAAGAGCAAAATAAAGAAACAAATCCCTAGTGTTCAGTTATACTGAAAAAATATGTCTGAACCAAATATTTCTACTTACTGTATCCATTTTAAAAAGAAGGTTATTTTAAGATGTCAAGGAATACATAATTACAGCTAATTGTTACATACATATGAAGCTTTAGAATCCTATAATATACCTATGTAAACTTTACAAGTCTTTTTTTTTTTCATTATTGTACTTTAGGTTCTGGGGTACATGTGCAGATCATGCAGGATTGTTGCATGGGTACATACATGGCAATGTGGTTTGCTGCCTCTATCCCTCGTCACCTATATCTGGCATTTCTCCTCATGTTGTCCCTCCCCAACCTCCCTAACCCCCACTGTCCCTCCCCTAGCCCCCACAACAGAACCCAGTGTGTGATGCTCCCCTCCCTGTGTCCATGTGTTCTCATTGTTCAACACCCAACTAGGAGTGAGAACATGTGGTGTTTGATTTTCTGCTCTTGTATCAGTTTGCTGAGAATGATGGTTTCCACATTCATCTATGTCTCTACAAAGGACACAAACTTATCATTTTTTATGGCTACATAGTATTCCATGGTATATATGTGCCACATTTTCCTTGTCTAGTCTATCATTGATGGGCATTTGGGTTGGTTCCAGGTCTTTGCTATTGTAAACAGTGCCACAATGAACATACCTGTGCATGTGTCTTTATAACAGAACAATTTATAATCCTTTGGGTATATACCCAGTAATGGGATTGTTCGGTCAAATGGAATTTCTATTTTTAGGTCCTTGCAGAATCGCCACACTGTCTTCCACAACGGTTGAACCAATTTACACTCCCAACAGTGCAAAACTGTTCCTATTTCTCCACATCCTCTCCAGCATCTGTTTTCTTCAGATTTTTAAGTCATGGCCGTTATAACTGACATGAGAGGGTATCTCAGTTTAGTTTTGATTTGCATTTCTCTAATGACCAGTGATGATGAGCATTTTTTTATATGTTTGTTGGCCTCATATATATCTTCTTTTGCAAAGTGTCTGTTCATATCCTTCACCCACTTTTGAATGGGTTTGTTTGTTTCTTTCTTGTAAATCTGTTTTAGTTCTTTGTAGATTCTGGATATCAGCCCTTTGTCAGATGGCTAAATTGCAAAAGCCTTTTTCCCATTCTGTTGGTTGCCAGTTCACTCTAATGATTGTTTGCTTTGTTGTACAGAAGCTCTGGAGTTTAATTAGATCCCATTTGTCTATTTTTGCTTCTGTTGCCAATGCTTTTGGTGGTTTAGTCACGAAGTCCTTGCCTATGCCTATGTCCTGAATGGTTTTGCCTAGGTTTTCTTCTACAGTTTTTATAGTGTTAGGTAACTTTGTAAGTCTTAATTATGATACGAGATTCACATCAATTTACCTTAAAATAAATTTCAGCTATGAATTATTAAAATGTACTTAACATTACTGTAAGTGTAAGAAAGTAACAGGAAAAAATCAAACTTCATATTCTGTATTGCATTTGTGTGTTTGTATGTGTGCATGTTTATATATGTTATTATTCGTTATGATTTTAATAAAATACTTCTGATAATATGTCAACTATTTTTTCATAATTTAATTGAACATAATTTTTCATACTATATCCCAAGGAATCTTGGGCTCTTTTAGTTAGATTAAAAAGAGAAGAATTCATTTCTATGGATTTTCAAAGTTCATAATAATTTGAAAATACTGTTCAATTTCACTCTAAAATTAGTGAGTGCATCCTGGTAAATGCCTAGTACACTCAGCAGCTAAAAATAGTAGAGAATTGTTAAGTAGAAGACAGGCTCCATTTATTTTCCAGTAGACTCTCAAAGTAATGATACCATTTATTCAGAACTCTAATTTGTATGTGTAATTACATTTGTGTATAGATACTCTCTCCCACACCTCTATTAAAACGAACTTACACAGAATTGCATTTTTATTCATTTTTGAAGAAGAGAACTACTAAATTAATGGAGGTTAATAAAAGTTTGTTAATGCTTTAGTCACATTACATTCCTGAAGATGAAAAATTAATTTATGTCATAGTTTATTTTTTTAAATAGGATCAGATAAAATTTAAAATGGCACATTTTCATTGTGGTATCTATGAATGTGTCATTTTGAAAATAGATTATTTAGACTTTTAACTTGGTGGTGCATTTAGAATTTTGCAAAGCATTATGATAGTCATCGAATATAAAGCAGGAAAAAGAATGGGGAGAGGAGATAGGAGGTATTCAGTTTATAAACATGGTAAATCCCATGACAAATGTGTTTAGTTTGTAAAATAATAAAATGAATTGGTGCCTGTAAAGTGCTAGGAATATCTTTGGTGTATAAATGTTTTAAATGTTTAAAGAATTCCTTTACCTTCTAACTTATTCTTCAAAATGTAATGTGAAAACACACATTCATCAAAATATTACTTAGCTAACATATAATCAACTAAAATAATAAGAAATCTTATTGTTTAATGACTTCTACAGCAAATATGTAGTAGGAGGCCATGGAAAAAAGCTATTTTATGGTTTTATCTACTTTAGGCAAATGGAAATACAGCAGCTATGAATTTTAGTTCACAGGCTTGAATATGCAACCAACTCACATTGTAGTAGTTTTAAAATCAAATGAAATCCTGAGGATCATTCAAATAAAGTGAGGAAAATATTTGGTAAATATCCAAGCACCGTTCCCAACCTATTTAGACCAAATGACTGTGATCCAAGCTGATAGATTATTTTTTTTAAAGTTTAGACTATAACCAATTCTGTGATTCCTAAAGAAAACATTTTCATTAGCTTAGAGATATATATCTCAGGGTAAAGCTTGGTTAGTCAAACACTCTCCCTCTTTTTTTTTTTTTTTCTTTCAGTTCAAGCCTCTCTGCACCAGAATCAGCTTTCAGCTTCCACGGACCCAGCTGATGTTGCCCCTACCTGAAGCCTGGTGGGGCAGATGTCTCTATTCACTTTGCCCTTGAATGACTATCTTCATCTTTCTAGAGTTCTTAGTCAAGCACAAGTGAAAGAGGAAACTTTAGTTTTTTTATATGCCCCCCCCCCCCACAAAAAAGAGAGGAAAGTATGTCCTTGAAGCAAAGGAACAAGACTTAGCTAGTTTGAAGAACATTAAAGAAGACTACACAGGAGAAAGCAAAAGGTACTTCTTTTAAAATGTCCTGCAGCATAGTTGTATCTACACTTTCTTCACTGCTAACCAGACTTACCTTTATTTTAAAATATTTCAAGATAGGACAAAAATATATAACTTTTGCAGACTAATCAAATGTTACCAACACATTGAAGTCCCCCTCATGCTCCCAGAGATAATACAATGTCCTCTTTCCACCACATAGGTAAGCACTATCCTGAATTTGGTACTTATTACACATATGTGTGTACTCTAATTGTACATGTAGCTTTATATGTTTTTAACTTAATTCTAATGGTAATACATGATTTTTTTTCTGACATCTGCTTATTTCTCTTAAAATTCTGTATGTGAATTATACCTATGTTTATACATATAGCAATATTTTATTCATTTTTAATGCTATAAAGTATAATCATGCTATAGATTGAATTATGTACCCCTAATTTCATAGGTTGAAGCCCTAACCCCCAATTTGATTGTATTTGGAGATAGAGACTTTAGGAGGTAAAGAAGGTTGTTGGGTCATAAGAGTGGGGCTCTAATTCCATAGAACTAATAGCTTTATAAAAAGAGGATGAAAGAGAAGGCTCTTACTCTGAGCACATGCACAGGGGAAGGAACATACAAAAATATGATAAGTATCTCTTAGTGAGTCAGAGAGCCCTCACCAAAAACCAAATCAGCCAGAACCTTAATCTTAGACTTCCAGCTTCCAGATCTGTGATAAAATAAACTTCTGTTGTTTATGCCGCACTGTTTATGGCATTTTGCATGGAAATCTGTGCAGACTAACAGAAAAAAATGTATAAATATAACACCCTTTCTTCTTTATGTATATCTAAGCATACAATTACATGTCTAATAAAGCTTGGTTAATGTAAATTTTATGTGTATGTACGTAGAAATGAGAAAATATGCTCAATTTTTAATTTACTACATATTTTCATTTATTTTTGTTTATTTCTTTTGAGACATGGTTGTACCCTCTCAACTAGGCTGAAGTGCAGTGGTATGATCATGGCTTACTGAAGCCTCGATATCCTGAGCTCAAACAATCCTCCCACCTCAGTGTCCTAAGTAGCTGGGATTACAGTGGCACACCACCAAGCCCAGCTAATTTTTGTATTTTTTGTAGGTTATACCCAGCCTGGTCTTGCTCTCCTGGGCTCAGGTGACCTGCCTGCCTCAGCCCCCAAAACGCTGAGATTACAGGCATGAGCTACGATGACTGCCCAAATAAATATTTTTAAATTGCTTTAAAAAATAATTGTACTGATTTACATTTCTACCAGTAGCCACAGTGTACAAATATTTTTGTTGTATGGCTCTTCACTAAAACAGTGTATTATCGGATATTTATTTTAGCCATTCTCATGAATGTGGACTATTTCCTGATGTTTTTAATATTTACTTTTTCCTTTTAATAATGTTTATTTTATATGGGTATTTTTCATTCATAGTGAATCCTTTTCTCTAAATTTTGTTCATATATTTACTTTTTTATTTATGTGGAGGACTTCTTTATATTAATTGTTGTGAGACAGTTTTTCATGCCTCTTTGAAATTTCTGCATGTCTTGAGAATCCATTCATTGATTGACTTTGTTCTGGGCTATCTTGTCAAGGATACTTGAATAATGATCATCCACAGGAGATAAAAGATAGTGTCTCCCTCTGGAGCAATGGCAAGTTCTTATACCGGCTAAGTAATAAAGATAATGTCTCCTTCAGGACAAAGTTTGGGCAAACTTATCAATTGTAAAATATTTGGGTTTCTAGTTTCAGAGTTCCTAACCTGTAATGTAACCTACTTAGTTTTTCTTTCTTTCCTTTTTTTTTTTTTTCATTGTTTAAGCACACTTCAAAAAAGTGAAGTAGTTTGAAGGGCAGATACTTAAGGAAGAGTTTTACAAGCATCAGCAGAAGCCAGTATAAATGCCTTATGGTGGGACCACGATTGATTGTTTAAGGTATTGTAAGTTGACCAGTATGACTGTAAAAGAATAAGTGAGAAAGAGGAAAGAAGGTTAGATTAGACTGGGCAGCAAGTCTTGGGGGAAGATTATATAGCTTTGAAGGCCATTCTAAGAGTTTTGACTTCTATTCTGAGTAGAGCACAGAAACAAGAAGATCACTATGGTTAATGGTATAATTAGAGACTGTCAGGTGGCAGGTAGAGCAAGGGCAGAAATACGAATTAGAAAGATGTTATGCTAATAAAGGCAAGAGATGATAGTGGTTTGGACCAACATCTGCAAATGAGGAAAAGCAAATGCATTATGTATCTGTTTTTATAGGCAGAAGCACCAGGGTTTCCTGATGGATTGAATACGAAGTGTGAGAAATCAAAGATACTTTGAATTTTCTTGGCCTGAGCAACTGGAAGGATAAAGGATGTTGACATCACATGAGACATTGAAGGCTTTGTGGTGAGAGAAGAAAGTTAGTTTGGGTGATAAGATCAAGAGTTCAGTTTTTAAAATTATGACATTGAGTTATTTATTAAAATGTAATATAGTGGTGCTGAGCATGCAGTTTGCAGCAGAGGTGTAGATTAGAGATATACATTTAGGAATGTCAGTAAATAAATGATATTTGAAGCCATTAGAATAAATGAGCCATTAATATTTATGTGGACAAGAAAAAAGGACATATAACTGAACTTGGGGATTTCCATGAATCTAGAGACTTTCTAGAAATTTTCAGAGAAAAGTTAGAATAAGGAAGAGTACTGGTAAGGTAGGAGGAATCAATGGAGATATGTAATCCTAGAAGTAAAATAAATAAACAAATAATAAAAGGGAACTGTATCTTGTGAGCTACTTGAAAAATGAAACAGAACATTAAATTTAGCAATGTGGAGAGCACGGTGAACTTGAAAGAAGCAATTTTAATGAAATATTTGTTATATAATAGCAGATTTTAAAAAAAACGAGACTACCACAGAGGCTGGATTTACCCAATTGCCAGAAACAAAACAGGACACAAACTGCAAAATTTATGGGTCAAAGGTTCTAAAGCCACTGATCATCACTCATTAAAGATTAGTGGTGATTTTTGAGTGACGGAAAACAAAGCAATAAGCTCTATTATTGTGAAAACGTACTGCCTTGCAGAAGTTTCCAGGTTTTGGGTCAGAAAGGAGAATCCATGGGGGAGTTCAACATATTCCCAAGTTGTAGAGCTGGAGATGAATGTGAGGAGAAATTATGTCCCCTGGAATTTAAAGACCACTGTACCACAGAGGAAAGAGAAAGTACTCCAGATATTTGCAGAGACTACTCCCTTTATGCAGCACAGTACTAGCTAGCAGAGGCATACGGGGAAACTATTGAAGATGTCACTTAAAAGAAATACAAATAATACTACGTTTTACTCACATAGGGCTGAGAGCAATGCATGTTATCATCAGCCAGACTAAGAAACACGTATAGAAAACTAAATAAAATCAGGAAATAATGCCTGAAAAATAGTGAGTATCAACAATGAAATAGAAACTTCACTTTCAAATATGGACAAAATAAGTGGACAGAAGATCAGTAAGATACTGTAGCTCTGTTGAACCTCATAGACGTCTATGGAGCACCACACCTAATAAAAGCACAATATGTGTTCTTCTCAAGTGCACATAAAATATTTTCCAGAGTATACCACATGTTAAAATAGACAAAAAAAAGAGTCTTAAAAAATTTTAAAAGCTTGAACCACGCAAAGTACATTTGCCATCTATGATACAATGAAACTAGAAATCAATACCAGGGTAAAACAAAACAAAAATAAAAAAATCCATGAATAATGAAAATTAAAAAACAAACTCTCAAACTTCTAATGTATTAAAGAAAAACTTATAATGAAAATTAAAGTTAAAAAATCTTGAGATAAATGAAGGTAACATTATGTCAAAATATATGGGATGCAGGAAAATTGTATTTAGAGAGAAATCTCTAGTGTTAAACACTTATATTTAAAAAAAGAAATAAATCAACAATTTAACTTTAATTTCAACGAACTAGAAAAAGAAGAGTAAACTAAATTCAAAGTTATCAGAAGAAAGGAAACAATAATTAGAACATAAATAAAATAGAAAATAGAAAAAAATTCAAATTTTTTGAAAAGGTTAACAAATTGACAAATCCTTAGGTAGATTAAGAAAATAAGAAAGAGTGCCTACATAGCTAAAATCAGAGATAAAAGAAGAGACATTACAACCAATGCTACAGAAACAAAAGAATTATGACATTACTATGAATAATTATACATCAACAAATTGTACAACCTAGGATAAATGGATAAATTTCTAGAAACATACAACCTACACAACTAAATTATGAAAAAATAAGAAATTAGAACAGGCCTATACCAGTAAGCATATTGAATCAGTCATCCTAAATCTCCCCAAAAGAAAAAGCCCAGGACCACACAGCTTCACTGTAGAATTCTATAAAACATTTAAGGCAGAACAAACACCAATTCTTTCCAAATTCTTCCAAAAAACTGAAGAGGAGTGAATTGCTTCTGAACTCCTCCTGTGAGATCAGCATTGCCCTGAAACCAAAGCCAAAGACACTACAAGAAAACTATAGACTAATATTCCTGACAAATATTGATTCAAAAATCCTCAACAAAATACTATACTAGGTAACTGAATTCAGCAGTACATTGAATGATTATATAATGATAAAGTGGGATTTATTGCTGAAATCCAAGAGTGATGAACAGAATGGAAAAAAAAATCACATGTGATTTCAATTGATGTGGTACTCATTCATGATAAAAACATACAATAAATTAAGAATAGAAGAAAACCACCTGAGCACCATAAAGGTGAAAAGCTCACACTAACATCATACTCAACAGTGAAAGACTGAAAGCTTCTCCTCTAAGACCAAGAACACAGCAAGAGTAATTACTCTCTCCATGCCTCTTCAAAATAATACTGGATGTCTCAGACAGGACACTTAGGAAAGAAAAAGAAATAGATGCCATTCAGACCAAAAAATAAATTAAATTGTAACTGTTTGCAGATGACATGAACTTTTATGTAGAAAACCCTTAAGATTTCACACATTAAAAACTATTCAAATGTATACATAAAATCATCAAAGTTACATGATATAAAATTAATACAAAAAGTCTGTTGAAACCCTACACATCCATCATGAGCAACCGAAAAGGAAAATTAAGAAAACAATCTCATTTAAAATCACATCAAAAGGAATAAAATACTTGCAATAAACTTAACAAAGGAGTTGAAAGATTTGTATACCAAAACTGTAAAAGTAATGAAAACAAAAATAAATTTAAAAGTCTCATTTTTGTGGAATACAAACTAATATTCTCAAAATGTCCATACTACCCAACTAACGTGTACCCATGTTACCCATAGATTCCATGCAATCCCTATCAAAATCCTAATGGAATTTTTTGCATAAACAGGAAAAAAGTCCTAAAATTCATATGGAATCTCAAGGAATTTAAAGTAGCCAAAACTATATTTAAAAACAAAAAAAACAAAAAAAAAAAACTTGGAGGCATTGTATTTCTGATTTCAAAATATATTTAAAAACTACAGTAATGAAAAGAATATGGTATTTGCCTTAAACAGTTTGGAGTGCTATAACAAATTACCACAGACTAAGTGGCTTAAACAACATATATGTCTCATAGTTCTTGAGGCTGGAACTTTAAGAGCAGAGTGCCAATATAGTTGAATTCTGTTAAACGCCCTCTTTCTGGTTTGTAGTTTGCCAACTTCTTGCATCTTCACATGTCAGAAAGAGCATTAGGTAATTCTCTGTGGTCTTTTTAATAAGGGAAGAAATTCAGTTTTTAGTGTACCATCTTCATACTATCACATTGGTATGTGTGTGTGTATACACACAAATATATATATATATATAAAATATTCTATTTTATATATATATATATAGAATATAAAAAATAACTTTGAAGAAGAACCAAGTTGAAGAACTAACACTCTCACTATTGATTTTTATTCATACATATTATAAAGCTATAACCATCAAGACACTAGAGTATTCACATATGCAAATAGATATACAGAAAATAAAAAGACTCCATAATAAAAATGCCAAAAGCAATTGCAACAAAAGCCAAAATTAACAAGTGGGATCTAATTAAACTAAATAGCTTCTGCACAACAAAAGTAACTGTCATCAGAGTGAATAGACAACCTACAGAATGGGAGAAAACTTTGCAATCTAACCATCTAACAAAGGTCTAATATACAGAATTTACAAGGAAGTTAAAAACAAATTTACAAGAAAAAAATCAAAAAGTGGTTAAAAATATGAACAGAAACATCTCAAAAGAAGACATTTACATGGCCAACAAACATATGAAAAAAAGCTCAACATCACTGATCATTAGAGAAATGCAAATCAAAACCACACTAATATACCATCTCACACCAGTCAGAATGGTTATTATTAAAAAGTAAAGAAACAATAGATGCTGGTGAGGCTGTGGAAAAAAAGGAACTCTTTTACACTGTTGGTGGGAATACAAACTAGTACAACCATTGTGAAAGACAGTATGGCAATTTCTTAAGTATCTAGAATCAGAAATAACATTTGACCCAGCAATCCTATTAATGGGTATATACCCAAAGGAATATATATCATTCTGCTATAAAGACACATGCACACATATGTTTATCACAGCACTATTTATAATAGCAAAGTCATGGAACCAACATAAATGCCCATCAATAATAGACTGGATAAAGAAAATGTGGAACATATATACCATGGAATACTATGCAGCCATAAAAAAGAATGAGATCATATCCTTTGTGGGGCATAGATGAAGCTGGAAGCCATCAGCAGTAGTAAACTAACACAGGAAGGAAAAACCAAGCACTGCATGTTCTCACTCATAAGTGGGAGTTAAACAGTGAGAACACATGGGCATGGTAGGGGGAACAACACACACCAGGGCCTGTGTGGTTGGGGAGGTAAGGGGTGGGAACTTAGAGGACTGTCTAAGTTTGGTGCCGCAAACCACTATGGCACAGGTATGCCTATGTAACAAACCTGCACGTTCTGCCCATATATCCTGGACTTAAAGTAAAAGAAAAAGAAAAAAAAAATTTTAAAAGGAAAAGAAAAAGAGTCCAGAATCACATCCATGTGTGTAAGAGCAATTGATTTTTGACAAAATTACAAGGGCAAGTCTGTGAAACAAAGTATTTTGACAAATGGTGTTGAAATAATTTGATATACATGTGCAAATAAATAAACTTCAATCTATAGGTCTCACCATATACAAAAATTTATTTAAAATACACCTAAATTGAAAACTGAAACTTTAAAAGAAATTAGAGAAGCAAATTTTTATTACATTATTCATAATCAACTTAGCTATAACACTACAAGCATCATTCATATAGTAAAAATTTCTAATTTTATTTCATCAAAATTGAAAACTTCTATTAAGGGAATGAACAGACAAGCCACAAAATGAGAGAAAATACTTGCAAATAATATCTGATCAGAGATTTGTATTCAGAAGATATGTACTCTCAAATATTGAAACAAAAACCACAATAAAAATGGCCAGAAGTTTTGAATAAGCCCTTACCAAAAAGATATCCAGCTAGCAAATAAATGCATAAAAAGATGTTCAAGTTGTTCGTTATTAGGGAAATGTGAATTAAACCCACGAGATGACACTGTGTATAAATTAGAAAGAATAATATTTAACATAATGATTTGACAAAATGTTGGCTAAAAAAAAAAACAACAGAAAATGAAATTCAACAACTGGTGATGGTAATGTAAAATGTTATCAACTCATTTAAAATCACTTCGACAATTTCTTAAAATGTCAAATGCCTTCTATATGTTTTAGCTGTTCCATCATTACATATTTAGCCAAGCGAAATGAAAATATGTTCTCATACAAAGAATTGTTTACAAGTGTTAATGTTAGGCTTATTTATAATAAGAAAGAACTTGAAATAACCTATTTCATTCATTTGGTGAATACATAAAGATATTATGATATTTTTAACTACTCAACACTAAAAATGAACAGACTATTTTTTCATGCCATGTTTTACATGATTTCAAAGTATTTATGTTAACGAAAGAATACTAAATTTTTATATATTATGATTCCATTTACATAAAATTGTAGAAAATCTAAACTAATCCATAGTTACAAGAACCTGAGCAGTAATTGCCCAGGTTTGGGGCAGTGGAAGGGGTAGAGACAGGAAGGCTAGGAGCAAGGAATTACCAAGAGGAATGAGGAAACTTTTAATGTCTTGAATATGTTCATTAACTTAATTATGTTGATGCTTTTGTTATTTAAACATATGTTAAATTTTATTTCCACACTTCAAATGTATGCAGTTTATTTTATATCAATTATAATTCAATTAAAATAAAAGTATGAACAGAATAGGAAAGAACAATTATATACATTTTTTTGAGAAATGTTCCTGCAATGAAGAGCAAATAAATGATTCATAGTTTCCAGGGAAATGGTGGGAAAAGGAGAAATGGTTAAGACAAGATAATTTTTGCTTTTTAAACTAAAGTTGACAGAGTAGGAGCATCACCATCTTGGACAAGCACCACCATTTTAAAGTGCCCCTTGATTAAAAACCACCTAAATCCAGCCCAAAGGGCATCAGCCTAATGGCTAATGTCAGTATGACCGTAAACCACAAATGACATCTTCTACTAGAAACATTCCAACCCTAAGATAACAACCCTTTCCAACCAGAGACATGCCAGCCCCTAGATAACCTTTGCTCCTGCTGGGGGGATGTCAGTCCCAAGATAACCTCCCCTCCAGCCAGAAAAGTTTCAACTCCACAATAAACTTTTCCTGCACACAGATATAGCCCAAGCCTGTGTTAAGCTCTCCCACTCTAAAACCTTTAATACTCTTAAGTCTGTAAGAGAGAGTTCTCCTGACTGAAATCAGCCAGAAGCCCCTATCAGGTTTATTCTTCAAAATAAACCTGTCTTTGACTGTTGGGCAGCTATTTGTGTTTATTTCTTCTTTTTTTTTTGACTCACATAGAAATGACTTCTACTTGGAATGTGAAGTGTGGGAAAAAAGTCAAAATGTAGGCAAGAGATCAGTGAAACTTTATTGGAATAATATTCTTGATAGGGTAAGATGTGGATTCTGGAGCACAGATAACTAATTTAAGTCAATAAGGCAATATATGTGATTAGTTTGGCAGATTATAGAACATTTCTTCTGATTACTTACAGAATTCAAAAGCAAAATTGTTGGAAAATAATAAGTATCAGGAAGAATTTTCTGGGGATTGAGAATTAAAGAATATGAAAAGCAAGTGTTGATGAATGGGAAAGTCAATGGTTTTTAGAGACAAAATGATTTCATGGCAGGGGTTTGGGCTTACTTGATGTTCGTTATGTTTATTTTCAAGAGATACGAATTGTTAAGGTTTGGTATTTTTTTCTCCAGCTACATTTTGCTGCATTGATGAAGTTTCAGTGTAGGGAAAGTTTTGGATTTTATCAATTGTGATTTTTCCATGTGACAAGACAGGGTGAGAGAGGGACAAATGAAGGCTAAGGGGAACAGTGATATCCAAAAGTAAATAATTAATTATAAAATACAAGCTGTGCAATCCAGAGAGCAAGAATATTAAAGTGGCATATAACTGTGAAAAAAAAGTTGTTCAGCCCAAATGGAATGAAGGTTCTAAAGTAGTTGAATTATTAGAGATACGATACCGAAGGGGGTTGGAAATGTAGGTTGTTGAATACATAGAGGTGAAGCTATGAAGGTATTGTAACTATTTTTGTGTCTCAAATAAGTTATTTCACATATTTGGATACTTCTTCAATAAGTCCTCGGTTTTTCCTTACTCCCAGCCCTTCCAGTTCTTCTGCAAGTGATAAGTTTATCCACTTCAAATAGTGTTTTTAAATAACAAATATAGTTAAAACATTTCTTAACTGCTTTATTTTTTCCAAAACTTACATCTAAATCACTTCCAAAGACATGATCACGGAAAATTTGTCAGTTTGCTTATTTCCTAACTCAGTCAAAATAATGTTGATTTTTGTTTCGAAATAATAGATATAAATTTATTCAAGGACTGGATTTCCTAGAGTCTTTGCATAAATTTGTATCTATTAGTTCAAAACAAAAATCAACATGCTTAACTTTTAAGAGTAATTCCTGACCACTGCATTGTCTCTTATTTTATTGGCTTTTAAATCAGGATTTTGTTGGATCATATTTTTATATGATATTTGGTAAATACTCATCAAATGATGTAAATGAGCATGCTCTTTCTTCCTCTTAAACTATATTGTTAATTCAAGTGTATCTTTGAGGCCTAGAAGAATCTAATTCTACTTCAGGCATGTAGAGAAATTTTACATACTTGCTTGATAAGTGGTGGCATAACTCTAGAAAAACTCTAGCAGTAGTATTGGCAAAGTATTGATTTCTAACTTTCTAAGAATTTTTCTCTCTTTTGAGTACATCCATGCTTCGTTGTGATTTTGATTATGATTAATCATAAGATGTATTAGGAGGATGTCAACTTGTCAACTGACTAAAGAGCTAAGCACAACAATTTCCTTTTTTAAATGTGGTGTGGAGAATTATTCATTAATAATGGGAATGAGAAGTGAGAAGGGCTCTCTCTCCCACTATTGTTGCTCTTTTTTTGGAATATACAAATTCCTTTCATCTTTTATATTTTGTGCTAAATTCCAACAGTCACTATTGGAAACGATAATACTTTTATGTAAGAGCAGACTGACACACTATTTTTTTACATGGAGAAGGTTTGACCTTTCTTGTTATTATCATTGCTTCAATATTTATTTGTATGTAACTTGGAAAAAATTAGTGGTATGCATTTACACATTGTATTAGTCAGAGTTCTCTAGAGGGACAGAACCAATAGGATATATGTATATATGAAAGAGAGTTTATTAAGGAGAATTGACTCACATGGTCACAAGATAAAGTCCTTCAAAAGGCCGTCTATACGTTGAGAACCCAGGAAGCCAAGAGTAGATCAGTCTGAGTCCCAAAGACTCAAAAGTAGAGAAGCCAACAGTACAGCTTTCAGTCTGTGGCCAAAGGCCCAAGAGCCCCTGGCAAAACCACTAGAGTTAGGCCAAGAGACCAAAAGCTGAAGAACTTGGAGTCTCACATTTCCAGGCAGGAAGCATCCAGCACAGCAGTAAAATGAAGGCTGAAAGACTCAGCAAGTTCACTAATTCCACCTCCTGCCTGCTTTTTCTAGCCTCACTGGCAGCCCACCTAGGTTAAGGGTGAGTCTGCCTCTGGCAGTCCGCTGACTCAAATGTTAATCTCCCCTAGCAATACCCTAGAAGATACACCCAGAAATAATCTTTTGCATGCTTCAATCCAATCAAGCTGACATATAATATTAACCATCACACACATTTTTACGACTTATTCTATGTTAATTTTTTTCTGTCATTTGAATTTTAGAGTGACTCATGATTCTAATTTTCTTACACTTTTATGCTTATTTACTGCCCTGGACTGTCATTTTATCCATATATATATGTTTTCTTTCTTTCCCTTCCATTTTAGGAGCCATCTCTACTCTCATTCAAGACTCATGCCCTTAAGACATTGTCATTAACCTCAGATATGAAACTTTGTCAAAAATGCTTTCTAGAGTGGAAACAACTTTGTCATTCCATTAGAAAATGTGCAACTGTGTTCTGAAGCTTTTATTTTAATCTTTATAGTGTTTGGGAAGGCAGTGAATGCTTTTTTATTATAAAATTATAGATTTTCTCTCTAAGGAATTCAACTGTGGCTGCTGCACATGTACTTAGATTGATAGTTATCTACACCAGATAGATTGCATTTATCACTATACAATAGGAAGGTTATCAAAGCTTCAATTGGTGAGGGGTTTCCAGAAGTTTTTAGACATAGGCATTATGCAATTCTGTCTCATCTTACTATTATATTCCTCTGTTATGACCATATTATTTTTATTTACTAGTAGGAACTATAATGTTGCCATTTTATCCTCATAAATTGAGTTATTAAAAAGGTTTAGTTAGTTCTTCATGGCAAGTCAAATATTTTCTTATCAAAATATAGAGTTGCTCCTATTCTGTGTTTATTCTAAATTATGAGAATAATTTGAGATATTGCTTCAAAGATGATAAGAAATTAAAAATATTTGAATTCTATGTAAACAAAATTGGTAGGATGAGATATAAAATGAAAATTCAGTGAATTTGCATGAATTAAGAAGCTGGAAGTATGAACATAAATATATGTGTGTCATGTTGAGAAACACATATAATGTTGAGGAAAACCTCTTTTCTTCAAAAAGTCTATATTATTTAAGAATTTATTGGTGGGGCCTTTCAGCTAATAAAGTCCCTGTATTTATTTAATTTAAGTGCAAGGAACTATAAGCAATCAACACTAAAATGTATTTCCTGAATTAAACAAAATACTAGCTAATGGAAACTAATAGCATTTATTGAACATTTATAGCAAGCTTTTAGCCCTCACAGTAATCCAACAATATTAGGACATCCTCAAGGTAAGATGAAATCTGAGTTTGACTAACCCAATAGCCTTCTGCTTACTCTAGTGTGCTAGCTTTATATAAAGTACTGTTTTAGCAGTCTGCATCAAAGTCCTCTGGGAATTTATGTTAAAAATCCACAATCCTCAACTTAACACAACCATCTGAATCACAATCTCTGTATACGGCACAAGCGTTAATAAGCTTCATGGGTAGTTTTTATATACAAAAAGTTTAAATGTCACTGCAGCATACCACGCTTCTGCAATATTACCTGATTTTATGCCCCAAAGTAAGAGTTCTCAATTCTTGATTGATGCCAAAGATCTTAAAAAATTAAATTGTTAACATGATCTATTTTTAAGCTGACTATCTTGGTCCTGCCAAAATCGATGGAAGAATTGGAAAACTGAACAGAGAAACACAGAGCCTCCCTAGAAAAGCTCAGAGAGTACATTATAAAAAATATATCAGCCTGTTCAAGGCGGACTGTTCTGGTGTACTGATACACAAGATTCTCTTGTCAGGCCTCATATTCAGTTACTAAAGTAGTTTCAATGGAATCATCCATAAATCAATGATAATATCTATTGGAAAGAAAACATAATATGAAAGTGCCACCAACCTACCTAGTCATTAAGTCCATGTTTAATGACAATACTCTCTGTCAATCTTGTGTGAGCCTAGCTAAAGTCCAGTGCCATAAACAGGTCCTAAAAGCACAGACAAAATCATTGTAAACTAAATGTGAATTTGGGAAAAGCAAGAGGAATAAAACAGTGAGGTCATTTTACCCTTCTTGAATGTAAATAAATATGTTGTTATCCAGATGTTAAAACAATAAGCAAAATCCAAGAAGATGAAAGAATGATATGGTACTTATAGTCTCTTTATTTGTATACAGAGACAACAAAATTTGAGAATAAAAATTTTCAAAAGCATACTATAAGCAAGGTAGTAGGATTTTTCTTAACTGATAAAATAGAATTGCATGTTTATTATATAATTTATTCAATATATCTGAAAACATTTAAATAATAAAATTTTTTCTGAATGTAGAAGCTTTTCACAAGAAGATAGTCACTTGTTTCAGCAGATACAAAAAGAATTATTAAATAAATACCAAAGGAGCTTTACACAAGACAATGTAAAATTTTAGATTTTTCCATATATTTATAGAATCTCATGGTATAATAATAGAAGCCTAGATAATTGAAAGATCATGTCATTATTTTTCAATGCTTAAAAATTATTTTCTTTATATCTGTTACATTGTAAAGGCTAGGTTAAGTGATGAAAATAGTTTGATCTCAGATTAAATGACACAAACAAAATGCTGATGTTTTGTATATGCACATCCAGTTGGAGGAAACAATAATGCGGGTAATATCACATCTTATTTATAGTTGTAAACTCAGTTATCATCACTAGCTGGTTTTTAATCACAGTTATCTGTGTTGTGTGGGTGCCACAGAATCCGAGAATTAAAAATGTGATAATATTTTTACTAGAAGAGAAAAATACCTTCATTTTAGTTTACTTTGGTCCAATTATATATGTATGAATATTTCTTTAATGATTGACTGTGGCTATTATGTCTAGACTCTACAATTTAAATAGAATTAGGTTAGTAGAATTATTAAGTTATATATAATTTTTCAGCTCCTACTTATAGACCCCTAACTCTCTTAATTGATATACCTAAAGTCATGACTGTCATGATTTACTCAAATCTATTCTACTATATTGTACTATTTCTACTGCAAAATTATAGCCCAAATCAACTAACTGGATCCTTGTGGTCAAACTTCTACTTACACAATATTTATGGTAAGACTGTGTCTAAATGTCTACTGGGGTGCTCCCTTTCAAATTTTAGCCAATATAAATTTTCTCCCTCTGTCTCTAAAATGAAGATTGAACCAACATTTTTGCCATTAGAGTAAGCTTATGATGATTTTCTATACTGAGTACTGCTCATCTACCTGAAACTTCTCCTCTTGCCTTTGACTCAGACTTTCAGTAATAGGCTGCTCTCCTTTAGGGAACTGTTGATATGGTTTGGCTCTGTGTCCCCACCTAAATCTTATGTTGAATTGTAATCCCCACGTGTGGTTGAAGGAGGGGCCTGGCGGAAAGTGGTTGATTCACGCCAGCAGACTTCCCCCTTGCTGTTATTGTCATTAAGTTCTCATGAAATCTGTTTGCTTAAAAGCATGTAGCATTTTCCCCTTCACTCTCTCTTCCTTCTGCCCCAGTCATGTAGGACATATGGGCCTCTCCTTTGCCTTTGCCATGATTTTAAGTTTCCTGAGGCCTCCCCAAGCCATGGTTTCTGACAGCCTGCAGAACCTTGAGCCAATTAAGCCTCTTTTAAAAATAAGTTACCTCAGGTAATTTTTTATAGCAGTGTGAAAACAGAAAAATATAATTGCTTTCTACCCAACCCCCAATAATTGCTGGTATTGATTTTTTCCTCTATGAAGTATGTTCTGAATTTTAACATATGATTTGTTTAATATTCATGATAGGAAAAGCCCTATATTATTAATAGGCTGAAACTCATAATAATCATTGCTATTAGAAGCCACAGCTCATAGTAGTAAATATTGATTCCCACTTTGTGGCAGCATTATGGTTCCAGAGGCACAATTATTCTGAGACAGAAAAAGGTTTGGTTAAATTTATTGATTTAAAATAAAAATCCCTATGTAAAGCCAAAATTTCATTCTCGAAATCATTAACCAATCCTTGGAATAGTGACTGCATCCTTTTATCATTAATATTCATTCAGCGATGGGCTAATATACATTTGTTTCTATTGACCATGCACACAAAGCAAAATAGTTTATTTCTTCTTTTTAATTTTCTTTTCCTAAATTTGGTGATAACTGACAAATATACACATGGTAATACCACTTAAAATCTTCCTAAACACTCATAGGTGAAAAATCTTGGATATCATTTTTCAAATAAGAGATTTTTCTTTGTAACTGCATTGTATTCAGGCCTTTTCATCAGTGCTTGTAGCAGGATACTTGACTGCAATTTCGTATATATGAACATAGAGCCATCATTTATTCAGACTCCATTTTGACCGGCACATTTGTTGGAAACTCCCTTGATATGGACCTATCAAACTAATTAGTTTAATAAATCTACACAAAAATGTAAAAAACAACCGCTAAGTATATACCCAAAATAAAAATTTCAAAATCAGCTAGTGTAGGGCACAACAGCTGTAACTAGATTACTTTAGGCCTGTAAAGAATTGTGCTTTTCTTGTTAGTAAAATCAGAATAATAACAATCAGAATTGCTATGTGGATTAAGGATAATAATGAAAAATTATTTTAAAGTGAGTTAGTAAATTTTCTGCCACATTCAGTGAGCTATTCAAGGTCATATCCTTGCGATTAGCTTCAAAATTGTGAACGTGACTTTTTCTCAAGCACTAATATATATTTAAATACTATTTTGTAAGAATTTATTTGGTCAAGGATTAGTAATTGCCAATATCAGCTTGTTTGTTTTCACCTACCAATGCTTTAATCTGATCCCATCCTTATTAACCAAATGCTTCACTGTGGCCTGATCTGATACTTTAAGGTTTGCTTCAGACTTAAGCCTAACTCATGCTCATGATACTTGGTTAGTTTTCTCTCTATATATATATCTCAAAATTTCCAAATTCTGTACTCATTCTATTATCATGTACATTTATCTAATTGTTATAAATTTTAAATACAGTTTGCTCATATCCTTTTTTATGTTAAAATAAATGTCACATTCTACATTTAAGAAACATATAATGTATAAGATGTATATCTCACACATCTATATATCTATATCTGTATTTCAATTACCATATTAGTCAGGATGCTATTTGAAAGGTACTGAAGGGAATTCTGAAATAAATAGGACAGAAATGTATTAAAAGGGAATATAGATAACCTCCCAGGTTCTGCTCAGGATGTACTGTGTTGAGAGAGTGTCAATCTTAATTTGAAACAAGCAAATAAACCAATAAAAATTCAGGCCATTAGAAAACGCACATTTTAAAAAATTCTGTAGATTTTGTGATCACAAGCCAATCAACTGATCTATAAAATAAAGAGACACAGGGAGACGTAAGCACCAGCTCACCAAGACAGGATGCAACCAGCCTTTAGTAAGAAGGACTCAGAAAGGTTTGAGTAGAGTGATTAGTGAATTGGTGATGGCAGTTAAATGTGTAATGGTGAAAGACAGTGAAGCCTCTGGGAGACACAGGTATAGGAGGAATTCCTGTAACAAATAAGTAAATATAAGTAGTGAAATATAAATAGTGGAAATTAGGTTATTCACAAAGAAAATTAAGTTACAAATAAGCAAACAAAGAATGCTAGAACAAAGTCTGTAACTGGATTGAAAAAGGTATCAGTGTGTACTCATTCTTTACACATACATGTATCAATATATGCTATGTATATATGTATGTCAATGTATAAATGCTCTGTATAATCTCTTCATTTAATATCTTTATATATCTATGCACTAATATATCTGCATACACACACACACACACACACACACACACACANTTTATTTGTATGTAACTTGGAAAAAATTAGTGGTATGCATTTACACATTGTATTAGTCAGAGTTCTCTAGAGGGACAGAACCAATAGGATGATGTTATATATGAAAGAGAGTTTATTAAGGAGAATTGACTCACATGGTCACAAGATAAAGTCCTTCAAAAGGCCGTCTATACGTTGAGAACCCAGGAAGCCAAGAGTAGATCAGTCTGAGTCCCAAAGACTCAAAAGTAGAGAAGCCAACAGTACAGCTTTCAGTCTGTGGCCAAAGGCCCAAGAGCCCCTGGCAAAACCACTAGAGTTAGGCCAAGAGACCAAAAGCTGAAGAACTTGGAGTCTCACATTTCCAGGCAGGAAGCATCCAGCACAGCAGTAAAATGAAGGCTGAAAGACTCAGCAAGTTCACTAATTCCACCTCCTGCCTGCTTTTTCTAGCCTCACTGGCAGCCCACCTAGGTTAAGGGTGAGTCTGCCTCTGGCAGTCCGCTGACTCAAATGTTAATCTCCCCTAGCAATACCCTAGAAGATACACCCAGAAATAATCTTTTGCATGCTTCAATCCAATCAAGCTGACATATAATATTAACCATCACACACATTTTTACGACTTATTCTATGTTAATTTTTTTCTGTCATTTGAATTTTAGAGTGACTCATGATTCTAATTTTCTTACACTTTTATGCTTATTTACTGCCCTGGACTGTCATTTTATCCATATATATATGTTTTCTTTCTTTCCCTTCCATTTTAGGAGCCATCTCTACTCTCATTCAAGACTCATGCCCTTAAGACATTGTCATTAACCTCAGATATGAAACTTTGTCAAAAATGCTTTCTAGAGTGGAAACAACTTTGTCATTCCATTAGAAAATGTGCAACTGTGTTCTGAAGCTTTTATTTTAATCTTTATAGTGTTTGGGAAGGCAGTGAATGCTTTTTTATTATAAAATTATAGATTTTCTCTCTAAGGAATTCAACTGTGGCTGCTGCACATGTACTTAGATTGATAGTTATCTACACCAGATAGATTGCATTTATCACTATACAATAGGAAGGTTATCAAAGCTTCAATTGGTGAGGGGTTTCCAGAAGTTTTTAGACATAGGCATTATGCAATTCTGTCTCATCTTACTATTATATTCCTCTGTTATGACCATATTATATTTATTTACTAGTAGGAACTATAATGTTGCCATTTTATCCTCATAAATTGAGTTATTAAAAAGGTTTAGTTAGTTCTTCATGGCAAGTCAAATATTTTCTTATCAAAATATAGAGTTGCTCCTATTCTGTGTTTATTCTAAATTATGAGAATAATTTGAGATATTGCTTCAAAGATGATAAGAAATTAAAAATATTTGAATTCTATGTAAACAAAATTGGTAGGATGAGATATAAAATGAAAATTCAGTGAATTTGCATGAATTAAGAAGCTGGAAGTATGAACATAAATATATGTGTGTCATGTTGAGAAACACATATAATGTTAAGGAAAACCTCTTTTCTTCAAAAAGTCTATATTATTTAAGAATTTATTGGTGGGGCCTTTCAGCTAATAAAGTCCCTGTATTTATTTAATTTAAGTGCAAGGAACTATAAGCAATCAACACTAAAATGTATTTCCTGAATTAAACAAAATACTAGCTAATGGAAACTAATAGCATTTATTGAACATTTATAGCAAGCTTTTAGCCCTCACAGTAATCCAACAATATTAGGACATCCTCAAGGTAAGATGAAATCTGAGTTTGACTAACCCAATAGCCTTCTGCTTACTCTAGTGTGCTAGCTTTATATAAAGTACTGTTTTAGCAGTCTGCATCAAAGTCCTCTGGGAATTTATGTTAAAAATCCACAATCCTCAACTTAACACAACCATCTGAATCACAATCTCTGTATACGGCACAAGCGTTAATAAGCTTCATGGGTAGTTTTTATATACAAAAAGTTTAAATGTCACTGCAGCATACCACGCTTCTGCAATATTACCTGATTTTATGCCCCAAAGTAAGAGTTCTCAATTCTTGATTGATGCCAAAGATCTTAAAAAATTAAATTGTTAACATGATCTATTTTTAAGCTGACTATCTTGGTCCTGCCAAAATCGATGGAAGAATTGGAAAACTGAACAGAGAAACACAGAGCCTCCCTAGAAAAGCTCAGAGAGTACATTATAAAAAATATATCAGCCTGTTCAAGGCGGACTGTTCTGGTGTACTGATACACAAGATTCTCTTGTCAGGCCTCATATTCAGTTACTAAAGTAGTTTCAATGGAATCATCCATAAATCAATGATAATATCTATTGGAAAGAAAACATAATATGAAAGTGCCACCAACCTACCTAGTCATTAAGTCCATGTTTAATGACAATACTCTCTGTCAATCTTGTGTGAGCCTAGCTAAAGTCCAGTGCCATAAACAGGTCCTAAAAGCACAGACAAAATCATTGTAAACTAAATGTGAATTTGGGAAAAGCAAGAGGAATAAAACAGTGAGGTCATTTTACCCTTCTTGAATGTAAATAAATATGTTGTTATCCAGATGTTAAAACAATAAGCAAAATCCAAGAAGATGAAAGAATGATATGGTACTTATAGTCTCTTTATTTGTATACAGAGACAACAAAATTTGAGAATAAAAATTTTCAAAAGCATACTATAAGCAAGGTAGTAGGATTTTTCTTAACTGATAAAATAGAATTGCATGTTTATTATATAATTTATTCAATATATCTGAAAACATTTAAATAATAAAATTTTTTCTGAATGTAGAAGCTTTTCACAAGAAGATAGTCACTTGTTTCAGCAGATACAAAAAGAATTATTAAATAAATACCAAAGGAGCTTTACACAAGACAATGTAAAATTTTAGATTTTTCCATATATTTATAGAATCTCATGGTATAATAATAGAAGCCTAGATAATTGAAAGATCATGTCATTATTTTTCAATGCTTAAAAATTATTTTCTTTATATCTGTTACATTGTAAAGGCTAGGTTAAGTGATGAAAATAGTTTGATCTCAGATTAAATGACACAAACAAAATGCTGATGTTTTGTATATGCACATCCAGTTGGAGGAAACAATAATGCGGGTAATATCACATCTTATTTATAGTTGTAAACTCAGTTATCATCACTAGCTGGTTTTTAATCACAGTTATCTGTGTTGTGTGGGTGCCACAGAATCCGAGAATTAAAAATGTGATAATATTTTTACTAGAAGAGAAAAATACCTTCATTTTAGTTTACTTTGGTCCAATTATATATGTATGAATATTTCTTTAATGATTGACTGTGGCTATTATGTCTAGACTCTACAATTTAAATAGAATTAGGTTAGTAGAATTATTAAGTTATATATAATTTTTCAGCTCCTACTTATAGACCCCTAACTCTCTTAATTGATATACCTAAAGTCATGACTGTCATGATTTACTCAAATCTATTCTACTATATTGTACTATTTCTACTGCAAAATTATAGCCCAAATCAACTAACTGGATCCTTGTGGTCAAACTTCTACTTACACAATATTTATGGTAAGACTGTGTCTAAATGTCTACTGGGGTGCTCCCTTTCAAATTTTAGCCAATATAAATTTTCTCCCTCTGTCTCTAAAATGAAGATTGAACCAACATTTTTGCCATTAGAGTAAGCTTATGATGATTTTCTATACTGAGTACTGCTCATCTACCTGAAACTTCTCCTCTTGCCTTTGACTCAGACTTTCAGTAATAGGCTGCTCTCCTTTAGGGAACTGTTGATATGGTTTGGCTCTGTGTCCCCACCTAAATCTTATGTTGAATTGTAATCCCCACGTGTGGTTGAAGGAGGGGCCTGGCGGAAAGTGGTTGATTCACGCCAGCAGACTTCCCCCTTGCTGTTATTGTCATTAAGTTCTCATGAAATCTGTTTGCTTAAAAGCATGTAGCATTTTCCCCTTCACTCTCTCTTCCTTCTGCCCCAGTCATGTAGGACATATGGGCCTCTCCTTTGCCTTTGCCATGATTTTAAGTTTCCTGAGGCCTCCCCAAGCCATGGTTTCTGACAGCCTGCAGAACCTTGAGCCAATTAAGCCTCTTTTAAAAATAAGTTACCTCAGGTAATTTTTTATAGCAGTGTGAAAACAGAAAAATATAATTGCTTTCTACCCAACCCCCAATAATTGCTGGTATTGATTTTTTCCTCTATGAAGTATGTTCTGAATTTTAACATATGATTTGTTTAATATTCATGATAGGAAAAGCCCTATATTATTAATAGGCTGAAACTCATAATAATCATTGCTATTAGAAGCCACAGCTCATAGTAGTAAATATTGATTCCCACTTTGTGGCAGCATTATGGTTCCAGAGGCACAATTATTCTGAGACAGAAAAAGGTTTGGTTAAATTTATTGATTTAAAATAAAAATCCCTATGTAAAGCCAAAATTTCATTCTCGAAATCATTAACCAATCCTTGGAATAGTGACTGCATCCTTTTATCATTAATATTCATTCAGCGATGGGCTAATATACATTTGTTTCTATTGACCATGCACACAAAGCAAAATAGTTTATTTCTTCTTTTTAATTTTCTTTTCCTAAATTTGGTGATAACTGACAAATATACACATGGTAATACCACTTAAAATCTTCCTAAACACTCATAGGTGAAAAATCTTGGATATCATTTTTCAAATAAGAGATTTTTCTTTGTAACTGCATTGTATTCAGGCCTTTTCATCAGTGCTTGTAGCAGGATACTTGACTGCAATTTCGTATATATGAACATAGAGCCATCATTTATTCAGACTCCATTTTGACCGGCACATTTGTTGGAAACTCCCTTGATATGGACCTATCAAACTAATTAGTTTAATAAATCTACACAAAAATGTAAAAAACAACCGCTAAGTATATACCCAAAATAAAAATTTCAAAATCAGCTAGTGTAGGGCACAACAGCTGTAACTAGATTACTTTAGGCCTGTAAAGAATTGTGCTTTTCTTGTTAGTAAAATCAGAATAATAACAATCAGAATTGCTATGTGGATTAAGGATAATAATGAAAAATTATTTTAAAGTGAGTTAGTAAATTTTCTGCCACATTCAGTGAGCTATTCAAGGTCATATCCTTGCGATTAGCTTCAAAATTGTGAACGTGACTTTTTCTCAAGCACTAATATATATTTAAATACTATTTTGTAAGAATTTATTTGGTCAAGGATTAGTAATTGCCAATATCAGCTTGTTTGTTTTCACCTACCAATGCTTTAATCTGATCCCATCCTTATTAACCAAATGCTTCACTGTGGCCTGATCTGATACTTTAAGGTTTGCTTCAGACTTAAGCCTAACTCATGCTCATGATACTTGGTTAGTTTTCTCTCTATATATATATCTCAAAATTTCCAAATTCTGTACTCATTCTATTATCATGTACATTTATCTAATTGTTATAAATTTTAAATACAGTTTGCTCATATCCTTTTTTATGTTAAAATAAATGTCACATTCTACATTTAAGAAACATATAATGTATAAGATGTATATCTCACACATCTATATATCTATATCTGTATTTCAATTACCATATTAGTCAGGATGCTATTTGAAAGGTACTGAAGGGAATTCTGAAATAAATAGGACAGAAATGTATTAAAAGGGAATATAGATAACCTCCCAGGTTCTGCTCAGGATGTACTGTGTTGAGAGAGTGTCAATCTTAATTTGAAACAAGCAAATAAACCAATAAAAATTCAGGCCATTAGAAAACGCACATTTTAAAAAATTCTGTAGATTTTGTGATCACAAGCCAATCAACTGATCTATAAAATAAAGAGACACAGGGAGACGTAAGCACCAGCTCACCAAGACAGGATGCAACCAGCCTTTAGTAAGAAGGACTCAGAAAGGTTTGAGTTGAGTGATTAGTGAATTGGTGATGGCAGTTAAATGTGTAATGGTGAGAGACAGTGAAGCCTCTGGGAGACACAGGTATAGGAGGAATTCCTGTAACAAATAAGTAAATATAAGTAGTGAAATATAAATAGTGGAAATTAGGTTATTCACAAAGAAAATTAAGTTACAAATAAGCAAACAAAGAATGCTAGAACAAAGTCTGTAACTGGATTGAAAAAGGTATCAGTGTGTACTCATTCTTTACACATACATGTATCAATATATGCTATGTATATATGTATGTCAATGTATAAATGCTCTGTATAATCTCTTCATTTAATATCTTTATATATCTATGCACTAATATATCTGCATACACACACACACACACACACACACACACACACACACACATATATATTCTAAGAGAAATTGAAATTAGTGAATTTTTGGTAGAAATTTGTTTATTTAGCACCCAGATCTTGGTTTATAAATATCATTTCTTAATAAAAGGAAGAACTTCTTGTGAAACTGGCTAATTTTAGTCTTGAGACAACAAAGATACCTAAAGCATCTTACAATGCTAGAAAGTAAGGAAGTGCTCAATGAAAAAGCATAGTGGCATGTAAAAGGACAAGGGGGGCAGCTAGAAAGACCTTCCAATGATCAAAGCGTTAATAATTTAAGCAATAAAATAAATAACAATTTTGGATTATATTTCAGAAAGCAAAATACATATGCATGATTCCACATTGTTATAAGTAAAGGATTAAATATATAAATAAATGGAGAATAAATGACAACTCTGAAAAATTCCAATTAACAAATGTAGAAGAAACGAGGGGGTAAAAATCACCATTAGTACATTGCAGTAAGAATGGCTGCAGGCAAGATTCACAGATGAAATTAAACCTAAATAACATATGTGAATAAATATTTAACAGGAAATAGACTATTTACAGAGGCCTAAAGATTTGTTAATTGCAAACAGTAAATTGTAGTTTTATTTTGAAAGAAACTAGCAAACATTACCCTAACCACGTGATCAAGAATTTTATCACCAATTTCAGTCAGGTTAATGTTATAGATCCTCTGATATAGGGTGATAAAAAGAACACTTCACTTCTATGGTATTCTTGTAAAATAACCAATTATCTCAATCTAGTTATAAGAAAATCTCAGAATACAATGCAAACTGAGGGAAATTCTCCGAAATACATGGCTAGTACACAACAACATTGTCAAGGTCTTGAAAGACAAAAGAATTTCCACAGATTAAAAAAGAGTAAAGAGACTTAACAAAGTAAATGTATGGAAAAACTGGAGTAATCTGAATAAAGCCTGTAATTTAATAGTTTTATAACAATGCTGATTTCTTAATCTTGATCATTTTTCTATGGTTATGTAAGATGTTAATATCAGGAGAAACATATAAGAAAAATCTTTGTTCTTTCTTTGTAAATCTTCTGTAAGTCTAAAATTATTTTAAAATAGAAAGTTAAAATACATATTTGCTGGACACAGAGAAGGAAGGAGCACTTGCCCCAGACCATGTCTAACTGTTGTTTTGATAACATTAGTCTTAGCAGTCTAACATCACTGAAAAAAGACTTCTTCCCCTATTGTGTACATTCATTAGCACTTAGCCCTTAATTTAAAATATAAAAGGGGTGCTTTGGTACTTTTTGTTGGAAAAAGACTTAAGCTGCATTTTTTTTTGTCATAGAAAAAAAGAAAGACACAGAATTGTGGATTGTATTTTCAGATTTTTTTCCGTTTTTTGTTGTTGTTGTTGTTGTTGTTGCCGTTGTTGTTGTTTTTGTATGGAGTTTTGCTCTTGCTGCCAGGCTGGAGTGTAATGGCAGGATCTGGGCTCACTGCAATCTCCAGCTCTCAGGTTTAAGCAATTCTCCTGCATCAGCCTCCAGAATAGTTGGGATTACAGTTGTGTGCCACCATGCCCAGCTAATTTTTGTATAATTAGTAGAGATGGGGTTTTACTATATTGGCCAAGTTGGTCTCCAACTCTTGACCTTTATATGAAAGGGAGAGAACTGAGAGTTCTCTATAGGTGGTTGCTATAGCACGTAAGAGAATAGAATCAAGACCTGTGACAACAGGAAAAAAAGAAAAAGAAGCAAAAACAGAACAACAACAACAAAACATATGCATGTAAATAGATTTAATATGACAACAGAAACCTTAAAATTTAAAACAAGGTTTTTATAATAAAAATATTAGACATTACCAAGAACTCTATTTGTGAATTAAAGTTCAAATGGAGAAAATATCACACACCTCAGAGAAAAACAAAAAGTACAATGGGAAACAGAAGCCAATATCATCATTCAATTTATGAGACATGTGGAAAATTGTAGCACATAACAAATAATAAATGTAGGAGAAATGATAACATAAGTGAAGAGACCTAAAATGCAAAGTATTATTGATTTTGAAGAAAATTATTTTACAAAGATGATATGTTGGTAATTTAAAAAATAACAGCCGGGCACGGTGGCTTACACCTGTAATCCCAGCACTTTGGGAGGTCATGGGGGGCAGATCATGAAGTCAGGAGTTTGAGACTAGCTCCAACTTGGTGAATCCCCCATCTCTACTAAAAATACAAAAATTATCTGGACATGGTGGCTCGTGCCTGTAGTCCCAACTTCTTGGGAGGCTGAGGCAGGAGAATTGCTTGAACACTGGAGGTGGAGGTTGCAATGAGCCGAGATGGCTCTACTATACTCCAGCATGGGAGACAGAGTGAGGCTCCATCTAAAGAAAAAACAAAAACAAAACAAAAGCTATAACCTTAAGTCAAAATTTTTCTTAGTTTTTAAATGAAAGGTATTCGTTAAATTTGTGGCAATATTAAAAAATAACAGATGTATAGTACTAAAATTCCTGAATTTCAAGAATAAATAAAAATAATCGTATGTATTTACACAGGAAAGAGCTTACATAAAAATGAAAAAAGATCTCATAAATTTCTTAAGTATTTTAGTGGGAGTTACATGACAGTTGAAATAAATTGACATTTGAGACAAAGGTCCTATGCACTCCAAAACTTTACCATTAGCATGTGTTTAAAAAGAGAAAAACTTTTCTTCTCTTTTTATGGATTTTTCCCTTTCTATAGATTTTTCTATATCTACTGATACATATATATATGTGTATCTATATATATACACATATATGTATACATATATCTGTTAGAAGTGAAATAATTGTTATATACACATGTATAAATGGAAGTTGTGGAGATAATATATATACACATACATATGTCTATATATGTATATAAGAGGTTAAAGAATAGTAATAATACTTATTGTGATTAAAACAAAAGAATATTTTTATTGCAATACCACTTTGGGTCAGAGACATGATGACGAAATATAAATAATTTATTTGTTTTAATTATATATTCTGGGGTTCTACTGATAGTCTTCAGACATTCTCATCAGATATTTGATATGTACTAGAAGCTAGTCTGATTGAATCACAAAATAATTTAAAATATGCACTTTTTAGAGATGAGGATATGTGAGTCCCCCCTTTCATAACTAAAAGGAGAGAAAGCAGGGATTTGGGGACTTATGTGCAATTGCTGAGAATATGATTCTTTAGGCGGTGTAATAAAACAGAAATACTCTACTTAAGCCAGTGAAGTTATGACCATAAAGATAATGATATAACAGTGTTAATATAATTTCTGTCCCCTCTGGCAATGCTGTTGATTCATGATTGTTTGCAAAATCATAAACAGGTATACTGAACTGGAAAAATCCATTATTTTTACATGTACAAAGTAAAAATGAGGCCTAGAATAAATGTCTTAAAGTCATGTTTGTAAAAAATAAGGCGTAATAAAACCACGGCTTTTTAATGACATCTTTTAGTGGAATTTTTTTCTACTTCTATATTTTTGTCTACCGTGAAGGGTTTATTGGTGTTGTGTTTGAGGTTATAACTCAATTCAACCAAAGAAGGTCAGGGTCTCTGTTCAATTTCTGTACACTAATTAGTTAATGAGCTTCATCTGAATTGTTAGAAGCTCTCTTTATAAGTACAATGTTTGAAGAGGCCGGAGGCTAAGTTCTCTCATTAGACACCCATCTGTAACTATCACTAATTTCAATGGAAGTTTCTATATAAATAGCCTGGGGTAGAATTTAGATCTAGAAAACAAAATCTGGGAAGAGTCAGTAAATGTTTTATTTTTCTACTTCATTACTTTTGTAATTAATTTAACAGTATCTACTTACAACATGTTTGTTTCAAAATGTTAATTGATTATTACAAAATAGAAATAATCTTACATTTTTTGTTCTTGGATCATTCTCATATGTTTTAGAAATAAACTTTACCTAAAGTGAATAGAAGAGTGAAAAAGAAGATGTTAAATGTACTTAATGGTTTCAAAATTGTGGTAATAAAGTCTTTCTTGTGATACACTGAAAGCAATTTCACACACATTGACTCCAATTCAGGATATGACAAGTACCTTTCTCTGTAAAGTGTTAAGCCATATAAGGAATTGAAATTCACTTGTTCAGATCCCTGGGGCACTGCACTGACCTAACTGATAATTAAAGATTGACTAGGTTTTACTTGAAAACCATAACTAATGTTAAAAAAAATCAGAGGACTGCTGCTGCATTTTGCTTCTCTCATATGTACAATTACCATTTTTCTCTATAATATTTTTAACTGGAATTGTGTTTAATATTTTCTCTATAATATTTTTAACTGAAATTGGCATGTATTATTCTTTGATCATTCCATTGTTCATATTTTTTACGTTGTTTTACCTAAGCTATATGGAGGGGTACAAGGATACAGGGATAAGAAATGAAGAAAAAGTAAAGTAAACATGGTGAAGCTGTTACATTTCAGTATGGTATGTGCCCTTACACCACAATTTGGATAGTATAATTCAATTATCTTTTTCCTTAATTTTTATTAAGAATTATAAAATAATGGTGGTGGAAACACCATGTTTGCTTTGGAAACAGTGATATTAGGTAGGAATATTTGGATGCGCTTCAAAATATGGGATTCAATCCTTAATCTTTTCACAATATATTTTAAGCCAAATTGAAGTGGGAAAAGTTCCCTCGCAGGACTTGTGAAAGGGATGTGCCTCGCTCCTCCCGTACCCTGCTACTCCGACACCTAGGGGGAGCATACCGAAGGGCAGGTGGTGGGGCTCCCACCCCACAGCAGCCATTAGGGTTGAGTGTTTACAGCTTCAGAAGCCCCAGTGGGCATGTGTTACAGTGGGCTCTTTCAGTTTTGCTGTCTGCAGGCGGCTGGCCTTAATCAGCTCATTTAGACCCTCTGCCTTATCCGAAGGACAGGGGGCTTTCTGTATCCCAGGTTCTTGGCATGGTGTACCAGAAAAAAACAGATCACGTGTGGGCTTGGAGGACTGGTACAAGGTTTTATTGAGTGGCGGTAGCTCTCAGTGAGGTGGATGGGGAGGCCAGAATGGGGATGGAGCGGGAAGGTGGTCTTTCTCTGGAGTCAGGCCCCCGGGCATCAGGACTCTCCTCCAGCTGAATCCCCCTTGGCATCTGCCTTGTTCCAATGTCGATGGCCTGCCTTCTGTAGGTGTGCTCTTCTGCTCCTGAGTTCCTCTAGACGTCCAGCCGCTTGTGTGTGTATCTGCTTAAGGTCTTCTGTTTAGATGGGCACAGGACGGGGGATGTGTCCAGCTACATGGCAACTTTTTGGGTGTGAAAACAGAAATGCTTGTCCTCACTTAAGTCTGTGGACACAGGCCAGAGGGTGGAGTCCTCGCCAGAGACCCCTCCCTTCTCTACCCAGCACTTTCCTACCCTGCTCCCATATCATAATGTTCTTTATAGTAGTTAAAATAAATGTGTTTTTAATTTTAGCATTTCACAGAAATTTAAAAAATGTTGTTACATTTTAAAAATTTGTGTGTGTTTTATTTCTTCAAGCTTTCTTGAGGTATAATTGACAGATAAATTGACTTAGTTTGATATAGTCTCTCTTGTTTATTTGTGCTTCTGTTTTCTATGCTTTTGGTCTCAATAAAAAAGCATGCATATGTGATGCTTTGATATACATAGATATTGTGAAATTAATACCACAACCAAGCAATTTAGCACATCCATCACCTCACATAGTTGCCATATTTTTTATTTTGTGTGGCAAGAACATTTAAGATCTACTTTACTAGCAAATTTCAAGTGTACAATATAGTTTTAACTTTAGTCCCCATGCTGTACATTAGATCCTCAGAACTTATTCATAGTATCACTAAAAGTTTGTACCCTTTGACCAACATCTCTCCATTTCTTACACCTTCTGACTTCTGGTAAACGGTGTTCTACTCTGTTTTTATGTTTGACTTTTTTAGATTCCACACGTAAGTATTATGGTGTGGTATTTTTCATTCTGTCCCACTTCACTTACCATAATGCCCACAAAATTCGTTTGCATTTTTAAAAATGGCAGGATCTCTTTTTTCCTTAAGTCTAAATAATATTTTATTGAAAGTATATGCCACATTTTCTTTATCTATCCATCCCTCATCAGGTACCTATTTTGTTTTCATGTCTTGGCTGTTTTGAATAGTGCTGCAGTGTGAATGCAGCTATCCCTTGACATACTCATATCATTTTCTTTGGATATATACCTAGAAGTAGGATTGTTGGATCATGTAGTAGTTCCATTTTTGATTTTTTTGAGGAACTTTCATGCTGTTTCCCATAATGGCTGTACCAGATTACATTCCCACCAACAGTGTGAGGGGCAGTGTTAAGGAAAAAAACTTATCTTCCTGGGTCCACAAGGGGCGTGGTTTCAAAGGCAAGAGTTTCCCAGAGTCACGCCTCCTGGGAACTTAAAAGTTCTTTGTCTAGGTTGCCCATGGAGGGCTAGGTAGAGGAATCCAGGTGGGCTGCTTTGTCCAAAAAACCCGGCAGAACGCTCTGGGAGGAGGGGGCTCTGTTGCGGACCAAGCATCCAATCCCGTATCAGAGTCAAAGATCAATCACTCCAGAGGAAGTCTGAAAGAACTCCTTTCATTGGATGAGAAAATAAATAAGGAGGGAATAACTTCGGGGTTAAAACTCCTCTGCTCCTTACCTGTGAGGATATCCCCTCCAGATTCCCCTCCCACAACAGTGTGGGAGCTCTCTATCTTTCTCTCTCTTTTTATATCTCTGCCTAATAAATCGTTCTCTGCAAAAGTCTTCGCATCCACAATATTTGTTTGAACAGTAAGCTCACTGCACCTCCCGGGCCCCATTCCCCATTCTTCTGGGTCAGAGAGGCCAAGGATCTCGGATTGGGGCATTGGGAGTGCCTTCGGGATACCCGGGCTCCCTCCCATGGCTACAAGTGCGTAAATGTTCCCTTTATTTCACATTCTTGCCAAAAGTTGTTGTCTCTTGTCTTTTTTGATAATGCCCAATCTAATAGGTATGAGATTATATCTCATTATGCTTTTGATTTGCTCTTCCCTGATGATTAGTGATGGTCGGCACCTTTCCGTGTGTCTGTTGGCCAATTTAATGCTTTCTTTACAAAAGAAAAAAATGTCCATTCAGATCCTTTGTCTTTAAAAAAAATCTTATTATTATCATTATTATTGCTATTGAGTTATATGTGTTCCTAACATATTTTGGATAGTTATCACTTATAAGATATATGGTTTGCAAATATTGTCTCCCAGCCCATAAATTGTCTTTTCATTTGGTTGTTTCTTTTGCTACACAGCTTTCTTTTTTCCCTTTTTCTTTCTTGAATTGACATACAGTAATTGTACATATTTATGAGATATAATGTAATGTTTCACTTCTTAATTTGATGTAGCCTTTCTTGTTTATTTTTGCCTCTGTTGTCTATGCTTTTGGTCTCAATTAAAAAAAAAATATTGTTAAGAACAATGTTCAGGAGCCTTTTCCCTACATTTTCTTCTCGTGGTTTTAAAGTTTCAGGACTAACCTTTAAGTTTTTAATTCATTTCAAGTTAATTTTTTGAGTGGTTTAAGATGGGGTTTAAATTTCATCTTTTGCATGTGAGCATGCAGTTTTTCTCAGCACTATTTATTATATATTTGTGTTACTTTTGTCACATACTATTTGATCACATATATTTGTATTTATTTATGGTCTCTCGATTCAGCTCCATTGGTCTATGTGTATAACTTTTTGCTAGTGCCAGAGTATTTTAATTGTATACGTTCGTAAAACGATTCATGCTACCCTTCTAATGGAGTTTTCATGGGTTTTGTGGTCCAAGGGTATGAATAAGCCTTAACCCTGAATTCTGGGATTTTCATGAAGGCATTCTTCTCTGTGGAAAGTTACTAGTTGGTTTTGGTTTTTCTGTGAGGGATACTAATGCCAGAGACCTTCTATTCTACCATCTTACCTAAGTGATCCTTGTGGAAGCTTTTCATTCATGATTCTTTGAGCTTTAATGTAAGCTAAAAAAAAAAAAAAGCAAGAGAATAGAAAGATATTTCTTCTCAATGGTATCATGTTTGAGTTCATATTCTCAGCTTTGTTAATTTGATAGGCATAATAACATTGCAAGAAAATCAAGTACAAACATGAAATATATCAAAGTTACTGATTACAGTACCATAATGCTCAACTCCATTGTTCCTTATTGTGATTCTGATTGTTCTCTCCTATGACAAGCATTATAACGAGAAGAAACAATGCACAAAATTAATTAATTCCGAAGACAAAGATAATAATAAGATTAGATGAGAGCATACAATTAACATTTCTAACTTTGTGATTGTGTAGGTTGTACAGTTTCTATAACTGATGACTTTATAAAATAAGATATTTTAACAGTATTTTTTATTGCAATATAATTCAACAACAGAGAACTTGGATGAGATAAAGAATTTGTGTCTCTGGTGTAGCATATTTCAGGTATAATTCTTACTTTTTTCTACAGAATTAAGACACTGTGCAATGCAATAAGATGTTTATGTATGAATAATATCCAAGATTTAAATTTTACTTTAATATTGGCTGTTGAGTATATTTGAACTCAAAAAACGTTCATATACATCAAAATGTTTATTTCAATGAGGAAAGATATTTTTAGACATTTCTATTTGCATAAAACCCAAATTATATTAAAAATATATGCAAATAACTAAGAATATTAATAGATAACAATTTTAAGGCACTAAACATTGTTCTAAATGCTCATTTAATTCTGAATGCCAGTTTATGAAATGAGTTTTCTTTACTTAGTTACGAAGAGGTAGTGAACCAGGCCCCACAGCTATCATGTGGCAGAGCCAGGATTCATAACTAGAATTCATAGTCCCAGAGCCAGTTGGAGTAATCAGTCTCCTATACTGCTGGGCAACATATACTCATATTCAAGGTATTTTAGCATACACTTTATCATTTGTTAAGCTGTATAATGACCACACCGGCAGGTTTCTAAATTATCTATTTCTATTTTATTTACAGTTTAAGGTAAGCTATGATGACGATAGTGTGAAATATTTGTTACTACCTTTCATAAAAGAACGGATGTCACAAATGTTTAGATTTTCCTCTAATTCCTTCCATTTGCCTTAGAAATGCTCATAAGAATTAATTAATATTCATCTACCTTTCAAGCCTAATTGACAATTCTAAGCCATTACAGATTCTGTAACATATTGCCAATAATTTCTTTATTCCACCAGCATGAGTTTTTTCTTTATATAATGACTTATAGCAGTTGTCACTGCTAATACTTGAGCAAGGTGTGTAGTTGGAAACAAAAATTAAAAAGTTAGTTATAAAAGTTTATTTTAAAAGCAATGCAATCAGTCATTTTGAGATTTTTTGGGATAGAATGCTGAAAGTATTCTCTAAGCACACAGATCACATGACTGTTTTAATAAACATAGATTCTTTCCATATAATTATTACAAATTTCTGTGCTGCATTGTCTTCCCAACTAGATGTCTGTATAAATATTTACATGCAATTTATTTAATAATATCATTTAATAAATATTTTTAAATCTACATATATTTTATGTAATATATATACACAAATGTTGCCTACCAGAGTCTAAGGTTATAGATTTGGATTTTATATGATTAAAGTTGGAAAGTAAATTTAAATGTATCTTTGATTAAGGTGTAAATACATCTCCTTTAAACTATTTTTGCTTCTAAATGGAAAGGAAAGATATAACACTAAGCAACTTAGATTTTCTTTTAAACATTTAAAAGGATGTCACTTGTTTCATTGTCTAATGGCAGCAGAGCTTCAAATAAATTAAGCGTGATTGTAATGTTGTGATTAAGAGCACAAGATATTACTACAGACTATGTGAATGGCAATAATGGTAACTTATATAAAGTCATTCCTCAGTTTCTTCACTTCTAAAATGTTAATAATACCTATCTAGTATGTTTGTTATATCTATACATAAATTATTTATGCAAAGCACTTAAGGCAGAATCTAGCATACAAAACTTTAGTGATTAAGATTCTGCCGGAGGTTTTGGATTCCCTGTACTATTGTAGCCTCATTAGTATTATTCTTTCACCAAATGAGTTGACCCATGCAAATTTGTGCATATTATCTACAATTTGTCATCTCTAGCCCTGGAGGGAGTGAAATTAAATAATACACAGGGCAATAATTTTAAAGTCTAAATCTTCATTTTATGAGAAAAAAACACAGAAATTTATTAAAATTAAATATATATCTCTTATTTTATTACATTAAAGTATTGTGGATGTCACATTTTTATTTCTTTTTGTGGTATTTGTATATTCTGTCTAATTACTGAACAATATTACATGGATATTTCTAGAAATTGCAGAATCAATTGCCTATATTTCCAGAACCTATGATTTCCCTTCATTACTTTTGTAGACAGGAACTCTGGTATTCTCTTACCACATTTCACCGAGTACATTGACTTTGTTACCTTGTGGTTATGGTAATCCTCACATTTGTTCAACTTAGGGGTATTTGTATATTCTGTCTAATTACTGCTGGCATGGACTTCAAGAATTTTGAACTCCTCTTCAGTGTTAGTTGGAATGTACAATGCAAAGCCACTTTTCAAAACAGTTTGGGAGTTCCTCTAAATGTTAAGCATAGAGTTATGACATGTCCTAGCAATTTGATGCATTTGTATATATCCAGTAAATGAAAATATATGTCTACCTAATATTGGACATATATTTTAATGTTTATAGTAGCATTATTCACAATAGCCAGAAATACAGACATCCCAACTGTCCTTAAGCTGATGAATGTATTAACACAATATATTTTATACATACAATGGGATATTATTCCACAGTTAAAAAGGGTGAAATACTGATACATATTACATCATAGCTAAATCTTGAAAACATTATGCTAAGGGAAAGAATTCAGTCAGAAAAGCCTGCACTCTTTATGATGTAATTTCTGTGAAATTTCCAGAATTGACAAGTTTATAAAGACAGAAAGCAGATTAATAGTTGCCTAGAGCTGGGATTAAAGAAGGGGTAGAAAGTGACTTCTATTAGGTTGGGGCCTCTTTTTTAGGTGATGAAATTCTGTAAACTTAGACTGTGTTGATGACAGCAAAATTATGTGAGTATTCTAAAAGCATGAAATTATGCACTTTAAAAAATAAATTTGTGCTACAAGAGTTATATTAATAAAGACATTAAAATAAAAGGAAAATGATAATGTACTTTTGATTGTCTCCACCTCCCTTGGCTAGTAAAACAAGCCCAAGAAGTTTTCTTCTCCGTATTTTACCTGGAGGACCTAAAACATTTCAGTGAGTTTATTCTTGAGGTCTCCCAAATTTTTAAGGATCTACAGCCTGCCAAAATATAACTTTCCTTAAGATTCGTGAAGCTGGGATTCTGTAGGTTAGATATCAGGGCAGTCTCTCTGGGAAGATGTGGGCATTGGCTCCTCATATGAAATAAACTTTTCTTCTTAACAGTGGGTCATCACAACTGAGCAAATGTCAATCATTCTCAAAGGGAAATACAGAGAACACCACAAAGATATTCGTCAAGAAGAGCAACCCCAAGGCACATAATCGTCAGATTCACCAGGGTTGAAATGAAGGAGAAAATACTAAGGGCAGCCAGA
>NW_016107420.1:1406452-1408987 GCF_001604975.1 Cebus imitator
GTGGGGGGTGGGGAGCTGGGGAGAGATAGCAAGGGGAGAAATGCCAGATGTAGGTGATGGGGAGGAAGGCAGCAAATCACACTGCCATGTGTGTACCTATGCAACAATTTTGCATGTTCTTCACATGTACCCCAAAACCTAAAATGCAATAAAATAAATGGGAAAAAAATATTTTGAGAATGCATTTTCTCCATTCTCAAAGGATTTGAACAAAGAAGAAATCTAATATTTGTATTATAATCCTGATGAAAAAAAAAAGCATATTCTTACTGAACCTCAAATGTAAGGATACTCAATGATAGTATTTGTTTCTAAAATCAGACTGGTAAGTGAAAATCAGATATTGCTTAAAATACTTTTATTTAGTTTACTGAACTAAAGATTACCAAATCGAGGCTTAGAGATTGCTTAAGAGGAAAATGAAAGGGGTTTCTCATGTATCCATAAAGATTCAATGTTAATAACAAGAATGATACTTCAAATGATATTGATGGCAAAAGTTTTATCTCCTATATTTTTTGTTATGCATAATTAACACTTATTCTGTTGAATTTTTGTTCAACAGTACATGAAATAGTTCAATATCCTGCTTTATCACAGGATGTCTGCTTCAGAATGTGAGTTAATTCTGGGAAACATCACTCAGTTCATTGGTAAATATGAAACTTCTTTAAGCAATGTCAGCTTTGAGAAAATTGATGAAAGTACCTTATAGAATACTTTCCATGAAGCTCTGAGAGTGTGTTTTTTGAAGATACACATGCTGTCCTGTTGCTTACCGTAAAGTCCTTAGGCAAACATCAGAATAAAATAGAAATTATCTGTAGATAATAAAGACTAAAATCTGTGGTTACTATATTACAGTATCTAATAATATCAAAAGGCAGGAGAGAAAAGTTCTCTGTTTCTTTATTGGTACATGTACAGTACATGGCCATTTCATAAGGGTTTTTAATTTTTTTTTTTTTTTTTTTTTTTTTTTTTTTTTTTTTTTTTTTTTTTTTTTCTTGTTTTTTTTTGAGACAGAGTCTCACTCAGTCACCCAGGCTGGAGTAGAGAAACACAATTATGTCCTGCTGCAGCCACTGGAGAACAGTGGTGCAATCATGGCTCACTGCAGCTTCAACTTCCCAGGCTCAGATGACGTCTCTCACCTCAGCCTCCCAAGTAATTGGGACTACAAGGAGATTGGACACCATGCCTGGCTAATTTTTGGTAATCTTTTTTTGTGGAGACAGGGTTTTGCCGTGTTACCCAGGCTCTGTCTCAAACTTTTAGGCTCAAGGGATCTGCCCACCTCAGCTTCCCAAAGTGCTGAGATTACAGGTATGAATCACTGTGCCAGGCCTTCATAAGGGTTCAATCAGTGTTTCTCTTGAAAATAAAAAATATATCGTGGATGGTGAAGTCATGAACAAATCACCATATTCAAAACACAAAATTAAGTTTCTGAAATATTGACATTATTAATATTTTAGTTACTAAAAGTTAATTTAAGGAAGGCCTATCATCTATTATTGTCTAATGACTCTTTCCATTAAGGTTTTGCATTAGTTTTGACATAACTAGAAAATGCCTGAATGTGTCAGAATTCACTTATTTCTACCATGTGTTTTATAAGACAAAAGCACATCTTTGTGATTTTCCAAGGATTCTGGATAACCTTAAAGACTGTTTTAGATGTAAGAAAGATTCTGACTTTTTTGTTTTTGTTTTGATTCTTCTGATTTTAGAATCCAATATTGAGAAAACAATATCAAAAATTAACAGACAATGAGTTGCTTGATTAAAATAGAACAGTAAGTAGATTTGACACTTGTACATTTAGTAAAAGTAACAAGAACATCGTTTAAAATAAATGCCAAAGAAACTACTGTATATAAACTTAAATTTATGCAGAACTAAGTATTAACTTCGTGTTTCATTATATTCAAAATTATATTATTCATCAATTAACTCAATTTAATAAGTCTAAAGTTTAATTTGCCTAAAGGTGTTAGAAATTACATTTAAGCTAATATACTATAAAGCTGTGTGTCACTTTAGTTTCTGTTGATATAAAAATTTTATCATAACAATGATTTAATTTAGTTTAACTAACTTTAATATCATATCAGAATAATATTAGCTCATTTAATCAACAACCAACATAAAGAATTCAGGCTCTTTAATTTTTAATGAGAAAACAAAATAATATTTGTATTTCTCTGTAACTGCTGTTATAAATATTGTAAAAAATAACATCTCTGTAGTGATGAGTAGACTTCTAAGATGGCTCCAATTATTATTATTTTTTAATTCATTGGATACACTGCAATTTTGCTACACTGATATATTGCACTGTGGTGAAGTCAGGGCCTTCAGTCCATCCATCATTTTTTTTTTTTTCCCATTTATTTATTTTATTGTATTTTAGGTTTGGGGGTACATGTGAAGAACATGCAAAATTGTTGCATAGGAACACACATGGCAGTGTGATTTGCTGCCTTCCTCCCCATCACCTACATGTGGCTTTCTCCCCCTGCTATCCCCCTC
>NW_016107420.1:1415027-1418267 GCF_001604975.1 Cebus imitator
GAACCGCGGCTCCGGGGCGCCGACAAAGCAGCCGCGCGGGGCAAAGCCGCGGCACTGGCCGGCACAGCCGCGCTGGCCGAAACAGCCGCGCTGGTGATCGTGGAGCACCTCTGCCCGGGAATTTCCTAGTCTGTGGGCAATAAAAACACGGCGTCCACTCACCCTCTGCGCTTTCACTGGGAGCTGCAATCCTGAGCTGTTCCTAAACGGCCATCTTGGATCCACCTCCCATCCATCATTGAAGCAATATACGTTGTACTCACCAGGAAACCTCCTACCATCCACCTTCCAGTCCATCGTCTCTCAGAATCTCCAACATTCCATACTTGGCTTCCATGTGTAGACATTACTTAGTTCCCACTTATAGGTGAGAACATGTGATATTTGTCCTTATGTAACAGAGTTGTTTCACTTAAGATAATGAGCTCTAGTTTGATCCATGTTGCTGCAAAATGCATTATTTCATTCTTTTTTTATGGCTGAATAGGATTCCATTTTGTACATAAACCACATTTTCTCTTTATCCAATCATCCCTTGATAGACATTTAGGTTGATTATTTATTGCTATTGTTAATAGTGTTGTGATTAACATATGCGTACAGTTATAATTTTGATACAAAATTTCTTTTCCTTTGGGTGGATACCCAGTAGTGTGATTTCTGGATTGTAGGATAGTCCATTTTTAGTTCTTTATGAAATCTCCATATTGTTTTCCATAGACAGTGTACTAGTTTACCTTCTTAACATTAGCATAAAAAGTTCCCTTTTCTTTGCATCCTTTGCAACATATGTTATATTTTGTCTTCTAATAGCCATTCTAGTTGTTCTAAGACATCTCAATGATTTTTGGCCATTTGTTTTTCTTCTTTTGCAAAATGTATTTTCATATCCTTAGCTCAATTTTTAATGAGTTTTTGGGGGGATGTTGTTGGGTTGTTTGAGTTCTCTGTAAAATCTGGACATTAGTCCTGTCAGGTCCACAGTTTGCAAATACTTATCACATTCCACAGGTTGGCTGTTGACTCTGTTAATTATTTACTTAGTTGTGCAAATGCTTATTAAGTCCTTTAATCCCATTCCACAGGTTGTCTGTTCATTCTGTTAATTATTATTATTATTTTTCTTTTTTGCTGTGCAAATGTTTATAATTGTTTTCGTTGCCTGAGCTTTTGAGTTTTAGTCATCAGTTATTTCTAGACTGATATTTAGAAGAGTTTTCCCTGGGGTTTAATTCTAGCACTTCTGTAGCTTCAGATCTTATAGTTAAGTCATTCATCCCTCTTAAGTTTTTGTGTATGGTGAGAGTCAGGAGCCAGTTGCCAGTTTCATTCTTCTGCTTATGGCAATCCCATTTTCCCAGCACCATTTATGGAATAGGGTGCCATTTCTTCAGGGTATGTTCTTGTCAACTTTGCCAAAGATCCATTGGCTATAAGTATGTGGCTTTATTTTTGGGCTGTCTACTCTGTTCTAGTTATCTATTTGTCTATTTTTATATCAGTACCGTGCTGTTTTGTTTACTTTATACAGACTTGTGGGATAATCTGAAGTCAGCCAATGTAATACCTTCAGGTTTGTTCTTTTTGCTTACAATTGCTTTGGCTAATTAGGCTTGTTTGGGGGTCTATACAAATTTTAAGATTTTATTTCTAGTTCTATGAAAAATTATGTTGATATTTTGATAACAATTGCATCAAATCTATAGATTGCTTTGGGCAATACATTTATTTCAACAATATTCTTCTGATTCATGAACATGGAATGTTTTTCCATTTGTTTGTCGTCTGAATTATTTTTCCTCAGTGTTTTGTTGTTTTTCTTGTAGAGATCTTTCACCTCCTTGGTTAAATACATTTATAGGTATTTTATTATTTTATAGCTATTGTAAATGGGATTCCCTTCTTGATTTGGTCATCTGCTAAACCATTATTGGTGTAAAGAAACACTACTGATTTCTGTGTGCTGATTTTATATCTTAAATTTTTACTGAATTCATTTTTCTATGAATTCAGTAAATTCAGAAAGAGATTTGTGTGGAGTCTTCAGGGTTTTCTAGATAGAAGAGCATATCATCAGTGAATGGGGATAATTTTACTTCCTCTTTTCAAATTTAGATGCCTTTAAATTTTTTTTTCTTGCCTGATCACTCTGGAAAGAACTTCCAATACTAAGTTGAATAAGAATAGTAAAATTGGGCAACCTTGTCTTATTGTAGTTATTAGAGGGAATGCTTTCAACTTCTCCCTGTAAAATATAGTGTTGGCAGTGGGTTTGTTATACCTGGCCTTTATTATGCTGAAGTATGTTCTTTGTATGCCTAGCTTGTTCAGGACTTTTTCATGAAGGGATGCTGAATTTTACTAAACGCTTTTTCTTCATCTATTGGGGTGATTATATGGTTTTTGCCCTTAATTCTGTGTATGTAATTTATCAAAATTATTGATTTCTGTATGTTGAATATCCTTGCATCTTTGGAATAAGTTTTACTTGATCATAGTGTTTTATCTTTTTGATGTTCGTTTGGATTTGATTTGCTAGCATTCTGTTGAGGATTTTTGCATCTACGTTCATCAGTGATGTTGGTCTGTAGTTTCCTTTTTATGTGTGTCCTTGTCTGGTTTTGGTAACAGAATAATACTAATTTTGTAGAAGAAGTTAGGGAGAATTCTTTACTCTTTGATTTTGTTTTTTCTTTTGGAATAGCTTTGAGAGGTTGATATTAAGTCTTCTTTGTTCGTTTGGTAGAATTTGGCTGGGAATCCATCTGGTCCTGGGCTTTTTGTTGTTGTTGGGAGATTTTTAAATTACTCATTCAATCTTGCTACTCCTTATGTTTGAAGTATTTTCATCTCTGGATATTCACACTATTATGTAATCCTCCACCTTAAGTAAAATGTCTGTAAATAGAGACTTGTTTCTATCAACTAGAATATGACAAATGTGGTACTATGTTATTTATGAGATTCCATTTTAAAAGGCTGCTACTTCTGTCCTGTTCTCACACTCTTTTGTTCTCCCTCCCTCTTTCTTTTCCTAAAGAAGTAAGCTAAAATGTTGTAAGCTACCTCATGGAGAGGCCCAGGGGCAAGGACATGAGGGAAGTCTGGAGTCAACGTATAAGAGAAATTTAGGCTGGGCGCGGTGGCTCACGCCTGTAATCCCAGCACTTTGGGAGGCCGAGGCGGGTGGATCACAAGGTCAAGGGATCGAGACCATCCTGGTCAACATGGTGAAACCCC
>NW_016107420.1:1418468-1422643 GCF_001604975.1 Cebus imitator
AAATTTAATCCTACAAACAACTATGTGAATGAGCTTGGAAAATGATCCAACACCAGTCAAGCCTTGAGATGATTTGCCAAGTTTTTCTTTTTGTGTCTTTGAAATGTAGCAAAATATATTTAAGATGTTATTTATCATTAAACCATGTATAACTGTAAAATTCAATGGCAGTAAATCGTATTTTTGTGTAACCATCAACTCTATCTATACCCAACACTTTTTTATCATTATGAACATAACACTGTACTCATTAAACAATAATTTCCCATACCTCTGGCTTCTAGTAACCTCTATTCTACTTATGCTATTATTAATTTGTCTGTTAGAAGTACTTCATATAAATGGAATCACACAGTATTTGTCCTTCTGTTTCTGGCTTATTTTACAGAATATAATATTTTCAATGTCTATTGATACCATAAAATGTATCAAAATTTAATTCTTTTTTATGGCTGAAAGATGGTCAATTGTATGTATATATCACCTTCGTTTAACTATTCATTTGTTGACAGACACTTTTGGACCGTGTCAAATTATAGTTATTATTGTACAAATATCTGTTTGATTTTCTGCCTTCAATTATTTTGCGTATTTATCCAGGAGTAATTGCTGGGTAGTATATTTAACATTTTGAAACACTGTCCAACTGTTTTCTACCAGGGCTACATTATTTTGTATACTACCACCAGTGCACAGGAGCTCCAGTTTCTTCACATCCTTGCCAACAGTTTTTATTATTTTGATTATATTCATCCTAGTATGTATAAAGTAGTATCTCATTGTGTTTTTTATTTGTATTGCCCTAATAATTACTGAAGTTAATCATCTTTTCATGTGATTATTGGCCATTTTGTAAGTCTTTGGAGAAATACCAATTTAAATGCATCACTCATTTTTTGTTTGTTTGTTTTTGAAATGAGTTCTCATTCTGTCACCTAAGCTGGCATAGAGTGGTGCAATCATAGGTCACTGCTGTCTCAAATTCCTGGGCTCAAGTAATCCGTCCATCTCAGCCTACAGAGTAACTAGGATTACAGACATAAGCCATCGCACCTGGCACTTGCCCAGTGTCTAATTAATTTGTTTTCTACTGTTGTTGAGTTGTAGAACTTTAAAAATATATACCCTAGATATTAACAGCTTATCAAATATATGATTTGCATATATATTCTCATTCTGAGGATTGGATTTTCACTCTCTTAATAGTGTACTTTGGTTAAAAATGTTCTTAATTTTTTAATTTTTAAATTATTATTATTATTATTTTTGAGACAGAGTCTCATTCTGTTGCCCAGGTTGAAGTGCAGCGATGTGATCTCACCTCACTGCAATCTCCGCCTCCTAGGTTCAAGCAATAGTCCTGCCTCAGCCTTTTGAGTAGCTGAGATTACAGGCATGTGCCACTACACCTGGCTGATCAAATTATTTTAAAACGTTTTTGTGGATATAGAGTAGATATGTATATATTTATTGGGTACATGAGATGTTTTGATAAAGATGTGCAAAAGATTTAAATGGACATTTCTCAAAAGAAACAAAGGGCAAACAGGTGTAAGAAAAGGTGCTCAACATCATTGATCATCAGTGAAATGCAAATCAAAACTACAATGAGATACATCTCACATGGGTTAAAATGGTTTATATTAAAGATAGACAATAACAAATACTGGTGATCATGTGGATAAAAAAGAACCCTTCTACACTGTTGGTGGGAATGGAAATTAGTACAATCATGTGGGAAACAGTTTTGAGGCTTCTTAAGAAAACTGAAAATTGAGTTTCCGTTTCACTCAGCAATCCCACTGCTTGGTATATACCAAAAAGAAAAGAAATCACTGCAGCAAAGAGGTATCTCCACTCTTGTTTGTTGCAGCACTGTTTACAATAGCTAAGATTTTGAAGCAAACTCTCTGTCAACAGATGAATGGATAAAGAAAATATGGAATATATACACAACGGAGTACCATTCAGCCATCAAAAGAATGAGATCCAGTCATTTGCAACAATATGGATGGAACTGGAGATCGTTATGTTAAGTGAAAGAAGCCAGGAACAAAATGACAAACACTGTATGTTCTCACTTATTTGTGGGATTTAAAAATCAAAACAATTGAACTCATGGACATAGAAAGTAGATGATGGGCTGGGTGTAGGGGCTCACTCTTGTAATTCCAGCAGTTTGGGAGGCTGACACAGGTGGATCACTTGAGGTCAGAAGTTCAAAATCAGCCTGGCCAACATGGTGAAACCCTGTCTCTATTAAAAACCAAAAAAAAAAAAAAAAATGGCCAGGCATGATGCTGCCTGCCTGTAATCAGCTACTTGGGAGGCTGAGGCAAGAGAATCACTTGAACCTGGGAGGTGGTGGTTGCAAGTGAGCTGAGATTGTGCCATTGCACTCTCGTCTGGCCAACAAGAGCAAAACTCTCAAAGAAAAGAGAGAGAGAGTAGAAGGATGGTCACCAGAAGTTGGGAAACATAGTGTGGGTGGTGGGATGATGGAGATTGGTAAAGAGTACAATAAAATAGAAAGAATAAATAAGACCTACGATTTGATATCACAATATCATGACTGTAGACAATCATAACCCAATTATATATTTTAAAATAATTTAAAGAATGTAATTGGATTCTTTGTAATTCAGAGGATAAATACTTGAGGGAATGAATATCTCTAATAAGGGATTAATAACCAGAATATATAAGGGGCTCAAATAATTCTACAGGAAAAAATATAATCATCTGATTAAAAGTTCTTAACTTTGAAGTCCAATTTATTTATTTATATTTTGTTGCTGATCTTTTGGTGTTATGTCCAAAAGTCATTGCCAAATCCAATGTCATGAAGATTTTCCACAATATTTTTGTCTAAGAGCTTTATAGTTTAGCAGTTATGTGAAGATTTTAGATCCACTTTGAATTTATTTTTGTATATGGTGTAAGGTAACAATCCAACTTTTCTCTTTTACATGTAGATATATAGTTTTCCTAGCATCATTTTTTGAAATAGTGTCCTTTATCCATTTGATGATCTTGGCACCTCAAGTGAAAATGCATTGGCAATATACATGAGTTTACCTCTGGCCTCTCTTTCCTACCGCATTGGACTATATGTCCTTCCTTATTTCAGTACCATCCTGTTTTAATTACTGTAACTTTAAAATAAGTTTTGAAGCCAAGGACAATGAGCTCTTCAATTTTATTCTTCTTTTTCAAGATTGCCTTAGGTATTAAAGACCTTGCAGTTTTATATGAATTTGAGGATTGGCTTTTCCGTTTATGCAAAATAATGCTATTGGCATTTTGATAGGGATTGTACAAAATTTTTTTATCACTTGGATTAGTATTAATATCTTCACAATGTTAGACCTTCCCATCCAAGGACATGGATAACATGGAATATTTTTTCTATTTATTTATGTTTGTTTGACTTTATTCTGCAGTGGTTTATAGCTTATAACTCACTAGGCGTTCACCCCCCTGATTAGATTTATCCTTATACATTTAATTCTTTCTAAAACTATTGTAAATGAAATTGCTTTCTTAATTTAGGCTTGTGTTTTTTATTGTTCATGTGTCAAAGCACAACTGAGTTTTACATGTTGACCATGTATTTTGTGGCTTTGCTGAATTTGTTTATTACCTCTAGGGGTTTTCTTGTGGATTCTTGGGATTTTCCACGTATCGGTTTATGGCATTTCTTGATAGGAATAATTCTACCTCTTCCTTTCTAATTTAGATGTTTTCTTAATTGCTTCTTCTTGTTCAATATCCCTGGAAAGAACATCCATTACAATGTTAATGAATAGCAGCAGTGAAAACTGAATTTCCTGTCTCATTTTTTATCTTAAGAAAGAAACTTTCATTCTTTTGTCATTGTTTATAATATTAGTTGTTTGTTTTATTCCAATATTCTATCATGTTGAACAATTTTCTCTCTATTCTTAACTTTCTGTGAGGTTTTAATATAAAAAGTGATTCAATTTTGTCTTTTGCATCAATGAAATTATCACTTTTTCATTTTGTTTTATTAATGTGATTTATTGGATTGATTGATATTCCTATGTTGAGCTACCGTTGCATTTATGGAACAAATTTCACATGGTCACTGTGAATGATTCTTTTAATATGCTGTTGGTATTTATTTGCTAATTTTTTTTTTTTTTTTTTTTTTT
>NW_016107420.1:1422723-1471100 GCF_001604975.1 Cebus imitator
GCGACACCATGCCCAGCTAATGTTTTGTATTTTTAGTAGAGACGGGGTTTCACTGTGTTGACCAGGATGGTCTCGATCTCTTGACCTTGTGATTCACCCGCCTCGGCCTCCCAAAGTGCTGGGATTACAGGCTTGAGCCACCGCGCCCGGCCGCTAATATTTTGTTGAGAATTTTTGAATTTATATTCATAAAATATATTGGTTAGTAATTTTCTTTTCTTGTGATTTTTTATCTGGCTTTGTTAACAGGGTAATGCTGATCTTGCGATGTATTAGTGATTGTTTTTCTTCATTTTGTTTATGTATCATTTTCTTGTCTATGTCCATAGCTTCCTTTAATTAATTATCATTAAAAATGTTTAAATATCTTTGTCTAGGAAGTTTTATGTCTCAGCTTCATTAGGGATGGTTTATGATTATTTGTTTTGTTCTTTTAAATGGTATATACACACTTTCTTGTTTTATAATATGATTTTGATTTTTGGTTGAAAACTAGCATTTAATCTGATAATGTGGTAATTCGGGGAATCAGTTTTCCTATTTTACTAAGGGTTTGCTCTTTCTTTATTTATTTTTTATTGTCAAAGGTTGTCTTTATACCTTGTATCACACCTTGAAGTGAAAACATAAAAACATCTTAGTTTTTCTCTTGAGAATCTGTCTTTATCTAGGCATGTGCCATTCTTTTCTAAATCACCGTATGTAAAAAACATATTTTAAAGATCTAGCACATTTTGAGTGTAAGAAATTCACTTTCTATATTTTCAGTTTAGGGAATGTTTTATCTATATAGTGCTCATTTATCTGTAAAAATCAGTCAGATAATATAATATGAAATTTAGTTGCTTTTGAGTTTCCTAATCCTTAAATGTCTAGCTCCTAAAGAAGAAAAAGAGAGAAAGAGGGAGAAAAAACAAACAAAACAAAAAACAGATGGTGCTCCTTTGTATTTCCTGGAAGCCACACTTTATCCAGTGAGGGTGGAAACAATGGTAGCCAGATCCTGCACCTGCACTTAGTGATCAAAAGCAGCAGTCAACAGTCAACACATAACGCAGGTATTTGGATGACAAAATTCTCATTGCCCAGTATAGCTCCAGAAACCCATTTCAGGAATGCAGTCATGGCTGCCTGCATGGGACTAAGGGTGTGGTGTTGGTAGCGGTTATGGAATTAAAGGCTAAAATTGACAGAAATTAACTGCAATTTGCCAGTCATGGCTTTCCCTGGGAAGTTGTCAGTGTTCTAAAATAGTTCCAAAATAGTTAAGCTAGACAGCTTTTGTCAATACAAGTGTCAGTACAAATGGAGAGATGGAGTCCTGGTGCTTCATACTGTGCCATCTTCTCTGACATTACTCTCCTTGCCAACTTTTTGATTGCAGCCTTTTGTGAAATCTGGAGTGGTAAGACCCAGCAAAGCTGCATCTGGATTTCTGACCAACAGAAATGATAAAATACTAAATACAATAAATGTTTGTTGCTTCATGCATCAAAGTTCTGTATTCATTTGTTAACAAGCAAATAAATAATTTAAACATATGACTCAATATTTACCTATAATAGCATATGATATATGTTTTATTGATACTATAGGTTAATATTTACATATAACAAATAGTATATATTAACATATAATATTTTGTATGTAATGGGTAAATCAAAGAAAATTAATTTAGTTCTTTTATTTTCTAAAAATAAAACAAAAATTATCAAACCAATCTGATATGTCTAAAGTTTCAACTTTAATATGTGAAAATAGATAATTATATTTTATCTAAGAAAACAATTAATGTAATTAAAAAATATATATTTTTAAAGGTCTAGCACATTTAGAGTGTAAAAAATTTACCTTCTATATCTTCAGTTTAGGGAATGTTTTTCCTATATAGTGTTCATTTATCTCTACAAATCAGTCAAATAATATAATATTATTTATTAATATCTTCTATTGTAGAGAAATTCTTTATACTCCCATAACCAGAGGTAATTTGCACACATTTTCTTAGGTTCACACGTCAGATACATAGGCATAGGGAGAGCTAATAGCTTCAGTTATGAAACTTTAGCCATAGTTCAAAGGAAACACAAAATTTCTCCTTACAATATTTCAAAAAAATTGTTCTTCTCAGTGAACATAAAATTCTTCATTGATTGTAATTCACAGGTATACAAATATACTAACTAAAAGTTTAAAAAACTGGATTCTCTTCTCATTCACATAACAGATACTGATTCTTCTCTAGCCAATGAAGAAAACAATAAATTTCCATAAAATCAAATTTCCAATTATTATTGACATTAAAGGAAAATAGCTTAACGCTGCCTGTGAGTGAACCAGAAACGTGTGCGTCCATGCACAAACACAATTATTACAAAACAAACAATAAAAAATGAGAGAACAGCAAAGCTACAGCTTCATTGCCACTTAGGATTTGTTTTAAAAGTCAAGAAAATACATTCCTGGACCAAAGGAGCTATGAGCTATACGTGTATAGTAATAAAAACATGGAATAAGCATATGCCAAATATTACTCAATAGTAATGATGAAACCAATAAATGATTAAAACCAGTACAGCACAATAATTTGACTTACACAGATTTATGTTATTTACTTAACAAAATTTATATCTATGAACAGTAATCATCTGCATTGTGGTGGACAAATTTTTTTTATTGCTATTATCTTACTAGGTGTTAACTTTATAACCTTAGAGGACTGTATAATAGCTTACATAATAGTGAACCAACCAAATGTGCAACCCCTGTGAAATCAGATAACAGTTGAAGGATGTACCAGAAAATGCCAAGAATTCTTCTAGAAAGACGCCCAGCAATTCTTTGGCCCACTTCTACATGCTTTTATCAGGTTACACCATGTGATTTAAATAGGTAAAGACTTGGTGGAGTAAGTTTGTATATTATGAAGGAAACCCCAAGGTGGAAGAAGGCAGATACTAAAAGCAAATTGAGCTTGCCAACTGTTGATTAACCTCGTACCAATTAGGAAGCTATTTATTTGTCAATATCAATTAAAAATACTGCCCACACTTTCTCCCTAACAACTTTTTCAAATACATGTTGTCCTGTAGGGATGTGCAATGTTCTGGTAAGTTTAATTATGAAGGAATAGTTTGCTGAGAGCTTATATTGGTGTGAGTATATAAAATGCTTTTAGTCTGGAATGCATACTCCTTTGGAAGGTTAAGGGACTTGCATCACTGGAGACCATCCTTTCTGGCAGTTCTCCGCTACATTAAGCTGCGCATTGCTCACCGTAAGCTGGAATCTCAAGGGTTAAAACTAGACCAAATGACTTAAATTTAGTGCGAAGGTGATAGATATAGATCTTGAAATCACTGTCTTTTGCTAAGGTCTTAATTTTTATATAAGTTCAGTATAAAAAAGATACACATTGTGTACAGTGTACACTGCTTGGGTGATGGTGAACCAAAATCTCAGAAATCACCATTAAGGAAGTTATTCATGTAACCAAACACCACTTGTCCCCCCAAATCTATTGAAATGTTTTTAAAAATAAATTTCAAATAAATAAGTAAATGGAAAATAAAGGTAGGTTATGGCATAAAAATATTAATGAAATAACAATACAGCAGGTAATAAGACATTACAAAAAATTGTGTAAGGGAATTGTGATGCCCAAAACCAGCAAAATATCCTGTTAAATGAATTTGCCCTGTGAGAGAAATGGTGAATCATATGAATCCATGTGTGTGCAGGACAAACAAAAAAACAGTTTATAAATTAAATAATTTACATAGGAAATGATATCTGTTAACTCCATTATTCTATTCTAATTAACCTGAGAATATTTATAAATTTAAAAATATTATATTCCTCAATGACTAGAAAAGTTGATCATATAAATATGAATCCTTATCTAGAATTCTTTTTCTTTTTCTTTCTTTCTTTCTTTTTTTTTTTTTTTTTTTTTTTTTTTTTTTTTTTTTTTTTTTTTGAGGCAGTTTGCTTTTGTTGCACAGGCTGGAGTGCAATGGCATAATCCTGGCTCACTGCCACCTCCGCCTCTCAAGTTCAAGTGATTCTCCTGCCTCAGCCTCCCAAGTATCTGGAATTACAGGCATGGCTCACCATTCCTGGCTAATTTTTTGTATTTGGTAGAGATATGGGTTCACCATGTTAGTCAGGCTGGTCTCAAGCTCCTGACCTCAGGTGAAACCACACACCCTGGCCTCCTAAAGTGCTGGGATTACAGGAGTGCGCCACTGCGCTCAGTCTTTCTTTATTTTTTAAGGTACTAGTTAAATACATTATTTTAAACCTAATGACCCATGCTTCTGAATAAATGCATTATTTAATGTTTACATTAAATAGTTAATACTTGAATGATTCTTTTCTATATTTTAAGAATGATGTATTCCGTAAACGAAATTAAAATAAATAATTTAATTCTTATGGTTTTTAATAGGGCTCTTAATTTCCCAAAAGTGGGATTCTGCTATTATGTTTTCTGAAATGCAGCTTGAAAATATCTAAGAAACAAGAAACAAATCATACGCAGATGCTATCAACAGAGGCTGCAAAATGTTGGCAAGCAGTCTGAATTCAGCTCCTCAAAGAGATTTATTTGGTTTGTACAGATCAAGAATCTGTTGGTTTTCAGTTTTAATTATTTTAGACTAGGCACATATTTAATATTCTAGTTTGAATCATTCCTTATTTTCTTAATTCTAATTCGCCAATTCTAATAAGCTTTGCTCATTTGTACTTGCTTTTTGAACCTCTATTTATTTGCATTTGGTACTTCTCCCTGAAACCCCTCTTTTCTGGAAGTAAATAATTACTGGTAGAACTGCAAAAGCAGAGTTCCTAGACAAAAAAAGCCACCCTATCCCTTGCATTGGGGGTTACATATATTTTTGAGTTAGGAAAGCTTGTACATCCTTTCACTTCCTTCCAAGTCAAAGAATAATAATAGCAATAATAACAACGAATATATGCATATTCTCTACCGATCCTTGTTAGTGGTCTTATTATTAATGCAAATTTATGGATAAGGAAACTGAGACACCAATTATTTTTTCAAGATATTAAGTGACAGAGCCGTGATGCTAACGTGGACAGCTGGGCACCACAGACAATGCTTTTCACTGCTTCTCTATTTGACCACAGTTAGTGCACTGATAAATCATCTAATGGCTCAAAGGCAACCTTGGAAATCATTGCACATATTTAGTATTTTACTCTTTACTTGGCACTTTACTCAGGCCTCTACAAATGTTAATTCACTTAACTGTCTTCAATACTTATGAAATATGTATTTTTTATTATTGGTATTTTACTTATGAAAAAACTAAGACACAGAAAAGTCCGCTAGTTCAAGATCAAATAGCAAAATTTCAATTCACAGAGTCTAGCTCCAGAACCTGTTCTGAAAGCCTTCTTTATATTTATCTTAAGTTATTGAAAATAAGTTGTGAAGCAGGAATATGCAACCACAGGAAAATGTCCTACAATTAATTACTTATTCTAATCTCTGAAGTTAATCACGTGCTAAAGTAGCAAGTTTTCTTGCCCAAATAATTCCTGACAACTCACACATCATGTCTGGTGCTGCCACCACTGGCCCTAGTGAAGCATGAGCTCCTTCACTCCAGGAAGGGGCAAAGCTGGGAGAGGGGGTGGGAGGGGCCTTAGGCTTGTCTGGGAAACAAGGCAGTTCGGGCCACCGGGTGGCCTTCCTCAGCCACACAGGGAAGGGACTTCAGCCTCTGGGAGGAATGGGTTTTAAATACAATGTGCTATTAGTGGCATATTTTGGCCTCTGATTTAAAGGGCTCTCCATATTATAACCGGTTCCCATTGTGGTCACTTTTTCTATATAAGTAGAAACTTGCTTAAAAAGATAAATGATATATTTCAGAGGCATTACTGAATTTATCATCCAAGTGGGGAATAGGTATTGAATGGATAGAGAAACAGCACAGCTCTGTCTTGATAATACAAAACAGTAAAGCTTCAGTAGCTAGAGTCTCTGGGCCCTGTAGAGAATAGAGAATATCAATATCAATATCAGTTTACCATTAGTGGGTCTATTTTCTTTAATGACAATGACAGTCTCTACAAGAACAGAAAGGTGGTAATATGGATTGGCTCTATGTCCCCACCCAAATCTCATGTCAAATTGTAATCCCAACCTGTTGAAAGAGGGTCCTGGTGGGCGGTGATTGGATCTTGGTGGTGATTTCCCCCTTGCTGTTCCCATGATTAGTTTTCACAAGATCTGACTGTTCAAAAATGTGCAGCATTTCCACCCTCACTCTCTGTCTACTGCTCTGTCATGGAAAGATGTGCCAGCTTCCTCTTTACTTTCCACCATGATTGTAACTTTCCTGAGGCCTCCATGTTTCCTGCAGAGCCTGCAGAACTGTGAGGCAACTAAACCTCTTTTCTTCATAAATAACCCAATCTCAAGTAGTTCCTTGTTGCAGTGTGAGAAAAGACTAATACAGGGGCCTCTCTCATGCTTTCATGATTTGGCTGGTGCAAGTGAATACAAATAAGCATGAGGGGTACTGGGATAACCAGCTCATCCCAGTTTGTCAAGGACATCATTTATTATTTTTATTTTATTTTATTTTCTCATTCATAAGTGGGTGTTGAACAATGAGAACACATGGGCACTGGGAAGGATGACATCATTTATTTTAATACTGAATGTTTCCAGTCCCAGAAGTCCCTTTAGTCCTGAGCAAAGTCAGGATGATTGTTCACCATAAACTGGGCTTTTCTGAAGGCAGGTAAGAATAGTGGTGAAGTTTACCACCTTCTTGCCTAATCTCATATTTTTTCCAAAGGACAGTGTTTATAACTATGAGCAAACACCTGTCAGAAATCAGGCAAATGTGTAATAACTATGTGGTTAGTTGCAATGGAAATTAAAATAGGAATCTTTCTCTTTGGAGAACCTATCAACTTGCTTTATTATAAAATAGCCTCCATATGGTGTAATCAAATGTTTTAAGATTTCAATGAGATTCCATGGCCAGGATAATTTGCTCACTAAGATGATGAGATAAATAACTGCTGACGCCATTTAAAAATTGTTGCTGTCTTTATTTTTATGTAATGGTCTTATTGTAAAGATATAGAGGAGAATTCAAACTATTAAAATGTCTCATAATTAGTACTCAAGGAAAGCATGTCTTTTGCTTTGTACCCTTGGAAATGCAAGATTAACTGTTCCTAACAGAGCATAGCATTATCATAACATTAACATTCTAGGCACTTATACAATATTTTGCTCATTTGCTGTCTCCATTTGAATTCATTGTTAGTTCTCTTTAATGACTTTATGTCCCTAGTAAATAAGCCATTTTTATGGGAATGTTGCATAGGTCTCTATTTAACATACAGCTACCTAAAAGGACAGTTATTCATTGACTTATGACTTGCTGATTATTTGCAGCTAATAAGCTGCTTCTCTAAAGAATAAACCTGTACTTTGAACCATGATAACTCTTAAATCAAAAGTAGCAAAACCTATAGGGAAAAATGACATTTACAGTTGAAAATATTGATTTATGTATACCAGAACATGGTGTCAGGTATTATTATATTTCACATGTATGAAATAAGAAAATGAGTTTCCATCAGTGAAACTTATTATTGGGAATGAATTAGACTTTGGAATTAAAAGAAGATAGTCAATATATCTTACACCTATGCTGTAAAATCCAATCTTAGGTTACCTTTCTAAAATGAACCTGTAAGAGGCAATTTTCTTCAAATAATGATATCATGCTCCATAAATAACATCATCAAATGTAACACTGAAAGCAATGCAATGCTTACTATTTTTATGTTATAATTCATTTAATGAATTTCAGCTATTCCATGTAGATGTTGATATCTGTCATTCAACACACCTGGTTCTTTACATTTTGTTTTGTGTTTTGGACCAGGCATGACTGAAACAGCTAAACAGGTAGCTGCTAAGGGCCAAATGACCAAGACCTCTGCCTAAGGCATCACAGATGGCCACTGGTAACTATAGAGGCATCATTCACACAGCTCAACCTGGGCCCTGTTCTAGGCACACCATCAACGAAGAAACTATCTCATCAAAGATCATTGAAATGTTTCAGGATATGAAGCCAACTATCAATTATGTTTAAGATTAATGATTAAGGCTAGTAAGAAAGACATACAGAGTTAAAATAAATGATAATTATTCTTCGAAAAAAGGGGTGTGATTTTGAGCAAGATACCTTAACTCATTCAGTGAGTCACCTCACATGTTAAAGGGACATTGATATACTCTACAAGAGTTTATTATGAGACTTTAGTAAGATAATTTATTACAGCACCAGACCTATGGTTTGGCTCAGAATATTTCTGTCTTCTGATATAATTTCTATCAACCAATTTGTCCCAACTTTTCATTAAAAGATATTAGCTATTTGAGGTTTTCAAGTCAGATATCAAATATTTCAATGGTGAATAGTTGTAATCGATATTTTATATCTATTTTATATAGTAATGTTCAAAATACATTTATAGTTATAACAATCTTATTAAACATTTGAAAACAGTTTATGTAATGAGGAATGCCAGAAAAATTGTTGTTACTTTATTTTTATACAATATAAGTGAGTAAAGATGTTGATAAATTTAAAATAAACTGTGATTTACGGTTTATAAATATTCTTATGATCTAAGAAGAAAATGAAGAAAGTAGACTTTCACCCATCTATTATGCTGTACTTTACTTGTAAGTTATCAAGTGTTGGTTTTTTAATTTGTTATAGATGCAAGATGGTAATCTAACTGATATATTTGTAACTGAGAAGCTGTTTGAGAAAGCTTTTAATGCCACTGTCAAAATGAATCATGCTTCATCATTTTAGATGAGGAAAGATGGTCAGTTCCCACATATGCCTTACTCCATTGCCATGCTTGTGGTCTTATCTGTATTCTCTGACTTGACTAAGTTCTAAGAATCACAACTCTAGCATCTTCAATAAATCTTTAATTTTCTGTTATTTATTTCTTTATCATTTCTTATTGCATTATTTTTTATTATGTAATTATTATTTATAAAATGTATTTTATAAATAAAAATCCCCAAGGACCTAATTTAGTTTTATATCATCAACTGCTCTTTGCAGTTCATGATAATATATGCTTAGGTTACACTTTCTTTCATTTTCTCATCTATACCTATCAAAATAATGTATTGGTAGAAACAACTTCCAAGCAGAGAATTGAAATATAATGAATAACTTGATGCTATGTAGGATTTTTCATTAAAATCCATGTGTATCAGTAATTGTTCTATTATGTATGAAATAGATAATGAAAAAGGAAAATAAAAAGACGAACTCGTGTGAAAATGCAATAAACATGTTTTACTACAATATCTTGGTATATAGGACAAATAAAATTTACACAACGTAAATACTTAAAAGGGTACATTTATGAAAGTCATAAAGTATAAATACATGTTATTTTCAGTCCATAGACTATGTAGTATTTCAGATGAATGGTGTCATTACATGTAAAATAAATATTTCTGACATATTAATCATATATTTATATTAATACATTAAGATTTTTAAAATAATCCTTTTATCTCATATATATACATACAATATGTATAATCTTAAATATCTTGTAGAGGTACAGTAGCTTTGGAATTATTTACTGGTTTTGCTTTATCATCTATTTGAGGCTTTGCTATTAATTAGATAAATTATTTCCTTGGGCATTGTTAATGAATAAGCCCTTTATCATTATAAGTGTGCCACTTTATCCCTGGTAATATCTCTTGTTCTGAATCTAGTTTCTCTCATATTAATACATTCATTTCAGGATTCTTGAGTTGGTTTTTGCCTGCTATATTCTTCTCCATCTATCAGTTTTATCCTATCTATAACTCCAGATCTTTAATCACTTTTTGTCAATAGCACATCGTTTTGTCCTTTTAACAAAATTAATATAACTATGTCTGTTTTTTGATTGGGGTGTTTAAACCAGTAGTACTCAACATGATAGTAACTAGCCACATGTGGATGGTGAGCTTTTTAAATGTTGCTAGCCTAAATTGGCATCTGATATATGTGCTTTAAGTGTAAAATATACTCCCGAGTTCAATAATGTACAAAAAACCTAATACATGTTATTAATAATTTTTATTTTGATTATATGTTGAAATAATATTTAAAATATTTGTTCAGAATATAATAGTGAAATCAAATAATCTTTTTGTTTCCTAATGCAGGTAATAGAAAATTTGAAATTATATTTGTGACTCTGGTTTAGATAATATACATGTAAGGAAATGGGGTTTTTTTGTTTTTTATTTTTATTTTTCGTGAGACAGGGTCTCACTCTGTCACCTAGGCTGGAGTGCGGTGGGATAATTATGGTTCACTGTAGCCTTGACCTCCCAGGCTCAGGTGATGCTCCAGCTAACCCTACTGAATAGATGAGACTACAGGCACACACTACCATGCTTGGCTAATTTTTTGGTATTTTTTGTAGAGACGGAGTTTTGCCATGTTGTCGAGGCTGGTCTTGAACTCCTGGACTGAAGTGATCTGCCCACCTTGACCTCCCAAAGTGTTGCAATTACAGGAATGAGCCATTATGTCTGGCTTTCATTTATTTTCTTTTTCCAGAAGAACTTTTGCAACCTTCCTTATAGTACAGGTCAAATGACAAAAAACTCTCTATTTTATTTCTCTAAAACATCTTTATCTTCATTTTTCTATAAATATTACTACTAGATATAGAATTCTGGGTGTTTTAATTCTTGCTGTGTCTCCTCTATCTGTGTTTGTTTTTGTTATTAGTTTCTGGCTCTTTTAATAGATTTCTTCTATTATTTTCATCAGTTTGGATGCACTTGGTGTGATTTATTTTATGTTTCTCTTGTTTATTTTATGTTTACTTTACTTAAAATGATTTTTTAACTTTCTTACATCTAGGATTTTTATAATTTACATAATATTTAGAAAATTTATGGTCATCATTAATTTTTTTCTTTTTACCCCGTTTTCTTTGTAGAATTTCAACATTGTGCATGTATTCCACAGGTCACCGTTAGTATATTCCTTGTTTTTAAAAAATATTATTCTCAGTCTTGCCTTTTCATTTTGAAAACTTTCTGTTTGTATATCTTCAGGCTCACTGACATTTTATTTTGCAATATCTTTTTTTGTAATAACCAAACTCTGTTCATTTTAAAAATTTCAAATATTATATTTTAATATACAGGAATTCCATTTATTTTTCTTTTATATCATTGAACATAGTGATATTTATAGGTATTTTAAAGTTTTCATCTGATTATTTATTCTCTCTGTAATTTCTAGTAAGCTACTTTTATTCTGTTTTTTATTCACATTTTCTTGCTTCACATACCTTATTTTTGTATGGGTGCTGTAAATCATGGAATTATGTTTTGACTGCTACAGTTCAGAATATTGTACTTTGTTCTGATATACACATAAATTATTGCAGCCTACTTTTATCTTTTAGAGATATCTTTTATGTTTGCTTAGGTATGTCTATAATACTATTTACCTTTATGCTAATCTATCGCCAGCAATAGGGCATGACCCTTTAAAGGTCTTTCCTTAGTGTTCTTAGAGCATAGGAAATATGGGAATGAATTTACTGTCTGTTTACTGGTGGTCCTTTCTTGGATCCTGGGGATTTTAAGCCCTTATTTCATACACAGTACAGCATAGTCTAGCAAAATGTGATTTATCAAAATACGATCCCTCTCTTCATTCAGAGAGACTAAAGGACTGTTTTGTTACCAGGTCCTCTGGCTTCTTTACTTCTCAGAGATCACCGTCTTCACTTACATATTGACCATTCTGAAAACAGTTGTTTTATGTTTTTCAGTTTTCTATATATTTATGATAGGAGGAAAATTCCTATTATAGTTATTTCTTGATTAAAGGGATCGATATTTTTTAAATTTCAATCATGAGGATTTTACTGACTATATTGTGAGATTACATCTGAATTTAAAAGAATGTGTATTTACCATTTTAAGTTATTTACTACTAGGATAGTTTTGAAAGTATCTAAGTCAGCATGTGGGAATGTATGCTCTACCTGGATCCACAAGGGGGCGTAGTTTCAAGGGCAAGAACTTCCCAAAGCCCCCCCACCTCCTACAGTCATGGAGACTTAATAGTTTTTGTTTTAATTTTCGTGGGCACCAGAGAAGATCAAAAGTCAATCACTCCAGCAGAAGTTTAAAAGAACTCTTTTCATTGGCCAGGGGGCTTGGAAAACGTGGGAATTCCTACCAGGTCAAAAGTCCCTGTCTCCCTCATCTGGGTGGACTTCCCCCTCTGGGGTCCCCTTCCACTCTTTGTGGAAGCTGCTTTCTCTCTCCTCGATTCCATCTTTCTGGATTCTCTCACTCAGTGTGAGAGGAGATTTCCTTCTAGGTTTTCCTGGTCTGGGAACCCTTCTCACTCAGTGTGAGAGTGGCTTTTCCTTCTTCTTACTCACTGTGAGCGATAGCTATTTCTCTCCCCTTCTTTTTTTCCCCTCTCTCCCTCTTCATTTTTTTTATTCCTCTCTCTCATTCTCTCTGCCTAAATAAATCACTTTTCTGCAAAACTCTTTGGGGTCCAATATTTTCCTACGAGCACACCTACCATGGTCCCTCTCCCATTCTTGGGTAAGAGACCAAGAGCCTAGAGAAACATCCTCTCAGGGGAGCTGAGCACTCCCCTGTACCTTTCAGACTATACCAAGCATCTCAAGTTAAATGAGGTTAACGTTAATTTGTTATAAATTCAGATATTAATGACATGGTAGTAACCTGAATCAGAGCAACAATTACTTAAAAATCTTTTATATTTTTCCTTTACATTAAAAAAATCTTTAAATTTTGCATTATATCCATGAGGTATTCTTTCAAATATACTGATACAAGGTGAATATTTTTGGCAGTTAACTTGTTTAATATACTCTCTTGGAGCTTCAAGTAAGATTGGCATTCTGCTAAGATGTACCATATTCATTTGTAACTTTGTGAATTGCCTGACACGATTTCTGTTGGGTCCTTCTACATCTACCTAATAGTTTCATTTTTTTTTTCCCATTTCTCAAGTCAGGTATTTTATTTATTTCCCAGGAAAAAAAAAATTCTAACATTTTCTTTCAAATTTTGTTGTTTTGTTATAAACTACATTTTGCTGCTCCTAGGCCTTCCATTTTCATTCTCAAAAAACTAATTCACAAGTCAAATAATTTAAAATGGGCAGATTCTTTATATTATCAGTTGATCACTCTCCTTCTCTAGATAACAGAGATGTCTTTGACTAACTGAAAAATGTGACTTAAATAAATATGAACAAAAAAATCAAAGATTAATTTATTAGAATATGATCTTTCTATGATAAAAACCCCATCAGGCAGACTTGCTACTATAACTTTTGTATTTCTAACAAAATTTACTTTGTTCAAAATTGAGTGGACAAAACACTAAGAAGAAATCAGTAATCTATAATAGTAAAATACACACACACACACACACACACACACACACACACGTGCGTGCGCATACAATCTCTCTTTCTCTTTCCTCCAAAAACTGATAACATATACCCTTCAAAAAATTTACAAATGTGTGGAAGACTTGAACAATATAATCAATATACTTAATACAGTTCATCTAATAATATTTTAAGATCTTCCCTATTGAGGACAGGGAATTTGCCTATATAGATCTATTTTATTGTTTATTTCTCATTGTTGCAGCCACATTTTATTTCCAGTGTCATTGCCTTATTTCTTCCACGTGATCAGGAAGGGTGTCCATGAGTTAGAAAGAGGAGATAGTGATTCATGTAAGCCAATCGCAATAGATTGAATATTTGTGACCACCAAAATTCATATGTTGAAACCCTAATCTCAATGTAATTACTTTTGGAAGAAGGAGACCTTGAGGCATCAATTAGGCTGCCTTCATAAGGGTAGAACCCTCATGAATGGGATTAGGGCTCTTAAAAGAAGAGAGACCAGAGAGCTATCTAGTTCCCTTTCTATCATATGAGGACACAACAAGGTTGTGATTGTCTGTAAACTAGGAAGAGAGCCTTCACTAAGAGCCTGACCATGCTGGCGTCTTGTTCTAGATGTCCAGTCTCCAGGACTGTGAGATATGCATCTGTTGTTTAAACAACCAATGTCTGGTACTCTGTTATAACATCTAGAACTAAGACATAAATGAGTACCAAAAGGGAAGAGCTGCTGCAACGATTATCTAAAACCATGAAAGCAATTTTGGAGCTGGATAATGAGCATTGGAGAAGAGTACATGCTAGAAGAAACTGAGTGTCATAAAGGGATTTTTAAAAGCAATACTGGTGAGGACTCAGAAAAAAAGACAGCTTAGGGAAAACTTACAGCCTCTTACAGAATACATAAAAAATCATGTACCAAATGCTGATGTAATGATGAGCCCTGAGGGCAATTCTGATGAGGCCTCAAATGAAAATGAGGAAAATATTATTGGATAATGAAAAAATATTATTCTTTTTACAAAGTAGCAAGGAACTTGTCTGAATTGCATTTGTGTTTTACTGTTTTATGGAAAGCAGAATTTGTAAATGATGAAATGGGATATTTTATTGAGGACATTTCTAAGCCAAGTGTTAAGGGAATGGCTTGGTCCCTCTTGGTGGCTTGCAGTAAAATGCAAGAAGAGAAATAACTTGAAACAAGTATTTTTAAGCAGAAAAGAACTAGAAGTTAAAGGCTTAAAAATTTATCAGTCAATCCTGATTGCAAATAATAAGTGTGGCCTAGGAACAGTTTGATAAGGAAATTAACATGGGTGTAAATCATGAACTTATCAGCCAACTCAGCTGCAAGTCTGAACTAAAGGGGAAGGAGACAGAAGAAATGGAGAAAAACTGTCTGACTTCTTTTATTTCACAGGATGGGACATAGAGTTATTTGGCTGCAAATGCACATTTTATAATAATGCTATATAATAGCAATAATTTTATAAAATGCTATGTAATATTTTATATAACATAAATAATATATACATATATTCTACTATATATAATATATTTGATGTAATAAATTCTGTTTTTTCTTTCCCTCATTCCTTCTTGACTTTTGTAAGTCCTGTAAACTTTGTAATTATCTGTTTCTATCTAAACAGATGTTTCATTCTTTTCTCATAATGATTCCCTTAGATGCTCTATGATCTGTTTATTAAAATACATTCTATAAGGAGTAACCAATTCTATATTAAGTGAGAAAAACAAAAATGTGAGTACTTAGTATCCAGACAGAATAATATGAGAATGATCTTTGTATATGAAATTAATTAAAAACTGTTACCACGACAAGCAATAATTTCAAAGCCTTCAGATTTCTGACATTAGAAAATACTCTAGAGAAAAGTCTCTATGAAGGAGTGAGGAAGCAGGAGGAATTGGGTTGCACTCAACACAGGCTTTGTGGATCTCATGGACAGTTATGAACCTTGGATGACATTAACATATTTCTCAAATTAAAACAAGGAGACAAGCTTTTGTATTCCTTCATATATCATTTGCAAGATACAGGAATACCTCAGGTATCAATCTTAGCCTTGGGAAAAGAAATGAGTACCTTGGGACTAGCTGAGGAATGGTGTGGTAGACCACAGCACGCGCTGGCTTCATATAATGCTTATCTCATCTTGGAATAGTTATTCCAGGATTCTGACCAGTTTCTTTTTCTAGGGAAACTTCACTGCAGCAGGTCTGAGTGTTGGAACCAACATGTAAACCTTTTATCTCTACTGTCTAATCCCAATTTCTTTGTCCTTACCTCGTAATTTCTTGGGGGAGTCTACATGGCTTACCATGTTTGTTTACCCAGACTTTTATTCCTGAGGGTTATTTGGCCCTGGTCATATCTTTCCCAGTCACTGGCTGCTTTATTGGTCCATTTGCCATAAAACCTGAGTAGGAGTTTTCAAAAGATGATCCAGAGAATCATCAAGGTGCCAAACGCATTCTTTCCTGATGGCATTTGTAGCCTCAGTCCTTCCCTCTCATGGTAATAAAGGTCCATTTTCCTGACCAAAATGGTATCTACCTTCCTTGCCTGCTGATCTCTTGGATCAGATAGTAGCTTTAAATAAAGGTTTAATCTTCTAGTATCTACCTGTATACAAATTTCCGTCTCTGACAACATAAATAGTGAATAATTTATACATTTAGTGCCTGTAGATTTTAAAAGTACACAACAAACAGCACCTATCTTCTCTCTTTGAGTTTTAAAGCACTAAGAAACAGACACAGGAGTTGGGCAGATCAAGATCAAAATATTATTTTTCTATTTAACTGATAGAGGCAAGGCTATAACTTAAATGTGTAGCAATATTGGGCTTCCTCTTTCAGGACCACAATTGAGCAGGATCACTTAATGAGAAGTTTATTAGATACTGCAGGCCTCTTTTGATAAGATAGTCTTCAATAATTTAAATTTATGAGATGTAAGAACAGAGCAGAACTTTTGCTCTTTGAAAGCAAAATCACCTTAAGAAGAAAAGGAAGGTCTGGGCAAGCAGAACTCATCCGAGCACTTACTTTTATACAATTTTGTAATTGATTTCTCATCTTTTTAGAAAACACTGGTATCTTTAACATATTTTTATGGAAGAAAAAGCTTAAGTTGAGATGTAAGATAAAGAATACAATTGTATTGACACAGATTTTTCAGATTAGGCAGGATCTGTGAATATGAACGTTGACTCTCATATATTAAAAATATATATTTAGAAATCACTTATTAACATTTTTGAAGCATAGAAGATTCCCATGTGCATCTATGGATAATTCTTAATCTTCCATCTCACTACACATAGCTATATAGATTTTTTTCTGAAATAAATTTGACGAACGATCATCACAACACAAGACGATACTCCGACTTCAACCTACATCTTAGATTCTCTCCACAATAAGACACAATAATGAAGTTTCAATGCCTTTTTGTTCCTCACCAAAACTTATTTTATTATTACCTAGATGTTATAAAAACTAACAAACCAGTAACACTAAGGACACTAACTCATCAATTCCACTTTTGCTGTATCTTTGAAATGTTTACGTCTTTTGGATTTGGCTCAGATCTGAGATTTCCACAGCAATATTTCAGTTCATAATAATCTCTCAATTTCTTGAAGACAATTAACATTTATTTTCAGTACTACTCAATATTTTTTTCACAATGTGTACTGCCATAAATATTGTTGCCTCCTTTATATATTAATGAAGTTTGAATAGTGTCTCATTGCTGAATAACTGGATGATGGCTGAATGTGTGATATTTCTTATGACCTTGAATTGTTAATCTAAGTATGTGACATGTTTAGGGACATTATTTGTGTAATGAATAAGGTGAAGGGGTTTCTACGTGAATGGTATATTGGAAGGAGCCAAAGGGTAAACTGCCTATATTTGATTATATAAAAAGAAAGATAAACAAGGAAATATATTTCATACAGTATGTTTTGATAAGTCCTAATTCTTCTCAACTGTGGATCCTTGACAAGTTAGTTAAGCTCTTTGATACACATATTCTTTATTTTCAAAATGGTACAGGTAATAATAATTAATTCAAAATGCCATTATAAGAATCAGACATAATTGTTTGAGTAAAATATCTGGCAGAATTGAGTCATTCAATTCAGTCTCAAGTAAATTGTATTTTATCGTCAATTAATTTTCAACAAATTATAGAGAACATCTCGATTGCAATCCTTTTATACTTTGAGTCCCTTGCAGAAGTTTTACACAAAATTTCTGAATCCATTTTTATTTTAATTTTGTCTTAAAAATCAATGCTCTGAGTTGTAAATGTTTTAGCAGTGGTTTTGAAGTAAAACGAATGCTATATTGAATAATATGAAGAGCATAAGAAATATTTAAAATTTCTAAAATGCAATAGAACTTGTGACAATCTGGTTCAAGTCATGTTATGAAGAGCACTTTAACATTAAACAAAAAGTATCAATTTGAGATGGTGGGTCCCTCTTTAAAAATAATTTAAATCAAATTTGTAATTAACAGTTTATTTATGTGTGCCTGCTGTAAATTTATTTTGAAACTTTGAAAGATTTGTTAATGTTTTTGAATTTCAGATGAGTGAGCTGGCTGAAGCTCAAACTCATTTAAGCCTTTGTTTCTTTTTCTCAATATTGTTTGGAGATGGCATACATCTTTGATTTCTTCCAAATAAAAATATGGTGCCTTACAATTTAGATCACTATTGTTTTGTTCTTGTGAGAGAAATAAATAAATAAATATATATATAAATAATATATGCTATGCATAACATACTTACATGTACAAAATTAAGTTTTCCAAATTTTAATCCAATATCAGGACAATATATTTTTTCATTTAATATTATTTTCATTGAATATTGTATTATTATTTAATATCTTTGATAGATCATTCTTGTTCTGCATTATGTATTTTCTTCTTCATCTTTGCAGTGAATAGTTATAAAAAAGGGCCTCAATTCATCAATGGTCTATATTCACAATCTTTGCAATGTTACTTTGTAGCTGCAACTAATAAAATGGTGGTGTCTATCCTTTATGTTGTAAATTGGAGCTGGCCTTACAACTTGATTTGAAAAATATAATAGGAGAGAATGGATGTTTTACCATTTTTAGCCCAGGTTTATAGTGTCCTTTTTGTTTACACTTACTTTCTGAGAATCTTGCAGTCACGTGCTAACCCATTTAAAGAAGCCAGTGCTAGCCTGCTACATTATGAGGCAATGTTGATACGATGGCTTCTACTAATTGATACCAGCCAAGAGCCAACCAACTACTACACATGTGATATAGCTATCTTACAGTAGATATGCCCAGTTGACAAATTACATGCATGAGCGACCCCAGCCAAAACGACGTGAGCCTGAAAAAGCTCAACGACTCGGTTGACCAATAGATTCCCAAGTAATAGTACATTTTTGTTTTTGAAACTCTAAGTTTTGTGACTGTTTGTTACAATTAATATGATTTATCTAGCTACTTTTAGATCAAAATAAACCTCTGTAACAACTTTTGGTTAAATAGGTAATAATATGTGATAGAATTGGTACCCTATTTGGTACTCACTTTTGCAAGACTGCTGTAAGAAATTATTTATTTCACAAAAATGTTGGTTTTATTATTATTTTTTAGAATTTTACTTTAGAATTGTATTTGGCTTAGGTTCTCAGAGGGAATCTATAAAAAAACTAAGTTTGTTGGAAACTAAAGATGAAATTACTCCAATGTGTTCAAAGATTTTGCGTTTCATTTCATGAAGAATGGAGAAGAGGGATGTATAGTTGCCGCAGGAAATATAATAATTGATGTAGGGATAGATAGTATAGTGAATATCCTAATGTTGCTTAATTATATTTCAGTCATGCATGCATTTCTATCCACAGATTTTATCTTCGTGAGAAAAAATCATAATCAAAGTTTTCATGCTATTACTATGATTGGTGTAAATGTTAAAGTATATCCAATAACATGATTAATATAATTATCACATTTTAGAAATGGAAAAAGCATATAATTCATCTCCTTTATTTTACATGTGGTGAATTCTTCTTCAAATGTGAAGTAATTTGTGTTAAGTCCAAGTAGCTACTTAGAGGCAAACTTATAACTAAAAGTAAAGAGACATATTCTTCTCCCAATGTTCTCTCTTTCAGTCTCTATAAAATGTGTAAAAAGAGTGGCTTTAGGTAAGGTAGATCCATGACCAAAGAGGTAAAAACAAATGTATCTTTGGGTAGTTAAACTAAATTAAAATGGGCAAGTAAAGCCTTAGTAAGATAAAACCTGTTTTAATTTATAAATTTATTTTATGTGAGTGGAATTTAGAGTAAAAAAAAAGATTCACATTAATCCACAATAATTCTGGAATGTGAGAAAAATGTGCTAAGAATTCTCTTATTAAATAGCATACATTACTTTATTTAGACTATTTATATTAGCTGTATGAATTTCCTTTCCCAATAGTTTCTTATCATTCCAATCTTCTTTGCTTGTGCAAACATAGACTTTGAGACTGATATACCACAGTCATTCTCAAATTGTCAGGGTTTTCCTTATTTTTGTGATTTTATCTGAATTGTCTATATAATTCCCTTATTATAATGTCTAGTTATTGATTGGTTTGTTTTTTCCACTAAGTTATTAATCTAATGAGTACATAACTTCATTATCTAGTAGTCTATAGTAGCTGACATTTGATTATTATTCACAGATTTAGTAAAGTGATGAATATTGACTGCATATGTTGTTTTCACAAGTGATCCTTATTAAATAATGCAATAGTGGTTTCTGTCAACTGAGAATAACCAAAAGATTTTTGCACTTAAATTATCTTTTTTTATGTACCGTGTCAAAGACCACTTTGGCACCATTTGAGTTGTAAAGCTCCTCCTTGTGGAATGAGACATGATATCATAGTTTAATTTGCTTTAATCAGTTCAGCATGCTCACTATATAAACCTCAGTGACATCAGAATTTGATTAGAGGAGGTAGAAGGAAGAACGTAAGATGAAAAATGAACTTGGAAAGAGGAAATTGGCGTTTTGGAATTGACGGAAGTTGAAACTTACGAGAGTAAACCAGTCGGTTTTCAGATGGTCACAAGTCTACCCACATCCACCGGTGATATATTCTAACACCCCCACAGGTACCTGAAGCCACAGATAGTACTAAATTCAATGTAGTCTGGGATTTTTTCCTATATATGCATATCTATTATAAAGTTGTTTTTATAAATAAATTAGGCACAGTAAAACATGAACAATAACAATAAAAATACAACAGTTATACTCAGAATGACATGCAATTTAAAACTTATGCATTGTTAATTTCTGGAATTTTTTATTTAATATATTTTAAGTGCAGTTGGCTGCAGGTTACTGAAATTACAAAAGCAAAACTATAGATAATGCGAGACTGCTATATACAGAATATACAAAATAGGGTACTTCAGGAGTTTGAAAGTGGTGCACCAACTCAAAATTCCTTTTGGGAAATGAAGAGAGTCTTTTTTTTTTTTTTTTTTGAAGGTGGCTCCATGAGTAAATGTCTGAAAGGAAAGTAAGAGTTAACCTGAAATGGTATGAGGAATGAAGTGAGGTAATATTCTAGGTAGCATTGCTGTAACAAACTAGGAACTCCATGAGAAAGCACCAAAAACTCATATTAGGAAATCACTTAACAATTAACTGATACTCAGTTAAAACACAGAATGAAACAATGTAGAAGGCCTTTGTACTTTCTAATAAAGAATCTGTGTGTTTGTGTGTTAAATATTGTTGTAAAAACCTTTGTTATTTTACGACTACCTGCATAAATAAATAACTAAAAACCTACAATATCTTAACACAACATATCTGTAGAAATCATATTATTGCTTTTAATTTTGAAATAGTTTCTGAATTTGAAGTTAACAAAATTGATTTTATTATTAACTTTAATGTGTCATGGTATTCTTCATTTCAAAATATTCCTGAAGCTTAGAGCAATTGCATTTTTTCACATACTTCACGTAAGAAGACATTAATTTATTCTCATGAGAGCTTGTCTAATGCTTTTACTCATGTCATTAGAACTGCCTTTAGGCTATGGTAAGTACATTTATTTCTGGCTTTTGACACTTGTGATAGTTATATTAACCTCCTTCAGTTTTAACAAGGAATTATTGTGCAGAATTTTGAAAGCAACTGAAATTGCAGAAGTCCATAATTAATTACTGAGACAAATAGATCTTTACTGTTCAAGTAAATTTGTAATTGTAGAATTACAGAAATAAAAACTCTTCAAGCCACACAGCAAAACTGAACAAGGCAACAAACTACTGCTGTAGTCTGGAGGCAGTAATATCAGTAACAGCAACAGGTGGAAGATCATCAAACTGGTAAAGGATTCCTGCTATTATGGTTTGGCTCTGTGTTTCTACCCAAATCTCATGCCCCATTGTAATTCCCAGTGTTGATGGAGGAGAAGTCTGGTAGGAGGTGATTGAATCATGGGAGAGGACTTCCCATTGTTGTTGTGATGAGAGTTGTCAGGAAATCTCATTGTTTGAAAGTATGTAGCACCTCCCACTTTCCTCCTCTCTCTCTTTCCTGCAGGCCCTGTGAAGATGTACCATCTTCCCTTTTACCTTCCATCATGATTTTAAGATTCTTGAGGTCTCTGCAGGAGCCAAAGCCTACACAGCCCGAAGAACCATTAGTCATTAAATCTCTTTTCTTTATAAATTACACAGTCTCAGGTATGCCTTTTTAGTGAGAATGAACTAATACATCTGCCATCAAAAGTGTTGCTTTTTCTCTATATCTTTTCCATTTAAATTAATATGAAATAAATTTTGAAAATGTATCTGACTGGAAGAGTACTAATAATGTCTGAAATTCTAGCTGTAAGGAACTATGGGAAATGTTGGTCATGAGGATTTCATCTTCCAAATTACTGGAAGGTGTTCTGGGAGGGCTGTAATATCTGTATCAGTGAGCCCATATGTAGTCTGTCTGAGACTAACTATTTATTCAATTTCCATATATATGGCTTTCCTCCATATTTAAGCTTCTTGATGAAAACAGTAACAAAAATAAGCACATAAAATATCATATAGCATCTATAAATGAAAATAGGCCCCTAGATGTTTTAAAATTCATTGTATCCCTTTAAGTGATTTTTCTTATGATTCAGTCATAACCTTATTTAGATAATCTATAATCTCACCAGTAAATTCGAACCTTAACAGCACCAGCAAATATGATTGAAATTATCTTAGTGTGGCTGGTTATATCAAAAAAGTGAAAATCTTAGTTAATATAAATGTATGCATAAAAAAGCAAGGAAGAAGTTGTTGATACTTATGTCAATCTTCATTTCTTTCTTCCATTTTCATGTTACTTCTCCCCTCAACCAGCATTTTAAGCTTATTATTCAACCATCGGAGCAACGCAGATCTTTTCTTTTTCAGTACTTGGTGGTCCTGCATGCATTTCATTACTGTTATTCTCTATTAGCATCTATCAGGGGACATTGATAATTGAAGTAATTATAGTCAGTTTCCAGATTCCAGAGATATAATTTCATTTCCACCTTAGCAACTATATCATTCTAATTCCTTGATAATCAAGATTAATTTTACAAGCAAACCCCTGTTTTGCCTGTTCCATTATGATCATATGGTGTCTAAATGGCCACAGGACCATATCAACAACTCCTTTAATGTAACCATTGTTGTATACCCAGTGTGACTATCTCTCCATTGGGGGCCAAGTCTTCCAAACAAGCAAGGTCCAAAACAATGGAGACGGAAAGCTGAAAAAGTATTCAAATAGCTCATTAGATGTAATAGTGTTAGATATCTTCCTTATTTCCTTGGCTATTTATTTGTCCTTGAATTTCCATTTTTAACAATGTATTTTTATTAATAGTTAATCAAAATAAGCTATAATAGATTAATAAAATTCCATTTTATGCTTTAAATTTTGCCATGGTCTGAGTCAGGGTGTTATGAAACATGTGCAGTGAATAGAATTCTGTTTACAACACAGATAAGTCAGAAAGACACCAACAGTAACTCATCCCTCTTTCCTTGACATTTTACAAACATAATATATCTAAAGTCCCCTTTCAAGGACAGCATACATAGTACGCACAGGTGAAATAGTGTATACTTGAATATTCAGGGCCACGGACAGACAACACCATTGGGTCACAGGTAGATTTGAGAAGACTGGATGCTTTTGCCCCTAGTGGTCAAGTAATATAACAGGCATTTCTGATAAGATTCATGCCATAACCTGATGGATAAATTAAGACACCAGACAGGTGACCAGTGAGAAAGATGAGAAATCACCTGATGCAAATATGATGCAAAAATATTTGTGCAAAAATCCAAAATGTTAGGTTAGAGGCAAAAATATTTGTGTGAAATAGACCCTGAATATTTCTGCTATCCAACATATAGAGAATAGTCAATATTTTTATGACATCGATGATGCCTTAAATTCTTGCGTGCGGGGTGTGTGTGTGTGTGTGTACATATGTTTTCTTTTTTCCTTGGCAAATGCTATGAGTAGAATGAATCATGTAGTCATCTGTCACCTATACATCATAATTTCATGTGTTGATTTGTCATCCATATATCAGTAATCAGTATAGTTTCTGTTTAAATATTTTCTCCACTTTGTATTGGATTGTTTCTTGTTTGTCTTTTCCTTTTTATATTGAATTGTAAGAATTCCTTTTATATTGTCAATACAAGTTCTTTATTAAATATGTGATTTACAAATATATTGACTTACATGTGGTATATTCCTTTACTCCAAAGGGGAATGAAAAGGATTTAAATGTTTGTGGATGATGACTATTTATTAATGATTTATTTTATTTATTTTGATTTTAGTGTCATAAAATTTTCAAATTTAGAAAATTTTAACTAAATCAAGAGTACAGATATCTCCTCTGTTTACTTCAAGAGGATAATTTTGTAGAAAATTTACATCTCATTAATATTGTGTGTTTCAGCTTTAGGATAGGACCTGTTTTGTTAGTTTCTTCTTCTCAATGTTTCTACTCTACACTTGAAGTTTTATTATGAAAATTAGTGCCTCCTATTTACAATAGCAAAGACTCGGAACCATTCCAAATGCTAATCAATGATAGAATGAATAAAGAAAATGTGGCACATATACACCATGGAATACTATGCAACCATAAAAAAGGATGAGTTCATGTCATTTTCACAGACATGGATGAAGCTGGAAACCATCATCCTAAGCAAAATGACACAAGAACAGAAAATCAAACATTGCATGTCCTCACTCATAAGCGGGTGTTGAACAATGAGAACACATGGACAGGGAGTGGAACATCACATACTGGGGCCTGTTGTGGGGTGGGAGAGCTATGGGAAGGATAGCAAGAGATGGGGGGATTGGGGAAGGATAACATTAGGAGAAATACCTAATGTAGATGATAGGGGGATGGATGCAGCAAACCACCATGGCATGTGTATACCTATGTAACAATCCTGCATAATCTGCACATGTAGCCCAGAACTTAAAGTATAATAAAAATTCTTTTTAAAAAATAAAGTTAGTGCCTCTGTGAGTGTCTTTTTCATACTTTTGTCACTTCTCTAGTAAACTATTCTTGCATGCACTTGCTGGCTAGCCTGTTGGTGCAACACATTTAATTAGTTACTTAGTTTATTTTTGAGACAGGGTCTCACTTTTCACCAAGCTGGAGTACAGTGGCTCAGTCACAGCTCACTGCAGCCTGGACTTCCTTGGCTCAAGCATCCTCCCACTTCAGTATCCTGAGTGGCTGAAACTACAGGTACATACCACCCCAATGGCTAATTTTTGTATTTTTGGTAGAGACAGGGTTTCTCGTTACTCAGGCTGGTCTTGAACTGCTGGGCTAAAGTGATCTGCCCACCAGGTCTCCCAAAGTGCTGGGATTACATGCATGAGCCATCATTTCAGGCCAGGTGTTCTTGACTGTCTTAAACAAACCTCAGTCTTACACACCCCTTATTGCCTTTAGACTCTCACAGTGAGTTTTCACCTCCTTAGTTGTTGGATATCACTTATGATCAGGACTCAGGACTTCTTTTGTATTGCCTCTTAGGCTGAGGTTTTTTCCCTTTCCTTTCCTCCTACAGAATCTAGTCTTCACTTGTGTCCTGGAAAAAACAGAGTTTGTTAACTTTCCTCAGAAACTTAACACCTTAGATGCCTGTAATCCCAGCATTTTGGGAGGCTGATGCTGGAGGATCACATGAGGTCAGAAGTTTGAGACCAGCCTGGCCAACATGAGGAAACTCCATCTCTATTAAAAATACAAAAATTGGCCAGGTGTGGTGGCAGGCACCTGTAACCTCAGTTACTTGGGAGGCTGAGGCAGGAGAATTGCTGGAAGCTGGGAGGTGGAGGTTGCAGTGAACTAAGACTGCACCATTGCACTCCAGGCTGGGCTAAAACAATGAGATTCCATCTAAAAAAAAAATAATAGATAGGCATGGAGGTGCACATCTATAGTCTCAGATGCTTGGAAGGCTGAGGTGCAAGAATGGCTTAAACCTGGGAGGTGGAAGTTGCAGTCAGCCAAGGTCATGCCACTGAACTCCAGGCTGGATGACAGAGTGAGAGTCTGTCTCAGATAGATAGATAGATAGATAGATAGATAGATAGATAGATAGATAGATAACTTAACAGCTGTAAGGTACATGGATGTGCTTTTGTCAAGGAATAGGCCAAGGCAGACATCTGGGCCAGAGTGACTCAGCAAGCTTAGGGCCCAGGTGCATACTCTCTGTTATATAACCTGTTTGTGTAAGTAAGTTCATATTTGGCTTGGAGCCACTATTGTTTGAAAAAGGTATCACTGCCCTGCTGACACTGTAGGGGTTTGTGGTCTCATGCCCAGAGAGGGAGAGCAATGCTATTGACTCCTATAATGGAGAGCCAGTGAAGGCAGACAGAGGGGCACCAGGAACCGGCTTGTGCCCGGAGGGAAAGAGTTACGTAGCTAATCCCGTAAAGGAGAGCTGGCCTTGTAGGGCCCTACAGCTGTGGGTGGGAGTGGCAGGAGCCACAGAGTTAGAGCCTGAGCAGGCTGCTGAGACAGGGGCAGAGAGTTGCGAGAGCTGCTGATGAGAGAGCTGCTGAATAAAACCGTGTTCACCTGCCAGCAGCCCCTTTGTGTTCCTTCAGCTCTTCACTGCCCATCCACCCACTCTCCTTGGACCACAGCATGGGCTGGAACCTGACCCCTGGTCTGACAAAACCTTAGCTCTGTAGGAGAAAGAATCATCATCAAGGTTTCTGCTTTTTCCACTGTGGCAACCACTCTCCTCTTCCATGTCTGCTCCAACTGGGAAAACTGGATCATCTCCCGCCATGTACTTAGTCTTTCTCCTGAGCTCCCAGCGAAGATTTGTGATGAGTGTTGAGCTGATGCATCCATCCTCTTGTATCTGTGAGTTTCTATACTCTCAGGCTAACCAATACCCAGACTTAGCAATTTGTTAAAAATTTAACTTAATGCTTCTAAATCGCTTGCATGGCGGTTCTGGCAAATGGGAACTGGTGTTTTCAACCTTATTCTTCTTGGAAAGCCTTCCTTTTTTAGATTTCAGAATCACAGCTTTCCTTGCAAATCAACTCTCTGATTCAAAGAGAGTTGTGATTTTGTAGATCTTGTTTATTCTTTTTGTAAAATGAAATGCTGTTCTTTACAGCTTTCTATATTCTAATTGTTGGCTCTTTCAACAGAAGAACTTGGCAAATAGTTAAATGACACAAATTAGATATCAATTTCTTCAAATGATTCAAGTAAAAAAAAATCAGTTAATTCCAATACCAGTTTAAATTTTTCATCCAATTTATGGGCTCAGAAAAAAGCACTTGAAGTGTAATTTTGTCCCAAGTGAAACATATGATATTATTGCTGTTGTAAATGCTGTTAAAAGGCTTCCCATTAAACATAAATGTACTTGAGTTTTTTTGTTATAACATCACAAAAATTGATGCAGTACATTATATGATTACAAAAAATGTTCTAAAGAAGGAACTTATAGACTAAAGAAGCATGTTTTAACTGTGGTGAACTTAGAAGTCAGTTTCCTCCAAAATAATTGAAATTTTTATTAATCAAAATAGACAAAGTAACCAAATACTGTAAAATTATGTTTCTATCACACAGATTAATTTGTCATTTTTTAAAAGAAGGTGATATTAGGAACAAAAAGAAATTTTAACATTACACCATGTTATTTATTTATTTGTTACCTTTATCAGTTGAATACTATGAATGCCTGAGATAATGAAGAACTATATCAGATATCAGCAAATGCATCATAAAATTGAATCACAATTTTTTTTTTTTGAGATGGAGTCTTGCTCTGTATCCCAGGCTGGAGTGCAGTGGCACAATCTTGGTTCACTGCAACTTCCGCCTCCCAGGTTGAAGTGATTCTCCTGCCTTGGCCTCCCGAGTAGCTGGGATTGCAGGTGCCCACCACCACACCTGGCTAATTTTTGTATTTTTAGTAGAGACATTTTTCACCATTTTGGCCAGGCTGGTTGAACTCCTGACCATGTGATTCACCCACCTTAGCCTCCCAAAGTGCTGGGATTAAAGACGTGAGCCACCTTGCCCGGCTGCTTTGCATTTACAATTTTAATTAAATAAATATTTCATTTTTCAAAGGTAGTTGAAAAATCTCCATAAAATTCAGTCAAATAAGCACTAAAATGTTAACATCTGAAGTTTTAATCAAGTTGCAGTATTTTTTAAAAAGTTGAAAACAGAAAGACATTGAAACATATTGCAAAAAAAAAAAAAAAAGAGAGTAAACTAAATGAATTACATCATGAGAGCTCAAAAAGTGTAGAAGTTTCTATTTTGAAATTATGCAACTACACTGAAATATTTAGACTTGTGGAAAGAAAATTTTACTGAAACTCAGTTTAGAACTAAATTAATGTACAAGTTTCCCCAGAATTTACTGACATTGAACATGCTTGTGATTTTGCAGCACCTTGATTTGGTGAATAATTCAAAGGAATCATAGGAACAAATTATTTGTTTTTTGTCCTATAAAATACTTTTAAAAGAAGAAGGAAGCATTTGCTAAACTATCCAAATATAATTTTTTCATGTTTTTATACTAAAAAACAAAGTTATTCTCCACTCTGAAGAATTACTATGAAATTACTTGGTATTTCAGCATGTGTAGACAGAGCATAATGCCAATTACAAATACTTTTCTGGTATTAAATAACAAAATATTAAAATTGAAAAGTCAATAGAGGTTTCAGTATTTTGAAATTAACAAAAAATGCAACTTTTAAGTCTATTTCAGGCTATTTCCTTAAAATAGTAAACATAGACTTATAAAGGCATCCATCAAATACAAAAAAGTGGCAAAATGTCAAAAAAAAAGTTATCTAAGAATCTCATTTTAGAACACATGGACACAGGGAGGAGAACATCACACACTGGGGCCTGTTGTCGGGGGCGGAGGGCAAGTGAGGGATAGCATTAGGAGAAATACTTAATGTAGATGATGGGTTGATGAATGCAGCAAACCACTATGGCACGTGTATGACTATGTAACAAACCTGCACGTTCTGCACATGTACCCCAGAACTTAAAGTATAATTAAAAAAAAAAGAATCTCATTTTAACATATGAATATATATTGAGTAATTATTCTTATTTTTAAATTGTTCAGTTCATCAAATTAGGAAGTACTGTCTTGTTTTGTTCATAGTATTTTATATTTTTTAATTTTAGGAATAATTTTAATTCTGGAAGTGACATTTAGAAGAACAATTCTATATGTTTGCCAAAATAATAAAACCACTTTTGCAAAGTAAATAAAGAATACAAAAATTATGTAATTTAAATTATTTTTAGCTTCTCATTTCCCTCTCAAAATTTCTGGGTTTGAAAAATTAATTTTACAGTAAACCTACTTTTAGTATTATTGGATAGAAAGAAATTATTTTATTATATCATGAGCCAAAACTGTTACCAAAGAAATGGGAAAGCAGGGGAGCTAAGAATGTAAATAGAATAGAAGGCAGATGTGTCTCAATTTTCAGCACGTCTAAAATCACCAAAGAATGTGACATAGTCATAGAACCTGTCATGTAGCCCAGCAGAATTTTTTTGTTTGACCAAAAATAATAGTTAAAAAAATGCACATGGTCATTAGTGAATGATTTGGGGGTTTATCATTTTCATAATCATAATCTAGATGTCAAATTTATAATCTGTTTTAGATGTCTATTATATATTAATGGACTATAACATATTTTGTATATAGCAGATATAGTTTTAAATCAAATTAGTTAGTAGACCTGAAATTCTCATATTTTTATTCATCTTTTTTAAAGACAAAGAAATAGAGGCTCATGATATTCAAGTAATTCCACTAATTTTAATAGGTTGTGGAACAAAGATCAGAACTCATGACCTCCTGAGTCTTTACCGTAGTTTCACACCATCTTTCCATTCATGTGCTTTGTTTTCACTCAGGGATTTCAAGGCAAATAATTTTCTATGACAGAGTTATTTTTATAATTTACCTTGGAGAACATCCCATTTATTTATTATATGTGTATGTATTTGCACATGTATAATTTGAAGATTTAGAGGCAACTTATTCTGAACAAACAACAAAACCTGTTCTGATATAATCCAGACCATGATCAAAAAAATGAAAATGAGCCAGATTAGGGAAAAGAAGGGCCTTTTTCAATGGAAATGAGTTACAAGAAAGGATTTTTTTAAATGCCATAATTACATATGAATAATTTCTCTAAAATTAGCACTAGTAATTTAAAAATTAATTTAATTAAAAGTCATCTATAATGTATAAGCAGAGCTAACATAATTATTAAGTATCTTCATATATGTAAAAGGGAGTAAGCATATAAGGGAATATAAATTGAATATTTTTAAATGTGTGTGAATTTTTTTGAAGAAAATAATATTTTTATCAAAAAGCTTTATACATAAGGTCCTATTAGATTGTGGTTAAACAGATAATCTGAGAAAGGGTTTATAATCTTAGATAAACAGTATATAGTATGACTGCATAATTATTAAATTTAAAATCTTTGATAAAATAAATTATCACATGACTATTATGTCAGACTATTTAACTGCTCTTTAAACTTAAAATTATTGATAATGAAATGAGTGTTATGTTTTGGTTTGATAAGTAAGCACTAAAGCAATAAGTAAGGACTTTAATGTGTATACCATATTTCCAATGACTTTATTGAAAAGTGATCGTTTTATTAACAAATTCAAACCTGCATCATAAAAGGCAAATAACCAGATTCGCTGTTGGGCAGACCTAGGTGTACCTGTTTTCTACAAAACAATACTATAAAATTTCAACAGTATATTATATCATGGAATACATTTATTTTTCTCCAAAAATAATCTGCAAAGCATCAAGCATCATCTTAAAAATGCAAAATATAACTCTTGCCAAATGAGCCATGTAGCATATAATGTAGGGTTTGTAAAACATAAAACATTAACTGAAAAGCTTTATAATGAGAGATGACTACATTTATAGCAAACATCAATCTACAAAAAATGAGATTTAAGAAATGTGTAGACAGGTGTGATGGCTGACTTGATAAACAGCAGCTGTGATCTGTGTGCATGTTTCTAAGCAGAAGATTAAAGAAAGAACTTTCAGTTGTTACATTTCTAGTTTTTAGTCTCTACACTAATTTAAATATAGTGATGATTTAACAATATTGTTGAGTCAGCTATTTCTTGATTAGCTGTGATAATTGGCTGTAGAAATCACACTAATAAGTCATAGAGAAAATCCAAAATAAGCCAAAAATTTCAAACACCTCCCTTAAGAAATGTTTTCATTTTGCTATAGGAACCACGTAAAATAATCTGTTAATTATTTGAAACAAAATGCCAATTAATAACATAGTATACCCAAATATGAGATCAATAAAGAAAACAAATCTAAAATGTGGCATTTAATAGCTAGCATTTGGGGTGTGTTTATCATATACCAGACACTAAACTTAATGCTTTCAATGGATTATGTCATTTAATTCACAAAACAATATCATGAGGCAAATATTATTACAAGCACCAGCAGGCAGACTAAAGCTTAGAATACATGAAAATATACTCAAGGCCATAAAAATAATGGTCAAGGTTAATATCTAGGCAGAGTATGATTTCACAATGCTACACTCTCAACCCCTGCTCTCTGTTGCTTTCTCGAATTTTTAATGGGGGAGAGGAGCAGGGACCACACAAATCAGTGATGCACGGGGACTTCGTTTAATAAGAATGCCAGACTGTCCCCATGTCTCAGTTAGTAATGTTGAGGCCAAGTTTATTATTTGATCTCATCACATTCTAGACACAAGGCCTTTCAGGAAAACCCTGTTCTTCCAAAATGTATCTCCTATGAAATAAAGAAAAGATGCTTAAATGACTCTGAAATAAGTATACATATAACTAAATTGGTAGAAATACTACTTCAAATGTGAGGCAAAATAGGATGGTAATGGTGTGGACGGGGTTTGCAGGTTGGAGGAGATACCTTTGCTGTAAAAATTAGGATTCCTCTTGTAAAATGCGGATAATAATAGTACTACCTCAGAATCTAAAGAATAAAATGAGATACTATTTTATAGTTTTTAAGTATTGAGGATTTTGTTTTGTTTTGTTTTCCACCTCTCAAATATTTCTTTAAAACCTTGACCAAATGAAGCCTTTTTGTATTTTATTTCAGAAAAAATGCAATCGTGGTGATCATTATAACAAGAAATATTTACAAATAAATTTTGTTCTCAACAGAGTGAGGCTCCATCTCATAAAAGAAAAAGAAAACAATAATACACTGCCTTTTAATTTTTATTGAAGTAGTACAAGGATAAATAGAATCACAGAAATAATTTTTATGATAATAATATGCATTCAATAAGATGTATTTATTGTATTTTAATTTACTGTGATATTTAAGGCAATATTTTGGTCTTAAAGTCTTAGAGTTGGGCCGGGCGCGGTGGCTCATGCCTGTAATCCCAGCACTTTGGGAGGCCGAGGCGGGTGGATCACGAGGTCAAGAGATCGAGACCATCCTGGTCAACATGGTGAAACCCCGTCTCTACTAAAAAAACAAAAATTAGCTGGGCATGGTAGCGCGCGCCTGTAATCCCAGCTACTCAGGAGGCTGAGGCAGGAGAATTGCCTGAACCCAGGAGGCGGAGGTTGCGGTGAGCCGAGATCGCGCCATTGCACTCCAGCCTGGGTAACAAGAGCGAAACTCCGTCTCAAAAAAAAAAAAAAAAGTCTTAGAGTTATGGGTCAGTATTATATGCACACCAGCGCTCATAAAGATGACCCCTGAATTGTACTGTCATGATGTATCATTTCAAAAGCTATACTATACACATAAAAATCAAGACAATAAGTGACATTGATCTAATTAATTTTATGTTTTAAAAGTACATGTGACTACATCTCAAAAATTCCATTTATATATGTCCACTTAAGCACATTTTATTGTAACATTGAAGCATTGTGATAATCTAAGATTAGGTAAATTAAAATATTAAATTTAAAGAAAACTTAGTCAATATATTTAAATATGTTTTCTTCCAATGTTTAGAGGTGACATTTAGCTAATACAATCTTAATTGTCAAGAATTCAGTCAAACAAATCAACTAAATCAGACTCGGTTTGTATCCAAAAAGTCACACTTTATTTTTCAATTTAGAAAAGCCTACTAATGCATGCTTGTGTGATAACTATGTTTTCTGATTTCTAATTCTGATAGAAAGGAAAGACTAGGACCTTGCCATGGGTTGTTGTCTAAATGTAGTAAAGTGCTGGTGACATCAATATTTCTTTCTGTACTTTTTGCATTCTCTCTTGGGACTGTCTTCAGGTGTCATCATCAGGGGATTGAAGAGGTGGTCATTAAATAAAAGCTGTTTTGACTTTCACCACACTTTATAAAATACCAGCACATAGGAAAAAATATGCCATTTCATTGCCCTTAACAGTGGTATTTGTGAAAGGGAGAGATTAAGGGCTATCCACCATAATAGATGTTTTAAATTATTATTTATTTAGCAGTCTAGTACATTTATGACCTAGAAATCTACACCATGAAAAATTCCAAATGAGAGGCATGACTTTTTTTCTAAAGTTGGAAAGGTTAAGAAGGCATAGAATGGGAAGGAGATACTAAATGAACCTTGTCAACAGGTATAGACAGCCTCAGGAAAGTCAGTTTTAGGAAAAGTCTCTTTGGAAGTCAAAAGACCTGGAAAGTTATGTCTATAAAACTCTCTGTGCCTTTGTGGCACTCTGAAATTTGCCTGTTTCTCAGGATTGTGTGTATCACAATCTAAAGTAGTTTGCATGATCCCGAGGTAGGAAGCGGAACACTATTCTGGAGGTAGGGCTTCAAAGCTGGACCAAATTGAGAACTAGTCAAGTATGGTCTAAGGCAGAGGCATCTCCCCAAAAGTACTCCTATCAATGTACTATGTCAGTTTACCATTGCGATGACAACACCCAGAAGGTTACTGCTCCTTTCCATGGCATGGCAATAACTGGACAACTTGGAAGCTAATGCCATCCTTCTAGAAATTTCTGCATAAACTGACCTTAATTTGCATATAATTAAAAGTGGATATAAAGATGAGTGCAGAACTGCTCAGAGTTGCTAGCCTGAGCATAATGTCTGTAGGATAGCCATGCTCTTCACAGAACGGTAGTGTTGCTGTACACCAGCTTGCCGTTGAATTTTCTCCTGGGTGAAATCCAAGAAGCCTCCTGGGCTAGGCTTCAATCTGGGCACTTGCCTTCTCTGTATCAATCCTATATTGACCTCTGAATAATGCAAAGTGAAGAATGGAAGTATAAAAATACAACTAAGCTCAACTGATTCATTAGTTTTATTCTTTAGTTCTCTTCAATGTAACTTGGTGCAATGTTGTTAGTAATTAAAAAATGGATTATAAAGTTGTGCCAGAAAATCAAGTTTTTAAAAACATTCTTCAATATTAACTTAATGTTTATTTCATTGCTTTCTGAGATTTGTTAATTTGTTTCAAAATAATTAGATTTAAACGGAATATAAGCTGCAGTTTTCACATGAATTCAAATTATACTTGGTTTCAAGAAGTCAAGCTATATCAATAAGTTTTTCTGGAAAAAATGTACTGTGTCAAGATATAAATCTTTATTTTTATGAAATCAGAGAAATGAATGTAACTATTTATAATTGAAATAGTATTCATAAATGTATTAAATACCTAGCCAGTCATAACAGTTTTAAAATGTGTTTGAGTGAATAAAAAGACCTTTGCCCAGTTTCTTTTTGTGTGTTTTATCTTTTTACACCAACACAAATTTAAAAGCATGCAGATTATTGAAACCACCCTCTTTTGTTTGGAGCAAATTTTGAATTGTCAAGAAAAATGTAGCATGTTTGACATCATGACACCAAGGAAAAATGTAAAAGGTATATTCATTATAATCTTCGTTTCAACAGAAACCTCGTACAAGCTAACAAAACAATAACAACTACAGTAACAGCGAAAACATAAACCCGAAGGTTTTGTTTCTCAATGCAGGGTAGTTTATGTTTATCTGGTTTAATTTATTTTGATGTTATTTTTCTGGTCACTCATGAAATTATTATAGTAATCACAACATCTAATTTAAAACTGAAATCATATTTAAATTATTCATAAAGCATAGTTTTACGTTCTTTTGAAAGATAATCAAGTTTTAATGCCACTTGAAATGCTTTCCTGTCCCTTAAGTAATCCCAGTATCTATTGCAACTGTTTCAGACCAACAATAAAAACAGCAAAATGAATGGTGTAGTGATGGTTTGATGAAGATGTGCAGAAAAAATGGGAATGTGGATTCTTTCCAATAAGAAAAATACTTGTAAAACACTGTCTCATGGCTACAGGTATTTAACAGGTCAAATCTGTAAAACTTTTGAAGATTTTCCTCATAGATTCAAATTATTCAATTATTATTGCCTAAGTGGAATCTGTTGTTTATGTTTAAATCATTTTTGTTTTTTTTTTCAATGCAGAGAGTTTTCCCACAGAGAGGTGTACAAGATGACCTCTTAATTATGTAAAATATCATTTTATCTGAATCGATTCTATTTAAAATGTGGTTTGAGTTGAAAATTATTCAAAGACTTTTTAAATAAAATTAGTTCACCTGAGAATTTTGCATGGAAATTGTTATGACAATGAAAATTATACGATATATAATACAATAAAGTCAATACTGATTATTTGGTAATCCATTTTTCCAAAGGAAGAATACATTATTTTCTCTTACTTTATAATGGATTCAATCCATGCTTATGCTTTCTTACTTTGCAAACACGAGCTAGTGTATGAAGGTTTATTTTAATTTCAAAAGCAAAATAATGTAAGGGTTTGGTAATTATCTTGATTTTAAACACATTTTACATGGAAAAAAGTTTATATCCTTTATAGGTTCTTTTCAATTATATTGATTATTATAGTTTTTGTTAGGTCCTCTTTCTTGATTTGCTCTCTTCAAATTTCTCAAATCGTTAAGTGACTTTGGTGAATTAAATTAAGTGAATTTAGCTTCTAATGTAACATAGAAATCTTGCCTGACTTTTTAACCTGCCTGCCCACTTTCCAGATTTCAGGCTTAAGACTAAATCAACTCTTGTCTTTTTCAGGGCCTTTCCTAATATCAGACTTGCCAGTACATGTAATCAGGTGAAATGATTCCATAAAATAATATAATTTAAAATAAATTAATATATACTCATATATATTATCTTCTCTGTGATATCTTTCTATATCAATCAAGAGCCCTGATTGATATAGAAACTGTAACTATGTATATTGCCTGTTAAAATTTAATGTTTAATGTATGAATTAGTATATATTATGATAATTCTTGTTATTAATGTTATTTATAAATTACTATAAATCACAGGGCAAATATGGTGTAGATTCTGTTCTTATACAAAATAGACACTCCACATTTAAGTCATTCATTACTTTGTACTGCCCCCACTCCCAGCTTGTTCTATTAGTTTAATTAGCTGCTGGTACAAAGCAGTCAATACACACAATTATCTGCTAATAGGATTAAAGTCTCAATGAGCACTTGTTAACTGTCAGATATGGCTTTCATCTCATTTTTCAGTGTAAGGTGGAAGACATTGCAAGAAGACATCATTTGCTATTTTTCTGGAATGTAAATTGACAAGATTATAGATACAAGTTTTTAAACTTATCCTTAAAAAGTCTAAACACACGCACACACACACACACACACACACACGTATTACTTATAGTTGTAGGAGATCCTGGATTCCTGTTGTTCTAGCTTAAATTTTGAGTTTTGTAAATTTTAACATTTCACACAAATTAAATTCGTTAGTTAATCATATAACATTAGATTGAGATCTTGTCTTAAGATATTCTCTTATCATGCCAAAAAAGACTATAGAAGATGTACAAATTTTTTTCATTTCTGCTATAATGTAAAACATGTACTACAGTTAAGAAAAAAAATCATAAAAAGCATACTTTTACTGTACTGACTAAATCAGTGGTGGTGAAATTTACTCTTAGACTACTTAGAAGCAGCAAAATCCCAATGTTATTCTTTAACTATACATGAATGTAAACTGAATATAAATAGCTTTTGCAATGGATTTGAAAGCTTTTCTGCAACTATCTTGTCAATTTCATTGGCAGAGAAATGTAGTTAAGGTATTTTGTTCAAAATTTCTCTGTGAGAAAACCATGAATAATGGCAAGAATAGTGAAACACTATGTTAGAAGATCCCAGTCTATCTTTTCCCCAATGCTGTGAAGCTTTCTTTGTTTGTTGTTTGTTTACAGCTCAAAGCTTTATCTTTATATAGTTTAGAATGATTGTGATGTTCTTCTTTTTATAAGCTTTCAGTTTATTTATATTATAACAATGCCTTTCTGGGTTTCTTCTGATTATTTCTAATAAAAATCTAAAATTCTTTTAATTTATATAGGCCAGAAGAAAACTATTGAGTTTGATAAAATGTGTACAAGCATTTTAGTCCTTTCCACAATTATGAGAATGAGAAAAAAAGCTGATTTTTACAAGACTAATTTAAATTGAGACATAGAACTAAAAATGTTAATGACATATACAAGAAAGCAATGGCAAATCACAACTACTGTAAAAATATCGGGGTAGCTTATTTAATTATATGAATAGTTCCCTGTAAAATTAAAAAGAACATGAGCAGACATTTCACAGAAAAATTAATATGGCCAGTAGAAATTTAAAAAATTGATATATCTCCATTTCAACTAAAATACTTAATAGTAAATATTAAATTATACACTCAAAATATATATATTTAATATATATACACAATTCTACCATCTGCTAGGCATTACACACACACTCACACACACACCTATGGTTCTAACATGTGTGTGTGTCTGTGTGTTAGATCCATACAGGTTCTTTAAGTAGGGAAAGAGACACTCTTAAACATCTCATGATACTGTAAATTGGTATTATATTCTGATACATTGTCAGTAACATAAAAGAGATTTGTGCTACTATCAATAACTTTAACTTTTTTCTCTTTAAAGGTTTATTTCAAAGAAATACTTAAAAATTGACATGAAGATTTCGGTACAAGCATGTGTGATGCAGAGTTTATTATCCTTAATTCAGTATATACTGAATATGGGATAAGTGTCCATCACTTTGTTAGATGCTATGGACACTCTTGCCAGTCAAACTAGCATTTTCTCATCCTGGCTAAGACTAGTGTCATGGGTGGAAAACTTGCCTCATAAAAAGGAATTCTGCTTAACCACTTCCTTATGGTCTGCTGATCTCCTGAGAAACGTTGGGCAGGTTCTGTGCCCTCTACATGTCCTTCAGCATATAAAATATATATAATTGCTCCAAGGGTTTGTGACATAAAATAAGCTAGTGTAGATAAAGTCCTAGAACAATGACTGAAGTGCAGAAAATATTTACAAATATTGTTTGTTATTACTGTTAGTAGTAGTGGTGAGACTCACTGCATGCATAGTGCAGGAGCAGTGGTGACAATGCATTCTACTTTCTGTTAGTTCATATTTGAGTCACATAGACACTGCTAGAAACATGAGGTATGGAGACTCTTTTGCCTTAGTTGCCAATGTCAGACCTTTTTAGAAAATAAAAAAAATGTGGTATGTATACACAATGGAATACTATCTAGTCTCAAAAACGAAGAAAATTCTGTCACTTGCATTTCTTTCTTGTGTATAACATTATCAGTTTTAGTTACATGTCTTATTCGAATTGGTGTTGTTAAAATCACCTTTTTAATCATTTAAATAATTTTGAAAAACTACAGAAAGACCAATATTGCACAATGTCACTTATATATGGAATCTAAAATAGACAAACTCACAGAAGCAGAAGTAGAATGACAGTTAACAGAGGCAGGAGAAATGTTGGTCAAAATGTACAAAGATTCAGCTAGACAGAAAGGATAACTTTATATGTTTTTGAGATCTATTACACAGCATGGTGACTATAGTTAATAATTATACTTTATATATGCCAGAATTTCTAAGAATATATTTCAAATGTTCTCACCACAAAAATAGTAAGTATATGAAGTGATATGTTAATTAGCTTTATTTAATCATTCCACAATACGCATACATCAAAATGTCATATTGTATCCCATGAGCATGATTGCCAGTTAAATATTTAAATAAATAATGCAATTGCCTGCTTGAAAATTAGTCTTTTTTTCTATTGTCAACTAAATACTTTCAAAATACTTGAACTATTATCTCCATCATTGGTTTCTGCCATAAGTTATAAATACTATTTTCCAGTATTTATAAAAAATATTTACACCTTCATTTTCTTGTCACATGCTTTTCTCTGTTGTGCATTCATTTGCTAGCTCAGTGCCTTACAGGATTGTTGGGGAATACCAAGTCGTTAGAAGAACCTTGTCACATACTGAGCACTATAAGCATATTTTCAGTTATTACTATATAATAAACTCCCCACTAACAGTAATGTGCCATTTGCACTAACCAAAATCTAAAAACGTAATCCACACTTTTGGTTTTCAGACTGGCAGGTAAGGAGCACTTGTTAACTCTGGTGAACTCAGAAGTAAATTGCATCCAAAATAATTGAAATGTTTATTTAATAAATATAGACTTTTAAAGTTACCAGCTATTTTAAAATTATGTAAGGAGTTTGACAGTTTTCACTTCAACCTAACAATAAGAAAAATTCCCAAAACACGGAAGAAACACTACTCTTTTAGCAGCCATCAGAGGGTGAACTACTGCCTCTGAAATTGGAGAGAGAGACAAATACTGTGAATTACACTTTACCAGAGCAGAAATCCTTGAGCAGAAAGGTACACATGAACCAGTGAACTTAAAAACTATTCTTCAGAGAAAAGATACAATGCACTGAAATGTGTCACCCTAGAATTTATATACTGATGTCCTATACCCTGATGGGACTGTATTTGGAGATGGAGTCCTTAGGGAGTAAGTAATTAAGGTTAAATGAGGTCATATGAATGCCATCCTAATCTAATCATGCTGATATCATTGTATCAGGAGGATTTCAGAAGTCTCTCTCTGCAGTGTTCACTCAGAGGAAAGGCCATATGAGGACAAAGGCACCACATGCAAATTAGAAAAAGAGAATTCACCAGGAACTGAAACTAGCTAGAACCATAATGTTGGATTTTGTAGCCTCAAAAACTGTAAGAAAGTAAATTTCTTTTATGTCTGTGTTATTTTTTAATGGCAGCTGAAGCTGACTAATTCATAATTAGTTATTGAGAAATGGGGTGCTTCTATAAGAAGTCCCTAAGATGTGGAAGTGGCTTTTCAATTGGTTCATGAGTAGAAGCTGGAAGAGTTTTAAGATGCGTGCTAGACAAAGTCTAAAGACTGCTAGTGGAAAAAATGGACATTAAGGGAAATTCTAGTGGGTGTTCGGGAAGAAAAGAGAGAACTATACAGAAAGACTTGATCGTCTTAGAGAATGCATATATTATTAAAAACAATATTGAAAGAAATACAAATGTTAAAGGCAATTCTAGTGGGGTCTCAAATGATGATAAGGAACACATTGTTAGAAACTGGAGAAAAGGCTATTTTGTTATAAAGTGGCAAATAACTTGACTGAATTGTGCTCTAGTATTTTGTGGAAGGTGGAACTTGTGCACAATTAAATTGGATATTTAGCTGCAGAGATTTCTAAGCAAATTGTTGAATGGGTGACCTTGCTTCTCCTTTCTGCTTATAGTAAAATGCAAAAAGATAGAGACAAATTGAAGAAATTGTTAAGCAAAAAAGAACCAGAGTTTGAAGATTTGGAAAATTCTTAGCCTATTTATATTGCAAAAAAAAAAAAAATTAGATAAAGCATGTTCTGAAGATACCACTATACCACTAAAGGTGTGGCTGAACAACCATTTGATAAGGAGATTAGTACAGGTATGAACCATGGATATAATCAACCATCTAAGCAGAGGCCAGAAATGAACATGCAACATAGCAGCAGGGATATGGCCAGTTTGTTTCAAAGGTTACAAAGACAAGACAAGACGAGGTTTAAAAAAAGGCTTTAGGGATGAAATTAAGGAAGGCTTAATATACTTCTAAGATTACACAGAAATGGAGGAATTATTTGGCTTTAATGGGGCACCATTATTCAAGAAAAGAGAATAATTGTAAAGGTGATTTGGGAATCATTAGGGGTACCCCCTTCAATTTCAAAGAAAGAGGCCATCACCTCTGTTTCAACAAGCAAGGCTGCCTCCACTGGATCTTTAGGAGTAGGGAGGACCCACTGGCACATCTGTGGGGGTAAGGCTTTTAATAGGGCTATGGGGGTGACACGTCTGTAGCAGTGGGTCTGGAAGAAAGAGCCTCAGACTAAAGAGCATTATTTTTTGGCCTTAAGATGTAGTAGAATTTGCTTTACTAGGCTTTGGACTTGCTTAGACCCTGTTGCCCCTTTTTGTCTATTTCTCTTTTTTGGAATCAGAATGTCAAACTATGCCTGTCCCGCCATTGTTTTGTTTCTTGTGTCAAGGTCTTGCTCGATTGTCCAAGCTAGAGAGACGTGGTACAATCACAGCTCACTGCAGCTCCAACCTCCCCTTGCCAGGTGCAAGAGATCCTACCACCTCAATTCCGCAAGTAGCTGGGACTGCAGACATGAGACGCCATGTCCAGCCTGTATTTTAGAAGCATATAGTTTGTTCCATATCATAGGTTCACAGCTGGAGATACATTTTGCATCAGGAAAAATCACGAGGTGAGCCTCATCCATACTAATGTAGATGACATTTGGATCAGAATTTTGACTTCAGAAACTAGAGTTGATGCTGGAATGAATTAAAGCTTTTAAGGATGTTGGAATGAAATGAATATATTTTGCATGCAATAAAAACATGCATTTTGTAAGGTTATGGGAGGCATGCTATGGATTGAATTCTTTCTCCCCAAGTTCATAGGTGAAGCCCTATATCCAAATGTTATTTAATTGGGAGACAGGGTCTACTATTGTAATATTGAGGTTTAGGGGTTTAGGGTGCCCTTAGCTTTTATGAGAGGACTTTTTTAAGGTTTTCGGTTTTTTGCTCTTTTGAGAATGAGAGAGGGGACTACAGTGCAGTGCGCAGTAAATTCCGAGCTTAAAAGGGTTTGTAGAAAGTGATTTATTTAAAGAGAGAGAGAAATGGGAGAAGGAGAGAGAAAGAAACAGCTAACTTTTACACTGAGTGAGAGAATTTAGAAAGATGGAATTTAGGAGAGGAAAGCAGCTTCCACACTGAGTGGAAGGGAATAGAGAGAGAGATGGAGTTTAGGAGGGGAAGGCAGGCTTTTATGAGAGAGTGAGGAAGGGGGCTTCAGAGGGAAAATTTAGGATAGAGAAATACAGCTTTCACGAAGGGAGTGTTTGTGGAAGGGGATTTAAACATAGAGTTTGAAAGGGTGTGGAAGAAGGGGACTTTTAACCTGGGAGGAACCCCCACCTTTTTAAAGACTCCTAGCTAATGAAAGGAGTTTTTTTAGAACCTCTGCTGGAGTGATTGACTTTTAGTTTCTTTCTGCACCTGCAAAATTTAAACATAAACTGTTAAATCTCCCGGATGGAGAGAAATGGGAGTGGGGCTTCCCGCTGGGAAATTCTTGCGCCTAAAACTACGCCCCCTTGTGGACCCTGGAAAGAGAGCACTTTCCCTCACTGTGGTTTGAATATTTGTTTTCCTTCCAATACTTAGGTTGAAATTTAGTCCCTAATGTAGCAGTATTGAGAGGTGGAGCCTCTAAGAGGTAATTGGGTCATCAGGCTCTGACCTCATGAATGAATTAATATATTCTTGGATCAATGAGTCAATAGCTAATGGATTATCACAAGAATGGGACCTGCTGGCTTTATAAAAAAGGTAAAAGAGACCTGAGCTAACAAGTTCAGCTTCCTGGCCATGGGATGTCCTGTGCCACCACAGGACTCTGCACAGGGTACCCACTACTAAGAAGACTTTTGCCAGATTTGGCCCCTTCACTTTGAACTTCTCAGCCTCCATAACTGTAAGAAATAAGTTGCTTTAAAATAAATTATCCAATTTAATGTATTTTGTTATTAGCAACAGAAAACAGACTAAAACAGGATATTCAGGAAGTAATTAAGGTTAAATAATTTGACAAATATGATATCCAGATCCAATATGTCTGCCTGTATGTACTCAGAGGAAAGCCCATGTGAGCAGAAACCTACAAGACAGGAAAATAATGTGTACTAGAAACCAAGCCCTATTGTAGCTTTGATATTGGACTTTCCAGCTTCCAGAACAGTGTAAAAATAAATCTCTGTTGTTTAAAGCCACACAGTCTGTGGTATTTTGTCATGACAGCCTGAGCAGACTACCACACTAACATAGAAGGGAAATAATGTAGGTAAGGAACTCAGATATGCATAAAGAAAGAAAGAGCACTAAAGAAGAAATACATAACGATAAAATAAAACTTGTATTTTTTTATTTCTCGATTAATTACCAGATAACTTTTATTCAAAATAATAACACCAAGAATGGATTTGATTATATATCCTTGTATGTGTGTACACGCTTATGTATAAGTGAAATTAATGACAGCAATGATACAAAGGTTGGAAGGGAAGAATTGGGATTATGTTGTTATTATAATTACTTGCAGCATACGTGAAGCAGCATAGTGTTATTTGAAAGTGAACTTGAATTAGGTGTAAATGTATATTGCAAAAGCCAGGGCAACTGCTGAGAAGTTTCAATAAAAAGTGTAACTGAAATACTAAGAAAGGAGAAAATGGAATCTAAAAAACCAGAAATAAATATAGTAGATATTAATTCAACTATGTCAATAACTACATTCATGTCAATGATCTTAATACAACAATTAAAAGTCAAAGATGATCAATGTGGATCAAGAAACAAGATCAAACTATATGTTGTCCACAAGAAATTCACATGAAATATAAAGGCATGTGAAGTAAAAATATTAACTTGAGACTGAGCAGACTTCAAGTCAAGGAAACTTATCCAGGACAATGGGCATTGCATCATGACAGAAGGGTCAAATATCTAAGAAAAAATATAAATCTTTAATATGTATGTAGCCAAAAGAGTCAAATATGTGAGGCAAAAACTGATAAAATTGCAAGAAGAAATAGATGACTCACCATGATTTAAAAATTGGCAAAGACCTTAACGAACACCTCATCAAAGAAGACCCACGACAAACAAGCATATGAAATGATGCTCCACATCATATGTTATCAGATAATTGGAAATTAAAACAACAATAAAACATCTCTAGACACCTATTAGAATGGGCAAAATTGAGAACACTAACAACACCAAATGCTACCACCAAGGATGTCCAGTAATAGAAATTCTCATTCATTCCTGGGGAAATGCTGAGTGGTATAGCCACTTTGGAAGACAGATTGGCAGCTTCTTACAAAAGTAATCACACTTATTCCATATAATCCAGCAATCACTTGCTTTAATATTTACAGGAGTTACTTTATGTCCACACAAGTATTTGCATGTGGATATTTATAACTGCTAAATAATGGTTTAACCAGACAATGGACTATTATTCAGTGCTAAAAAGAAATGAGCTATTAGCATGAAATGACATGGAAGAACTTTAAGTTTATGTTACCAAGTGAAAGAAGTTAATCTGAAAAAGCCACTTACTTATTGCTGCCAACTCTCACATTCTGAAAAAGACAAAACTATGGTAACAGTAAAAGAATCAGTGGTTTCTTTGGTAGAGTGAAAATCAGAGATAAATAGGCAGTTTGCAGAGAAATTTTAGAGCAGTGAAATTACTTTATATGATACTATAACAGCGACATTTTCTTGTACATTTTTCAAAATCCATAGAGTGTACAACACTGAGAGTGAGCCTCAATGTGAACTGTGAGCTTTAGGTGATAGTGATGTATCAATGTAAGCTTATTGATTATAGTAAATCTCTACTCTGGCGTGGGATGTTGAGAGTTGGGGAAGCTATGCCTAATTTAGAGTACGGAATATATTGAAAACCTCTGCAGCTTCTGCTCTATTTTTAATGTGTGAACCTGAAACGGCTCAAAAAACAAAGATTTTAAAAATATATATTCTCTAACTCTATTGTAAATTAGACTTTACCTATGATAATTTTTTTTTTTCTTTTACCAGGTACATGTGGATTTACTCCTTTTGTTTCTTGCTTATGTATCTCCTTTGTTTTGTTTTGTTTATAAAGTGAGACTGGTTATCTAAGAGTCCCTCCTTGAGATCTGGATGTAGATCCTCAATGCTACATATTTGTAGGTCTCTAGCCATAAGAAAAAACTTATTTTTGAGAATAGGGGCTTAGGGTGGTATAAAGCAAAGGAGTACTACGTAGGCTGGCAGAAGGAATAAAGAAAGCCATAATTCTCCAGGTAGGAAGCTAGGTAAGCATTTGGTCTGAGACACGTTTGTCTCCACAGATGGATCTTAATTAAAGTTCACCACTGAAGGGGAGACTAAAAATTTACTAAATTTATCAAATTTAATAATATCTCTATAAAGATCATATTTTGTCACCACTTATTTATAAATGAAAATTTCTCAAACCCGTATTTGTTCTTGATTTATTAGAGTCATTAAATGATTGACTAAAGTACATATCTTTTATAATCAGGTGATTTTATTCAAATTGTGTATAGAATGTTTTTGTTAAACAATGTTTAGATGTGTTTATATAATCAAATATATATTATAGTTTATGATTTCCAGTTTTTATGCCATTTTTAGCCAGTCGTTCCTCATTTCTTAAAATACAGGATCATTTCTCAAGTTACTTTACATTTTATTTAATTACATTCATTTTTCAGTTTTTACACTTTAAATATTGATTCATTTGTAAATAATTCAGGGGCAAGACAGTTTCTCTTAATTGATAACTACCTCATACATGTGTACTAAGGCCTCTTCAAAACTGTTAAAACAAATTCTAATTGGGAGGCTGTTAGATTGGAATAGCTCTGGCACTTCATTTCTTTGTGAACGAACTAAAAATCAATGTAAACAGTTAATTGAAACTAGTAACTGAACCATTCAGAAACCACCAACTGATCTCTAAATGGGAACTTTTCACTTAAACCAATCAAAATGATTTTGTTTTGTTTTTGCAAATATTTTTTAAAAGTTTTTCCTTTTGCCCCTTTAAATGGGGTGTTAACCATTTGCCCTGGTTAATCAATCAAGATGTTGCCCCAATTCATGAATCATTGAATACTCAGATAAACTCTTTAAATTTTAAATGTGTGTATGTTTTTCTTTCTTTTTTTTTTAAATCAGAGCTGTACCATCAAATTATTTTTCAATTTGTAAGGTTCTTCTTTTTAAAAGCTAAGAAAATTTATCTACATGACAATGTTTTCAATGTAAAGTGCCAAGCTTAGAATGTTTCATGATATTCTGTAGCGCAGGATTCAATTAGTTTTGAATAATAGATAAAGCATTTCAACAAACTAGGATTCAAAAAAGAGTGTATGCATATTTTAATGTGCAGAAATGCTATTTAATGAATATAAAAGAGAGTACAGTCAGGGTAGGTGGCAGTTCTATTTCAGTGGGAAAGCAATTTTAACGGATGACCATGTCAATAATTCTCTTATTAAGTAGACCTTTATGGGCTCTGAAAATTTATGGCGCTCTACTGGATTATTTTGTGATTAGTATAGACTCTGTTGTTTGAGTTTTGTTTTTCTTCACATATTAGAGAATTTTAAAATACTGCAAAATTGAGTTTAACTTTCATGATAATAGTGTTAGCTCAATGGATCTATTCAAAGTAAAATGAACAAAGCTGTCAAAAACTATTAAAAAGAAACAGACACACACACACACACACACACACACACACACACACACACACACACCATAAAAAACCACCATTGTAAGTCTCTGGAAATTGGCCTAAGTGCATCACAAATGATCTGATGTCAGTAGGTGGCTTTCCAGCCACCACCCACTTTATTGCTATCCCTGCTTCATGCCACACCTGCAGCTCAGCTTGATGGGAGTTTAACTCAGAGTGGAAATGTTCGAAGAGATTAAAAACCAGTCCATGCTTTCTGCTCATGCTCCAATCAAGTTTTACTGTATACTTCCAAGGAAGTAGGCAACCAGCATTTCCTACCCCCTCGCAACCAAAAGTTGAAGAAGTTAAACTTTGGTAAGTGCAGCTAAGAGGCATGGGCTCCCTTCCTCCACCCAGCTCTTACCCAGATGAGAGAGGCTCTACTGAATACTGGGGCCTTGACTTCCCTCATCCTCAGTCACTGACAGGGTAGAGATACCATACCTGGAGAGGCAGAGGAAGGAAATCCAATACGAATAGAGGCTACATCCAGGCCCAGTTCCCAAAATAGTGGCTAGGATAGTTTGCCAGGTAAAAGGCAATTCATAAAATAAGAAAGCTCTGAAACTCTCCTTCAGAGGACTGACTTTATTTAATCAGTATAAAAAATGCAAGCCTAAGGACACTCTTGAAAACAATAAGTCCTTTAAATTAACAGGAGTGCATTAAACCATAGGCCAAGAATTTCACCAAAGAACCCAGGGAAAGAGACAGCTTAGAAAAATCCTTCGGGAGTAAAAATCCACAGTCCTTCTGGAGTTAGGCTGGCCTTTAAAAACTGCCCTGTTGGACAAGTCTACTAAGCTACTTATGACCCAGGGTATTGTCAAGAAAAATTAAATAATCTTCAGTAATTAGTAAACTCCAAAGGAGTGTAATACCAAATAAAACAGACTATTTACCAGAAAAATAAGAGAAAAAGAAATCCAAAGATTGCCAGGCTAAAGTGACTGGCGTCACAGGGTGGTCATAGGAACCCCCAAGACTGCACTGTCAAAGAAGCAACATCAAAGTCTTTATATTGAGAAGGAAATAGACTTCACTAAAATAGCCTATTAAGTGACAAAACAAATTAGCAAGCAAACAACAAAACAAGCCTCAGAGAGTGGGAGGCGAAAATTAGTATGCAGGGTTGCTATAATTTGTTCTGTTTTCCACAAATGAAAAGACATGTTAAAAATCATAAACATGGCCGGGCGCGGTGGCTCAAGCCTGTAATCCCAGCACTGTGGGAGGCCGAGGCGGGCGGATCACGAGGTCAAGAGA
>NW_016107420.1:1472310-1488137 GCF_001604975.1 Cebus imitator
GGGGTTTGATCTTGTTTAAGTAAAAACAATGTCTTCTGGAGAGACTCCCCCATACCATGCCTGCTATCTTATAGGAAGATGATTCAGGAGGCACTGCCAGTTGGCTAGCCTTTTCTTCTATTGAAATGCAGTTTGGAGGTCAAGGGGGAGGTGATCCCAGATGCCTGGGTCTCCTTCCTCAGTAGAACATCTTCAAGTGTACCAACGTAAATACAGTGGGAGTACAAGAGGAGAGAAAGTAAATAAAACATCAATAATATTAGAATAAATAATGGCTAGTGAGAACATTAATTTACATAGCCAACATTAATTTACATGTCCATATCATTAATTTACACATCTACCCAATTACATACAATTGGAGGTGTAACATTAATTTGTATGCACAATTATTGAGGTGGCTTTGGTAATTTCTTAAGGTAAGACAACAATAAAGTTTGCCACTTCAATTGACTTTTCCTTTCATGGAAGATTTCTCTTTAGCATTTGATGCTGTTTGATAGCATTTTACCCACATTAGAACTTCTTTCAAAATTAGAGTTTATTCTCTCAAACTCTGGCACTGCTTTATCGACTAAGCTTATGCAATATTTAAACCTTTTGTTGTGATTTCAACAATGTTACGTCATCTTTACTAGGAATAGATTTCATCTGAGGAAACTTCTTTCTTTGCTCATCCCTAGGAAGCAATTGCTCATCTGTTAAAGTTTTATCACAAGATTGCAGCAATTTACTCACATCTTCAAGCTACTCTTGTAATTCTAGTTCTCTTGCCTTTCCTGCCACATCTGCAGTTACTTCCTGCACTGAAGTCTTGAACTCCTTAAAATCATCCATGAGGATTGCAATCAACTTCTAAACTCTTGTTTCTTTTGATATTTTGACTTCTTCCCATGAATCAAAATGTTCTTAATGGCATTGAGACTGGTGAATTCTTTTCAGAATCCTTTCAATTTACTTTGACCAGATCCATCGGAGAATTCACTATCTATGGCAACTATAGCTTTACAAAATATATTTCTTAAATAATAAAACTTGGGTCAAAATTACTCCTTGATCCATGGACTGCAGGCTGAATGTTGTGTTAGCAGGCATGAAAACAACATTAATATCCTGTATATCTCTCTTAGAACTTTTGGGTGACCAGGTGCATTGTCAAAAGGCACTAATATTTTGAAGGGTGTCTTCATTCTGTGAAGTCTCAACAGGAGGCTCACATATTCAGAAAATGGGCTGTAAACGGGTGTGCTTTCATCCAGCCTTTGTTGTTCCTTCTCTTTCTAGAACACAGCAGAGTAGATTTAGTATAAGCTTTATGAACCCAAGGATTTTCAGACTGGTAAATGAACATTGACTTCAACTTGAAGTCATTAACTGCATTAGCTCCCTAAAAAGAGAACCTGCTCTTTGAAGCTTATAAGCCAGGCTGTCTCTTCTCTCTAGCTATGAAAACTTTATACGACATCTTCCACCAATAAAAAGACTGTTATGTCTACATGAAAATCTTGTTCTTTAGTGTAGCCACTTTGTACTTTTATGTTATGGAGACAGTTTCTTTCTGTATGTCTCACAAACCAATCTCTGCTAGCATCAAACTTTTCTTCTGCAGCCTCATCATCTTTGAGGCTTCAGGGAATGTTGTAGCTGGACTGATCATCTATCCGGACCACTAAAACTTTTTCCATACCAGAAATAAAGCTGCCTTCTTCCTTACCATTTGTCTGTTCACCAGAGTAGCACTGTTAATTTTCTCCAAGGATTTTTCCTTTGCCTTTACAACTTGCAAACTCTTTGGCACAAGAGGCCTAGCTTTCAGCCTATCTTAGCTTTCGACATGCATTCCTCACTAAATTTACTCCTTTTTAGCTTGTGATTTAAAGTGATAGACATGTGACCCTTCCTTCTCCTTGAACATTTAAAGATCATTGTAAGGTTGTTAATTAACCTAACTTCAATATTGTTGTGCCTCAGAGAATAGGGACAGCCAAGGAGAGGGAAAGAGATTGAAGAAATGATGAGTCAGTGTAGCTGTCAGAAAACACACATTAACTTTGCTTATAAGCATGATGTTTGGTTTCCCAAAGATATTACAATAGTTAACTCAAAGATCACTGATGAGAGATAACCATAACAGATATATATCATCAAAATGAAAAATATTTTTTCATAATAATGAAAAAGTTGAAAATATTGTAAGGATTACCAAAATGTGTCACCAAGACTTCAAATGAGCACATGCTGTTGGAAAAAATGGCATCAATAGACTTGATCAGTGCAGGGTTGCTATAAATCTCTAATTAAAAAAATTTGCAATATCTGTGAAGCACAATAAATTGTAACAACTTTTCATAAACAACCTTTGCATTCTTCTATTGGATCCTTATTTTGTTTGATGTATGTTTATATTTATATTTGTTTGATGTATATTTTTATATTTCATTCCATATACATAGTGAAATTAATTTGCAGACACTAATTTTTCTTTTTTAGTTTTTAATATTATGTAAGTAAAAGAAAAGCACTGTTTTATTTTTTTCTCCTCTTTTTAACATAATATTCACTTTCAAAGTAGATCATTCTTCCTTTAAGTCTTGGGTTCAATAACTTTACTGATTCCATGTTATTGTATTTTTTTATCATTTTTTTTGAAACATGGTAAGCCCTTTCTGGGTACTTTTTAGCATTTTCTTTAATTTCAGAATAGAAAGTTTATTGTGTTTTTACATTTGAATATCTTTTATTTTTGTATTCCATTTTCTCATTCACGAATATCGAAACTAAATATGTTGTGTACATTTTATTTGGCCTCAATAACGATGATCATACTACCTATTGCATTCGTCTTTGTCAAATTCGTTTACATATGGGTCATATTTTCACATTTATGTTTCACAAATTATTTTATTTGTATTTCATCATGTTAATTCTGATTTTTGCCTAAGTTATTTTTTTCTGAATCAAGGTAAACTTTGCATACAGTTAAATGAAAAGATAACTCACTTATAACTTATTGAGCTTTAACAAGTGTTTTGTGTAACCGAAACATCATAAAAAGTGAAGATATTTGCCCTTATCCCAGAAACTTCCCTGAACTTCTTGCTATCTCCGTAAAATCCAAAACCACCGTCCTGATTTTATTTATAAAAATTACATTTGCTTTTCTTTGGACCTTGTATAAATGAGCTCATACCATAGTTCCTCAGATACCTAAATTGTTTTGTGCAATGCAACATCTTTTTAAAGATTCATCAATGTCGTTGCATAAGTCAGAAGCTTTATAATTTCACAATTTTGGATTAGTAGCCAGTGATTTCTGTATATTATGATTTGTTTATCAGTTTTCTAGCTGATGGACATTTATTTCCATTTATTCACTATTGTTAATAATTTTGCTAAAAATATTTTACATGTTTTTTGTTTGACTGATTCATAGGTAGATGTATGTTTCATTCTAATAGAAATTTTGTTTTCAGTGGAGAGAGCTTGTATATCTTTCATTAAATTTATTCAGAGCATTTTATATTTTGCAATGCTATGAAAGTTTTTTCCTATATTCACTACATATCCTGTGTAAATACACAATGTTCTTATTAGTTCTTGTATAATTGTAGATATTTTTTGGATTTTCTACATACACCATTGTAAAAGGACACTAGAAACAGTTTTTAGAAATGTATATTTAAACTTCCAAATACTCAGAGATTTTAAAAACGTGTGTTATTGGTTTCTACTTTAAGTTTGATGTGGTTGTAGAATGTGCTCTGTATGAGTTTCATGCATTAGTTTCATTAAAATTTATTTTATTGACAGGCATAATGTCCATTATATAAACACTCCACTTGCACTTTAAAATAATGTTCATTTTATAATTTGGGGGTATGTATGGTGATATATGAATGCCAAGTTGGTTGTCAGTGTTGCTGTCTTTTATGTCCTTATGATGCAGGTATTTTTTTCTGTCCCTCTGCCAGCCAGGGATCTCTGTGGCTGATGATGGTCTCCCTAGGCATTGCTCAGCCCCAGGCCTGCCTCAGGAGGTACTCCTTCCACTTGGCCTGATGGTCTGTGCCTGGCTTTTGCACCACCCTGGATCCTGCAGCAAGTGCAGGATCCACATTCATCCAGTAGTTGGGCCTGGCATTCCCCAGCCTGCCTTTGTTACAGCTTGTACCTACATTCAGCAATTCCTGAGTTCTTGTCCAGCATCTAAGAAGAATGTGGTTACAATGAAAATCAAGGAGTGAAGAGGGCAGAGAAGATGTTATTGAGTGATAGAACAGCTCTCAGCAGAGAGGGGACGTGAGGGTGGTCCTGTACCTGAAATCAGGTGGTTTCTCCCCCAGTATGGCTGGGTCCAGGGCTTTTATGGGCTCAGAACGGGTTAGTGAGTGCTGATTTGTTTGTGAGTATGCAAAGAAAAAAGGGCTAAAACTAAGACAGCATTCAAAGTTGGGCATAGCAGTATAAAAAATACAATTAGGGAAGGGTAGGTATATGGAAAATTGGTGAAAAATGAGGATCAAAGTGCACAAAATGAAAAGAGATGTACTCAGTCCAGTCCGTTTTCTAACACTTGAGCTATTGAAATATCCATTTATGACTGTGAATTTGTCTATTACTCCTTTAGTTTTGAAAGGTTTTGCTTTAAATGTTTGAAGCTCTCTTATTAGGTAAATACACATTGAAAAATATAGTTATTCTTATGGAATTCATCTTTTATCAGTCACTATAAAATAGCTATACATTTGACAATTTTGTTCTTGTCTTGAAGTCAATTTTATCTGAATGACATAGTCCAAAAACTTTATGCTTGTTATATTCATGATATATATTCTTTCATTATTTTAATTTCAATTAATTGGTTTATTATATTTAAAGTACTTTTTGTAGAAAACATGGATTTAGTTCTTCTTTATTCAATTTGATAATCTCTGCCATTTTAAGTGGAGTAACTATAGACTGAATCATGTTGAATAAAATTCATACTTTAAAGGACTGGCCATTTACGTGATTGTATTTGGAGATGAGGCCTTTGAGTGATGATTAGTGTTAAATGAGGGCATGAGGCCCTCATTGTAAAATTAGTGGCTTTATCAGAAGAGGCAGAGAGACATTGTGTTCTCTTTGTGATGTGAGAGCATAACTGGAAGGCATCTGTCTGCAAGCCAAGAAGAGGGCATTCCACTAGGAACTGAACTTGTCAGCACCGTGAACTTGGACATTAACCTCCAAAATTGTGAGAAATAAATGTTTCTTAAGCTACCTAAATTTCGTTATTTTGTTGCAGCATGAGCTGACATTTAGCATATTAGTAAGTCATTTGGTGTGTTTGAGTGTATATGTTATCTCATTATTTCTATTCTATTAGTCACAATTTTTTTGTTTGTTTCTCTCTTTATTTCTTTTTTTCTGACTTCTTTTGATTTAATAGAATTTTTAAATTATTCTATTTTATTTCTTCTTTTTATTGGCTTTTAAACTATGTTTCTTTTTATTATATATCAATTTGCTTTAAGAATTCCAACATGCATACTTATCAAATGTAATCAGAATTAGTAGTGTAGTTTTTCCTCACAATATATAATACAGTGACAACAGTATAATTTTATTTCCTCTCCTGTTTATGCTCTTTATTTTAGTCATATAATTTTCTTTAAGTAAGTTTTAATTCTCACAATATAATGTTATAATTTTGGCTTTAAATAATAACCTGGTTGTCTTTTACTGAAATAAAGAAGAAATATGTATATTCCTATTTAAATTTATTACATATGTATTTTTGGTATAATTTTCCATTAGTCTAAATATTTCCCATTTAAATCACTTGCAGTGAAATTCATCTGGCAACAAATTCACTCCTATATTTTGTGTATTTGAAAATGCTTCCTTTTTAAATGGTATTTTCTCTAGCTATAAAAAAATTGAAATTGGATTGAAATTGTTTTACCACTTTAAAAATATAATTTATTGCCTTATAGTATGCCCTATTTCTAAGTAGAAGACAGTTATCTCTTTTATCAGATAATTTTGTTTCTGGAATCATTAATTGCTCTCAATTTGAGACAATGGTACATGGTTTATGATATCTAGATTACGATTTTTTTTTCTCCTCCTTTGCTTCACTTTATTCTAGATCTGGTTGGAGGTTTTATGAGAGAGAGCAGTGTTTTGAAGTTGTATTTTGCTTCACAGCTGTTATTTGCGCAGTCTACATTGGTGCGAGTTTCATTAGAAATCTATGAATGTCTAGTGTTGTAGACTGAAATTGACTTTTTGTCCCTCAAAATTGATTCTTAGTTAAACCTGGTCTTCAGACTGCAATCTGTCATTAAGAAATCAGAGTCAGAAACAAATAAAGCAATCTTTAGTGCTATCATTTTCTCTTTGTTCTGCCTCTACAACTTCTTTCTGTTGAGTAATAAAATAGATCTGAAGTGTTTTCCATGATTATAATATTCAAACCAAACCACTAGCTCTCTATATTTCGCTATCCTTTAAGAGCCTACCAGAAACTTCTCTAATAGCATGTAACAGCTTAATTTGAAATATTGTTTGAATGTTATCAGTAGGAAAGTTGAAATCAATTTTTGACAGAATATGCATTTTTTCTATTTTAATTTTTGAGACTTTTATAATTTGTTTTATAAATTTTTAATTCAATTTCTTAGTTGAGATAGTTTTAGATATATTGACAACTGAAAGAAATAATTCAGAGGGGCACCGTTACACTTTTCCCAATGATAGCAGCTTGCAAAAGAATCATATACTGTCACAACCAAAAAAATGGCAATAACAGGATATGAAATGATTCTATCACTACAATGATGTTTCATTTTCTACTTCCCTTCCATTCTCATTTCACCTTAATCCCTGGAAACCACTAATCACTTTTCTACAACTACAATTTCACTATTTTCAGATTTTTGTATAAATAAACTCTTACACATAATTACTCTTGAAATGTAATCTTTTTATACATTTTTATTCAGTCAACATAAATGTCTGGTGATTTATTCTGATTCTTGTATATTGGAATAGTTTGGGTTTTGTGGTTACTGAGAACACTGTTTCTTGACATATATGTGCCATTGTTGTTATCCATTCATCTGTTAGTGGACATCTTGATTATTGCCAGTTTTGGACTATTATAAACAATCTGCTATAAATTTTACATACAGATGTTTTGTCTTTAATTTCTCTGGAATAAATGCCTAGAATTTTATGGTAGTTGCGTGGTTAACATAACATTTTTAAGAAACTACCAAATTGTTTTCAGGGTGCCTATAACCATTGCACATTCCCACTGGAATTTTCACTGGTAAAATTAACCCAGTTTCTCCACATCCTCACAAGCATGTGGTATCCTCATTTTCTTTTCATTTTGACCATTATGATTGTTATGTAATGATGCCTCATTGTGGTTTTAATATGCATTTTCCTACTGTCTAGTAATGTTGAGCATCTTTTTGTGTGCTTTGGGTCATCTGTATATATTCTTCAGCAAAATGTTTATGTTTTTATGGAAGTTCTAGTTCGATTATTTTTTTACTATTGAATATTGAGAGTTCTTTATTCTACATATTAATCTTTGTTGAATATACGCTTTACAAATATTTTCCATCACTGTCCAGATTGTGGTTTCATGTTGTTAACATGGTCTTTTGTTGGGAAAATGTTTAATTTTGATAAATTCCATTATATCACATTTTTTCTTTTATGGATCATACTTTTGATATAAAATATCAAACAATCTTTGCTTGGCTCTAGATCCTGAAGAGTTTTTTCTACCTTTTATTTCTAAAATTTTTGTAGTTTTATCATTTACATTGAAATATGTAATCTATTTTGGGTTAAAATTTGTATGTTTTGTACACATTTTCAAATTTTTGTATATAGTTTATGAGGATTAAATCAAAGTTTGTTTTTCTTAGTCTATGAATATCCATTTATTCAAAAACTGTTTGTTGAAAGACTGTGTTTCATCATTTCATTGCTTTTGCACATTCTCAAAAATAATTTGACCAAATTTGTTTGAGTCAGCATCTGGGTTGTCTGTTCTCTTCTATTGACTTATGTGTCTATCCCTCTGCCAATATCACAAAGTATTGACAACTGTAGCAATACAATTAGTTTTGAAATTTGATAGACAATTATTTTCACTGCATTCTTCTATTTAGAATTTGTGTTGGCAATTTTTGTTTATTTGAGTTTTCTTAAAAATATTAGAACAATTATGTCTGCAACTACAAAACATCTTTCTGGCATTTAATATATATTTTGTTATACATTTGAGGAGAATTAACATCTGTATTATATTGAAAATTAAAACCGATGACTTTTGGATATAGGCAATAGTAACAAAGAATTTTAACTTTAATAGGTTAATATAGTTAATGATGATTTTGTCTACAGGTACATGCTTATTTTTATACATGTGTGCAAACATTTCTATTGAATCAGGAGTAAGTTTTTCTCTTAAGAAAAAGTTTTTATCTTATCTAACTGAAGAAGACTCAAGGACTTCAGTAAGCAAAACTCCATGTGAGAGGCTGAGAGGTCCTTATAAAATGTGAATCGGCAGCAGATACACAACACTTTCTAAGAAGGTGTGGCTGAAGCAGAGGTTTTATTGAAGAAAAACAGACTTGTGTTCATACAGTTTACTAGATATTGAAATGGGGGAAAATATTGATGAAAGTTTTTACTACAAAAGAACACAAAATAAGTTTAGGAGTGTTGGAATTGTTCTACATCTTGTTTGTGGTCATAATTATGCAAATGTATGTTAGTCAAAACTCCTACAGCTGGCAGAATAGCAAGCTTCTGACTTTTTTCCCACCCACAGATGCACCAAATAAATATCTATTTATAAATCGATTCCTTCTGAGAAAAAGTCAGAGACCAGTCAGGAGACTTCTACCCAAAAGGCAACTGAAAAAATACCCACATTAAATGGATAAGTGAAGTCAAGGTGTACTAAGGCATGGACCCCACACTGAGAACTTCATCATACAATTGGGAAAGGAATCTCCAATACCCAGTTTTTCTATCTGGAAAGAAGGATGTGGACATCACATATGGCTCCCTTATCCCAAGTTTTGCCCTGGTTTGACTCAGTTTTCCAACTGTGGAAGTGGAAGGAATTAGATACATGTGTCCCCCCCAGACCTTGTATAAAAGTAGTTTCAGGGACTGCATCAGCTTGGAAGCAGTGAAGAGAGGGATTGTTAAAAAAACATAGCCCTCTGTCTCCACCCAGAGGAAGTGTACAAAACACCCTCCAGCAGCTGTCAGCTGTCTTGGCTTCTAACTAGAACTATAGAGTGAAGGAAACAGTCAATTATTAATGGCCTGGAAGGAGTCTGCAACCTCAGCAAGCTCCCCAATTCTTGCAATATCTAAGGGACCACCACCACAAATCTAGCTCTGGAAGTATGAAGGACTGGTAAACACATGTCTCTTTACACCCTTGGAATAAAACTAGTGGCTTTTACAGTTATGGAGACTCCTTAAGGGACTCTCTATGTCCTTGGGAGTTATTTGAGAAGGGGCTTTAAAACCACAGCTCAGGTGCGGTGGCTCACACCCATAATCCCAGTGCTTTGGGAGGCCAAGGCAGGCTGATCACCTGACGTTAGGAGTTCAAGACCAGCCTGGTCAACATGATGAAACCCTGTATCTAGTAAATATACAAAAATTAGCCAGGCTTTGTGGTGGGTGACTATAATGCCAGCTACTTGGGAGGCTGAGGCAGGAGAATGGTTTGAACCCAGGATATGGAGGTTGCAGTGGGCTGAGATCATGCCACTGCAATCCGGCCTGGGTAACAGCAAGATTACATCTAAAAAGAAAAAAAAAAATGGCACACTGTTGGCCTCCAGAATAGGTTTCCAAAACACATCTTAAGTGGCTAACTAGTAGTCTGACTTCTAAGTAACTTGCATTAGAGAGATAAAGGGCTAGTCGATTATTAACCTGTTACCAGTCTGGGAAACATTTTTACTTACATCTAGAGCCCCACCTTCTATACCATCCACATAAAGGTTGCATTATACTTATCAGCTCTGGGAGGAAGAGGCACTGGTATGCATACATCCCCCTAAACAGCAGGGAATATGTAGAGTCATTAAATTGGCATGCAATCTTCTCCAGAGACTTAATTAATCATCACTAGAGGGGTGAAGAAATGGGGCCTAAAAAATTAACTTCCTGTTTCTCCCCAGCAGAGGTTTTGAACACACAGTGAGAGCCATGATTGTTAGAGCTACCTTCCAAAACCCATCCTAAAACAAGTAGCTCTGGGAACAGAAGGGACTAGATGTATGTGAGTTATCCTTGATTCCAGAACAAAGAAATAGTTCTAAAGCATTATGCAAACACTTCAGAAGCGACACTCCCTTGGAACCATACAGAAAAGGGGCAGGAATGTACAGCTTTCCATTTCTCCTTGGAAATGACTTATAGTACACATTGTCTGTGTCTACTTTCTGGCCTGATCTCTAATGAAAGTGCATCAGGGAGTTAAAGGGGGAACGAAAACAATAGCCCTTCAGTAGTCTGAGTTAGATATTGGCACTTCACAAAACTGTCCACTGGCTTATCCCAGAGATATATCCAGCCCTTTCTGGTCTTTCTAGAATGAGTTTTACCATGTGGTGAGCACCATCATTTGCATAGTTATCACCTAAGGGGCTATATCCTTAATGACATCGCTCTAGAACTAAATTGGCCTTTTCAATCCTATGTGACCTGAGACCACAGAAAACAAACAGCTGAATATATAATGGGCCTACTCTCATAGCTTCTCTTCTATAATTAGAAAGTACAGTCTGTGAGTATAGGCATTTGCCACAGATCCTCTTTCTGACTTCGTCTAGAGAAAATTGAAGATAGGCACCTGTACCTAGCCTCACTGTGAAGACAGAAAGAACTAGAATTAACATTCAATACTCCAACCTTTCTAGCTATGTGTAAAGAGCCTAGCTCCTAGCATACTGATATTAGGGTACTGACAAGATATGGTAAGTTATAAAATGCAAGGGGGCAGGGCACTAAAATCAGAGATAACAGTCACAACAATTAGACAGACATCTTAAAAATTTTGGCTAGACAGACTGGTAAATCTTTCTTTTACACAGTCCAGACTAACAAGACAGAGGTTGATATGGTTTGGCTGTGTCCCCACCCAAATCTAATTTTGAATTGTGCCTCCAACAATTACCAGGTATTGTGGGAGGTACCCAGTGGGAGGTAACTAAATCGTGTGGGTGGGTCTTTCCCATGCTGTTCTTGTGATAGTAAAGAAGTATCACAAGATCTGATGATTTTATAATGAGGAGTTCCCCTGCACAAGCTCTCTCTCTTTGCCTGCTACCATTCATGTAAGACGTGACTTGCTCCTCCTTGCCTTCTACCATGAATGTGAGGCCTCCCCAGCTGTATGGAACTGTGAGTCCATTAAACCTCTTTTTCTCTATAAATTATCCATTCTCAGGTATGTCTTTTTCAGCAGCATGAAAATGGACTAATACAGAGGAATAAATGTCTTTAATGGAGACAAAACAACATGGGATCAATAAAAATATTTAAAAAGAGGAACACATTCCAATCAAAAGATCAAGGTAAGTCTCCAGAAATCCGCCTGAATAAAGTAGAATTTTTTAAATTTGCTCTTTAGATAATTCAAAATTATGTTTGTAAAGGTGCTAATAAAGGTCAAGATACTGCAAGAATAAGCTGGGAATTACAGCAAAGATAAAGCATTTAAAAATGACAAAAGAATCATAAGTCTAAAGAATGCTATAGCCAAACTGAAAAATTCAGTAGAGGAGTTTAACAACACATTAGATTAAGAAGAAGAAAAGATCAGTGAGCCTGAAAGTCAATCATTAGAAATCATCCAATTTTATGAGCTAAAAGAAAAAGAATTTAAAAAAATAGTAAAGATAGCTAAAGGAGACTTATTGGACACTATCAAGCAGAATAAGGTACACATATTTTATGTGCCAGAGATAAAAGAAAAACAAACAGGAAACATGACCAAAGAAATAATGGCAGAAAACTTTCCAAGTCTGCAAAGGAAATTACAGAGCCAGATCTAGAAAGTCCATAGTACACCAAAGACAGAGAACCCAAAGAGTCTCACAACACAATGCATTATAGTCAAGTTGCCAAAGTGAAAGACAAAAAGAGAGACGATTGAAATCAGAAAGGAAAAAGTAAATTATCAAGTGTAAGGAAACCTTCATAGAAATATTAGTGGACTTTTCAGTAGAAACCTGAAATTGAAAAACAATACACCTCAAGACACTAGAAGAGCAAGAACAATTCAAATGCCAAAAATATTATAAGAAATAAAAAACTATCAGATCATAAATAAATTAAATTGGGACTAAAACACTACAAATTGACAATGACAGGTTTTTTTTTTTTTAAGACAAAAGCAGTAAATCTTTATCTATACTTAGAAAAAAAGAGAGAAAACTCAATAAATAAAGTAAGAGGCAAGAAGGAGGCATTGCAACTCATACTACAAAAATACAAAGAATCATTAGAGATTATTATGGAGAGCTATATGCTAACAAATTGGAAAACCTTGAAGAAACTGATAAATTTCTTGACACATGCAACCCATCAAGATTGAACCATAAAAATTAGACAACCTGAATAGACTAATAAGAATAATGCGATAGGATCAGGAATAAAAATATCTTCCAACATTCAAAAGTCCAAGACCAGATGACTTTACTACTGAATTCTACCAAATATTTAAAGAAGTAACACCAATTTTTTCTCAAATTATTCAAAGAAAACTGAAGGGGAGGGAATTTCTTCAGGCTTATTCTATGAGACCTGCATTACCTGATATCATAATCAGACAAGAACACAACAAAAACTACAGGACTGTATCTCTGATAAACGTAGATGTAAAAATCCTCAACAAAATCTAGCAAACTGAAACCAACAGCTCATTAAAAAGATTGTATGTCATGATCAAGTGGGATTTATCCCAATAATGCAATAATAATTCATCATATGACAATAAATATAATAAATATCACATTATACAAATTAAAGGACAAAAATTGCATGATCAATTCAATAGACATAAAGCAATCATTTGATAAAACGTCATTTCTACATGATAGAATCTGTTAACAAATTTGGTATAGAGGCAACATAGCTCAAAATAAGAAAAGTCTTTAAGAAGGACTCACAGCTAGCATTACACTGAATGGGAAAAAGTTGAAGTTGAAATCCCGAAATTCTTTTCTTTAAATTCTGGAACAGGAAAAGAATGCGCACTTTTACCACATTTATTCAAAATAGTACTTAAAGTCCTCACCAAAAAAATTAGGCAAAGGAAAAACAGTATTTAAGTTGGAAAAAAAAAAAAGTTAAATTGTCCCTGTTTGCACAGGACATGATTTTATATTCAGAAAAACCTAAAGACTCCATGAAAAAAAAAAGCCAAGACTAACAAATGAATTTATTAAGTTTGCAGGATACAAAATCAACATACATAACATAGTAGCACTTATATTAAAAGTAATAGCAACAACCACAATTACTTTTGCATCGACCTAATACATGCCCATAGTTAACATTCTGAAAAAAAAATTAGAAAGCAACCCCATTTACAACCGCTACAAAAAATTAAATACTTAAAAATAAATTTATCCAGAGGTGAAAGATTTCTGTAATGAAAACCATAAAACACTGAAGAAAGATATTGAAGTAAAAATATCACGTTTATGAATTAGAAGAATTTATATTGTCAAAATGTTTATACTCCTCAAAGGGATATGGAAAGTCAATAAAACAACTTATCAAAATATTAATGTTCTTCATCACAGAAATAGAGCAACCAATTCTAAAATTTGTTTGGAACTACAAAAAACCTCTAAATGTTCAAAGCAATCCCGAACAAAAAGATCAAAGCTAGAGGTATTACACTACCTAACTTGAAGATATACTACAAAGGTATAGTAACCAAAACAGCATGATATTATTAAAAACGGACACATTGATCAATGGAACAAAACAGAGCACCCCGAAGTAAATTCACACATTAGCAGCCACCCATTTTGACAGAGATGCCAGAAATATATATTTGGGGAAAAATAACCTTTTCAATGAATGGTGCTGGGGAAATTAAATATCCATGTGCAGAAGTATGAAACTAGACCCCAAATTTTAACCATATAAAATCCCAGCTAAAATTATTAAAAACTAAAAGGTAACACCGAAAACTATGAAACAACTTGGAGAAAACAGGAAAAATGATTCAGGTCATTGGTCTTGGCAAAGATTTTTTGGGCAAGACCTCAAAAGCACAAGCAACACAAGTAAAATTAGTTAAATGGGATTATATCAAACCAAAAAGGTCCTACATAGAAAAGGAAACAACCAAGTGAAGAGACAACCTACAGAATGGGAGAAAATATTTGCAAACCGTACATATGGTAAGTGGTTAATTTCTAAAATATGCAAGGATCTCAAACAATAAATTTAAAATGACTAAAGTACTTGAATACACACTTATCAAAAGATGATATTCAAATGGCCAATAGGTATATTAAAAATGCTCATTATCACTAATCATGAAAGAAATGCAAATTAAAAACAATATTATCTCACTGCAGTTAAAATGGCTATTATTAAAAATGCAAAACATAACAAATGCTGGCAAGGATGTAGAGATAGGGGAGCTCTTATGCACTGTTATATACTGTTGGAAATACAAGTTGCTATAGCCAGTATGGAAAACAGTGTGGAGTTTCCACAAAACACTAAATACAGAACTACCATGTGATCCAGCAATCTCATTCCTGAATATATATCCAAAGGCAGAGAAAACCAGCATGTCAAAAAAACCTCTGCACTCTTATGTTAACCGAAGCACTCTTTATAAGAACCAAGATGAGGAACGAACCTAAGTGTTCATCAGTAGGCGAATGGCTAAAGAAAATGTGGTATAAGAAACCATCATTAGAGCAAATCGGCAACCAACAGAATGGGAAAAAATTTTTGCAATCTACTCATCTGACAAGGGGCTAATATCCAGAATCTACAAAGACCTAAAACAGATATACAAGAAAAAAACACACAACCCCATTCAAAAGTGGGTGAAGGATATGAACAGATACTTTTCAAAAGAAGAAATAGATGAGGCCAACAAACGTATGAAAAAATGCTCATCATCACTTGTCATTAGAGAAATGCAAATCAAAACCACATTGAGATACCATCTCATGCCAATCAGAATGGTGATCATTAAAAAATCTGGAGACAACAGATGCTGGATAGGATATGGAGAAATAGGAACACTCTAACTCACTTGGTGGGAGTGTAAATTAGTTCAACCATTGTGGAAGACAGTGTGGTGATTTCTCAAGGATCTAGAAATAGAAATTCCATTTGACCCAGCAATCCCATTACTGGGTATATACCCAAAGAACTATAAATCGTTGTAATATAAAGACACATGCAGATGTATGTTTATTGCAGCCCTGTGTAGAATAGCAAAGACCTGGAACCAACCCAAATGCCCATCAATGATAGACAGGACAAAGAAAATGTGGTACATTTACAACATGGAATACTACACAGCCATAAAAAATGATGAGTTCGTGTTCTTTGTAGGGACTTGGATGAATCTGGAAACCATCATTCTCAGCAATCTGACACACAAACAGAAAGCCAAGCATCGCATGTTCTCACTCATAGGTGGGTGTTGAACAATGAGAACATGTGGACTCAAGGAGAGGAGCATCACACACTGGGGGCAGTTGAGTGGGGGTAGGGGAGAGACAGCAGGGGGTGGA
>NW_016107420.1:1488622-1615476 GCF_001604975.1 Cebus imitator
CCGCAAGTGAAATTATATCACTTGAAGCAGCATGGATGTGCCTGGAAGACATAATGGTGAGTGAAATACGAGAAGAACAGAAGGACAAATACTTGTTCTCACCCATTTGTGGGAGTTTAAAAAGTAGATTGCATCGAATTAGAGTAGAATATTGGTTACTAATATATAGGGGGGGTAGATGGAAGGAGAGAATAGGTGGAGGTTGTTACTGCGTACAAAATTAGTTAGATGGGGGAATAAGTTTGAGTGTTCTATAGCACAATAGGATGACTATAGTTAATAATAGCTTATTGTGTATTTCAAAATAGCTAGAAAAGACTATTTGAATGTTTTCAACACAGAAATAGTAAATGTTTCAGCTGATAGATATTCCAGGTATGTTGATTTGATCATTATACATTGTATACATGTATCAAAATATCCAATTTATCCCATGTATATGTACAATTATTATGTATTAGTTACTTTTAAAAGTTTATATAACTGTCCAGAAATTTTACTCTACATAAATTACACCTGAATAAGTCATACAAAATCATGGGTGTCTGAAATACTTGGCATCAAAATAATACAAAGTGTGCAAAATATTATGCCATTTAACTAAAAGATAATCATGTCTCTAGCTGCTTAAAGTATCCTAATATGACCCTGAAGTTGTAACATCATCAAGAACCATTTGGCCAACTCTGGAAGAATAAGATTCAGGGTTGTATAAATTTCAGTCTCAGTTTTGTCAAAATTTATCTGACAGGTACTTTGTTTTGAGTATTTTGATGTTTCTCTGGATATTTGGTAACAAGTAGAGTTTATTGAATGTTTAGATATGTCTTCACTATTTATAATTTATTATTTGCGACATTAAAAAATTATACAGTTAAATTTTACAATTTTAATTTATTTGGCAATTATTTGATAGATCACATTTAAAAATGTGAATACAAATAATTTATCATCAATCTTGAGAACACAATACCCTTGTGATGAATTTAATCTCTATGATGGTCTTACCCAATTTTTAACCAAATAATAAGTGAGGGAACAAAGGATTGGAATAAGGTTATAAACACTTTTAATTTAATGCTACCTCCTATACTATATACACTTAATAAAGAAACATATTTTGCATGCACAACATTGCACAGCATTTACAAAAACCACAATACATTGTCACCCTAAAATAAATACAAAAAGTAAATAATTAGCATATTACATATGCTAATTACATATGCTTATCATTAGCCAGTAAGTTTTACATAAACAAAAAAAATGACTCTGAAAATTTTGTTTTTGTTTTTGTTTTCTGTGATGGAGTCTCTGTCTGTGGCCCAGGCTGGAGTGCAGTGGCACGATCTCAGCTCACTGCAACCTCCCCCTCCCGGGTTCAAGTGATTCTCTTGCCTCAGTCTCCTGAGTAGCTGGGATTACAGGTGCTCACTACCATGCCCAGCTAATTTTTGCATTTATAGTAGAGACGAGTTTTCACCATGTTGGTCAGGCTGGTCTCAAACTCCTGACCTCGGGATCTGCCCACCTTGGCCTCCCAAAGTGCTAGGATTACAGGAGTGAGCCATCATGCCTGGCCTCAAAACTTTTACAAAAGCATAGCAAGTAAAAGAAGGATAACTCTTGTCTTAAAGAGAATATCAAAATTGTCATCCTATATACTATGGAGAGGGAAACAGAGTGAAAAACATATACCACATCTAAGCAACACAGAAAAGTTGCACTTAGAAACAAATTTCTAGTCTACCTGTAGTTAAGATTAATAAAAAACAGACGAACTGAGTACTGTTATAAAATGAGAAAAAATAATGACATAAAAAAGAATGAGGCATATTAATAAAAATTTCAGTTGAATTGAATGAAATAATAGAAAAGTGGAGTATTAATGAAACAATATGAAATCATCATTCTCCCAATGCAAACTTACAATCCTTAAGGTAGAGATTAAAAGAGAAAAATAGAGATATTTATATATCTAAATCTATCTATTATATATCTATTTGCCTATCTATAATTAAGCATAGAAAACAGCCATAACTAAAGATGTGGAATAAAATTAAGTAGAGGAATGGGACATGTAAATGGATCCGATGAATTTCAAATCTGAAAAGATATAGATTAAATTCTAGTAAAATATAATATGTAAATTTAAACAAAAAGAATTTGAATCAATTAATACTAGAGAAGTGTACTAAAATATACAGAGGGACTACATTTTAACACTTAAATGCTGTCTACTCTTAAATAATAAATATTCCATTGATATTTATAATATTCTAAACTAAAGAAAAATATGTAAAAATTTAGTATAAAGCTATTTTAATTAAAGCAATGAGGTTTTGACATAGAAGAAAAGATATTATTGAAAAAAAGGAAAATCAGGAATAGACAAGGACATATACATCACATTTATTTCTAACAGAAATATCAAGGTAGCTCAAAAGCTAAATGTATTTTTATCAAATGAATCTGAAATAACTGCATAAATATATCAAAAAGTCAATGTCAATTCCTGTATTAGAGACTTATAAATGTAGATTTGAAATGAACATAGAATTAAATATAAAAACAAAGCTACAAAGCTTCCAGAAGAAAGCATAATAAAACATCTTTACAAACTCTTGGTAGTTAAATTTTTTTTTTATAGAACACACAAAAGTCACTAAATATACAAGAAAAAAAAAGAGATAAATTTTACAGAACCAGAATAAAAGCATGTTTCACAATATTCCACTATGAAAATTAACAGGCAAGCTACAGTTTGTGAAAGTATTTGCACCATGTACATCTGTCAAAAGACTTGTGTCCAGAATACATAAAGAACACTTACATAATTACAATAAAAGAAAAAAATGGCTAGAAAACTTAGACGTTTCACAAAAGAAGGCATATAAAAGGCAGTAAGTACATGAAAAGATTCTCAGTATCATTGGTGATCATAAATATGTTAATTTTAATCACAAAGACATTTAATTTTCTATCTTCCAGAGTCGCTAAAATTAAACAAGAAGCAAAACATCAACAAACCTGACAGCACCAAATGTTGACAAATATGTGTGTGAACTCAAACCCTCATACCCTGTTGGCAGATTAGTATAATCAATCAACTACTTCAAAGTTGTGTTAGTTTTACTTTTAAATGTTAAACTCAGATTTGCTGTATAATATATGAAATATACTGCTAGGTATTTACTCAGGAAAAATAAAAGTATATGTCTATAAAATATCTGTACAAAAATGTTAATAACAGTTTATCTGTAATTACCAAAAACTCACACCAATCCTAAAGGCCATCAAATGGAGAGCTGAATTATAGATAAATAATTTAGATAAGTTATAGATAAATAATTTCATACTAAGTACAGTGAGATGCTGTTCAGTAATAAAACAAAAAACAAAATATTGATACATACAATTACAGTATGAAGCTCAGAAATGTTATGTTGACTTAAGGAAGCTTAAGAAAAGTGTACACATTATGTGGTATACCATTTATTGAAATTCAAGAAGAGAAAAAGCAATGTAAGAATGTGCAATATTAATCTCTAATAATAGAAATCAGAACAGCTGTAGCCATACATGGGATGGGAATGATAAGAAGTCATGATTAAATTCTGGGTGATGAAAATATTTTATATAGTGATTAGGATGGTCAATATATGGGTAACCATTTATCAAAACTCATTGAATAAAGACATTCACATCTTTGAATTTTGCTGTACATAAATGTGCCTTAATTAAAAGTAAATACTTTTAACTCAGTAATCTATCTAATGCCTGGAAATGTATAGAAAAAATTTTAAAAGGAATACATGTGCAAGGATATTTATAGCATTATTTGTAATCATGAAACCCTTGTAATAAAGTAAATGGTTCTGAGTAAGAAATGGTCAAATAAATCATTCTATGAAGAAATACGTATCTAACGAGAAATCAAAGCTGAACTCTATTAAGGGTTTTGCTAATGAAAGTTTGTGGCAAAAAACAAATATATATATATGTGTGTGTGTGTGTGTGTGTGTGTATACATACACATATATATACATATACACACACACACACATATATATTTGTATATGTGTGTATATATATATATATATATACACACACACACATAACTATCCTATATATAGTGAGATATCTATCCAGATATATAGATATATCTATCCATATGTGTAGATAGATATAGATCTATCTATTATCTATCTATCTATCGATCTATCTATCTATCTATCTCTCTACACAGATAGACATAGAACAAAAGTTCCATGGAAACTTTGGACACTATATTCTAGTGAAAAGTTTGCAAACTGAGGAGACACAACCTTCAGTGTAGAATGAAGTGTTGCAGAGAACAAAGGGAAGACTCAGGTTTTATGGCAAATTTCTAACTCAGGTTCCTAATCAGGTCGATTGTTGAAAATGAAGGATTGAAAATGGCTTAGTTTTATTGGTTAGTGCAGTTGAGTTCTGATTGGTCAACTTAGATAAACACTGATTGGTTGATGATTGGTTGATACAACCAAACCATGATTAGTTAATACTTTCAAGCCCTGATTGGTTTACAAGCCCAAACTAGAAATTTCTGTCAATTTTTTTTTTTTTTTCCAAATAGAAGGGATGGGTTGGGGAAGGTGGTGGTTCCTGGCTCCTGTTTATCTTGGCACTTACCACAGGAACTGGATTGGTTTGATTGGAGAAAGGTCAGTCCTGTGATGCTTTTACATCTTTCTGAGAGCACAAAGTACATATATGACTGCTCCCTCACTCAGTTATGACCACTTGGCTCTGTTTTAAGTTTGAGAACTACAGTTAGCTGTGGGGAGTCCATTTGTCTCTCCCTCTCTCTCTCTGACCTCTCTCTCTGTGTATGTATATATATGTATACACACACATATATATATGTAAATATATATTTACATATATATATATATATATATGTATATATATGTGTGTGTGTGTGTGTTTGTTAACATCCCAATCTCAATTTTTTCTTTACTAACTAGTTTGTTGCCATGACACCTCATACAAATGGCCTTATACAATGTTTGAAATACAATGTGAACTATAACACCTTGCATATATTGATGGTTACCAAACACAACAATTGGCCAAATGTCACAAAAGATACTGGCTCCGTTAGGCCTAGAACATTAGAACAAAGAGCTTTGTCTTTCTAGCTTTTACTATAAAGAATATTTTCCCAATCAAAATTATTAAATGTCTTTGCATTTGTATTAAGGTACATTTTAGAATTTATGTATTTTCAACTATTTAAATATGAAACGTAAAAAATATTTTATTAGTGGTTAACTTTACTTAAGTTTACTTATATTTTCATGAATTTACTCAAATCATGTAAGAATAGCATTGCTTGTAACTTTAAAAATATCAAGAAGACATAATAAAAACACCTTAGGTAAATTGTTTGTAATCTTAACATTTTTAGTAAAGCCAATACAACTTAATTAAATTGAGTCATTTAAAAATGTAAAACACAACTGCAGAGAGAAAAAGGTGCATTTTATGTAATATTGTATCTAAATATTAGAGATAACAGATAAAAGACAAGTTGCCAAGTAGAAAACTTGAAATTGAGGAGAAAAGAATAATAAGTCCCATGATAACGTAGAGAAGACAAGAAAATAGCAATCTGGTTTAGTGATAGAAGATTTCATTTTCTCCACAAAAACTGTAAAACTTTTGAGAGTTGTAGGACAATAAAATATAAAATTATGGATGAAATAAAGAATTATTGACCTTCTGTGTCACAAATCCTAATAGGAATGGTCCTATCCAATCTCAGAGAAAATGTGCAGTTAGTAGATTAGAAACAGCAAAGCCGCTTGGCTCAAGTGACCTCGTGATTAAATTCAATATAACTTAGAACAGTGACCTAAATGCTACATCAAGCTATACTTTGAATTCTCAAAGGCATATTTTGAAAGTGTAAGGAAAGGAATGGAGAAAATGGTCTAGGAAATAATAAAGTAAAGCTAAAGTAGCAACATTAGAGGAATTTAAAAAGAAAAAGAAAAACGGAATATGGGTAAAGTAACTTCACTGGATATACACTTTTAGTATTGTTTTCTTTAAGGTGAATGAAGTATTCCTCTGCTTTTTTTCCCAATGATTTATTCTCTTAGTGGTCATCACATATTAATGTCAGCAATAATTAAATTTCATATTAAAGCAAGCTGCGTGCTCCTTCCCTGAAGAATGAGTACAGGTTAGCAATAATTCTTATTGGATCATAAAGCTCTTCCTTAGAAAATGGAACAAAGAAATTATTCCCTAAAGCCTATCCAAAGGAAAAACCTCACAAGTTTTATTAAGTTGTTAAATAAAACAGTAGGCAGAATTGGGAAACTCAGTAAATGAAATAAAGAAATTTTAAAATGTAGAAATATTAACTTTTTATTGAAAGTAAAATTGCATTATGATGTGCAGTGATCCCTGACTTAACCAGTACCTGGCCAAACAAGTATCTATCAAATAACTGGTGTTGCCATAAAACTAGGAGTCCCAAGTAGATGTTAGGAAGGCCAAATAAAATTCTATTAGATTTTTAATAAAATATTAATGCAAGAGATATAGGCTAAGAAAATTACATAATCGAATTTACCAAGGATCAAATTATAAGAAACCTTTAGTTAGAGCGAGAATATCTTTTTTAACAATAAAATTCAGCTAAACTAATAATGAAATTCACCTGATTATTCATTATTTTCTAGGAACTACTAAAAAAATTCTTTTATTCTGGTCGACCATAATTATAAAAACATGCTTTAGCCCTTTGATTCTCATTGCTTTAAGCCATATGTTTAAATGCCGGCATTCAACTTCAGAATGATATTAATAATCCAATAAAAACCAACGTTGTCCTTTATATCAAATTTATTACAACTATTTTTTTAGATTTTTTAAACAAAATTTTAGGTAAAATTTGCATTTTTCTCTACAAAATTATTCTCTTTACCAGTAGTAATAGCAAGTCATGATTTTGTAATTTTATAGATTTTTCTGAAGTCCTCCAAAGTTGTACTTGATTATTTTGTAACTAAACATAATTGTAGGGTAATGTGTTTATTGAGATGAATTAGTGGTAATGAGTGTGCAAATGAAAGATGGTTTTACAGTTGTAATGCCTATATTTTGTTATTGTCTAGGTAGTTTTATTACATAGATGATAGAATCTCATTTATGTGTAATTTAGCTAATGAAAACACATTATTCTACATGATGCCATCAAGTGCTATGAACCAGGAACTATGTTTTGCCATCTCAAAACTATATCTAATTTTATCCACATTACAATCTTACTGAATAGGAATGTTTACTACTCTTATTTACAAAATACTAAACTGAAAGATAGAGTGAGCAAATTATTCAGTTACATAGCCATCGTAAGCATACAGGTCTTATTCTTTCAAGCTGCTTCTTGTTAGAAAGCATTAAAATGTCTAAGAAAAATGCTTATTGCAGTGTATTTTCTATGCAACACTTATAATTGTTGCTATATCTATGTATAATCTATATGATTAAATGTATCATCCAATATTGCTATTCAGGTTGACCCACTTTTTACTCCAAGAAATGTTAAGTGTGAAAATTTCATATCACGATCATAAAGGAAAAAGCAATGTGCACTGATATGAAATCAGGAAAACTATATAATATAAGCAATGGAAAAATATTATTATATTTAACATGTTTATATATTTTTTAAAAAGTTCATGATAAAGCAATTTATTTATTTATTTATTCATTTTTTGATTTCGAGTCTCGCTCTGTCTCCCAGGCTGGAGTGCAGTGGCACAACCTTGGCTTGCTGCAACCTGTGCCTCCCAGGTTCAGGTGATTCTTCTGCCTCATTTCCCGAGTAGCTGGGATTACAGGTGCCTGCCACCATGCCTGGCTAATTTTTTTTGTATTTTTAGTAGAGACAGAGTTTTACCATGTTGGCCAGGTTGGTTTTGCACTCTTGATTTTAAAGGACCCTCTCACCTCAATCGTCCAAAGTGCTAGAATTACAGGTGAGTCACCATGCCCAGCCAAAGTAGATTATTTTTTAAATGATTCTCTGTCAATATTTCTTATACAGAAAATAAAGGCATTCATAATTGTTTATTATCAGCTTTATATCACTGATTTAAAAATAATTGGAACTTTTAATTTTACTAGAGTAGCATGTAAGCTGTATTATTACAAAATTAAGATGAGAACTTTATAACTTAAATAGAGAAAAAATTATCACTCCATCTCATAAAAGTGGTTGGAGACTTCATATGCAGACATGTGGGGGCAGGTGGATATCATCTGTTATGGTTTCACTGTGTACCCACCCAAATCTCATCTTGAGTTGTAGTTCTTATAATCCCTATGTGTTCTGGGGTGGGGGTGGGACTTGGTTGGAGGTAACTGAATCATGGCAGTGCTTATCCCCATGCTGCTGTTCTCATGATATTAAGTTCTCATAAGATTTGATGGCTTTATAATGGGCTATTCCCCCATTTGCTTGGCACTTCTCTTTGCTGCCACCATGTGAAGCAGGAAGTGTTTGCTTCTCTTTCCTCCATGATTGTAAGTTTCCTAAGGCCCCCTTAATCATGCTGAACTGTGAGTCAATTAACCTCTTTCCTTTATAAATTAACCAGTCTTGCGTATGTCATTTTTTAGCAACATGAGAACAGACTAATGCATCATCTTTGGCTGCAAGATGGCTGTAGCAGTTGTCACCTAATCTGTTGGACATGACCAAAATAAGGAACATGCTTATGCATTTCAGTGCATGACTTTGAAATGTTTTACATCATTGCAGAATCTCACATACTAATGGGGAAAAAGAAACTTAACATTGCAAGGAAACCTGAGACACATAATTCTAGACTGATGACCTAGCTGACACTCAGAAGGAGAGTTTCTGCCTAGCTGAAACCCAGAAGGAGAAATAGTGATGTAAAAGTAGCAGTGCCAACATTTCTTTTAACTTTTATTTAAAGTTCAGGGGTACATTTGAGGGTTTGTTATATGGGTGAATGTATCAGTGTTTGTTGTAAAGATTATTTCATCACCCAGGCATTAAGCCTAGTACCCATTCGTTATTTATACTGATCCTCTCCCTCCTCCAAGCCTACATCTTCTGATAGTCCTCAGTGCGTGTTGTTCCCTCTATCGGTCCACAAGTTCTCATCGCTTAGCTCCCAATTATAAGTGAGAACGTGTGGTGTTTGATTTTTCTGTTCCTGTATTAGTTTGCTAAGGATAATAACACAATTAAGTCTTGATGTTATCTGGCTTTAACAATCCACACCTTGCATATTTGTTACTAGAAAAGGCAGAATATATTTGAGTGTCCTCTATGAAAATATTACATGTTGAGAATTATTTTCTAGACATATAGTTATAAAGAAAATTTATTCCACCTTGTTTTTTTTTAAGAATCTTTCTGAATCATTCTCCATAACCTGATCTTTAGAATGTATTCAACTATTTAGTTATAGCTTCAAAATGGTAAGAAATGAGTTTTGTTCATATGCTGGTGCCATCAGGTTTTGAAAACATTTTAGAATATTTTTTAGAAAGCCTTTAAGTGTTTCTCCATAATATCCAGAGATTATTCAGATGAAAATAATCTTATTTAGATAATGAAAGAGCCTAGCTTAACACAATCAAAGTGTGTAAGCTGTGACACCATATTTCATCTCCCTTGTAGAGGCAATACTGAGAGAATTCTTTGTATGACATATTTAGGATTTTCAAATGAGAAACTGTATTTACAAAACATGCAGGTTTTATCATCAGTTCTAGTTATCTATATCATCTTGCATAATCAAGTTTTTGCCCAGGGAGAACTGAAGTTCTTTCAATTAGAAAATGCGAGTGAAGAATTCAGAAGGCTACAGCTGACAGACTTTGTTTGAAAAATAGACATTTGTAGTCACTGTCCCAATCTTTGAAACTGAAAAGAAATACTGCTCCTATGAAAGACAGTATGAAGCCTCCCCACAAAATAAAAATTATATCATCCAGCAATTCTACTTCTATTTTTCCAAGAAATTGATGTTGAACAGATAGCTATACTCCCATGTTTATTACAGCACGAGTCACAATAGCCAAGATGTGAAAACAGCTTAGATATCCTTCAAAAATGAATAGGTACAGAAAATTTGGCCTGTACTTACAATGGAATACTATTCAGCCTTAAAAATAATAAAGATATGCAGTACTCAACAATATGGATGATGGTAGAAAATATTATGCTAAATAAAATAAGCCAGTCACAGATAAATATTGCATGATTCTACATATACAAGGTATCTAAAATAGTCAAATTCATAGAATTGGTGAGTGAAATACTGGCTGGGGCCTAAGGACAGGGGGAAGTTAGGGGTTACTAATCTTTAGGCATTGTTTCAGTTAAGCAAGATGGATAAGTTTTAGAAATCTGCTGTACAACATTGTGCCCATAATGTATGTCTACAATAATGCAGTGTGGACTTAACATTTGTTGTTGAGAGTAGAACTCATGTTGTGTTCTTACTGAAATAAAATTTTTTAAAAGAAAATAAGATAAAAATTAAAAGATTTATAAATACTTGGCCCCCACTTATTTTAAAAACTAGAAATATTTATCTCCTTAATTGAGGGCAATGATGTAAATGGAATAGAAGAACATGCTATGTACTACCTGTAGGAAACTAGGGGTACTAAATGTCCATTTATCTATCCTTTAATTATAATATTATGCAATACTTATTAATCTATAACCTCTTACACATGGCTGGATTACATGACAGGGATACAATAAAAATCTAAAGAAATATTTCCTGGACTTAAAAAATGGTAGTATTACGTGGGTGAGAGACATTTATAAAATAAGCACAATATTCTATGTAAAATTACATCTGTGACAGATGCAAATGAAGAAAGGTCAATGATTTGATAAGTGACTGCATTATTTCAAGAATGATTGACTTAGGCAGAGCAAGAGAACATCACTCATTGAGTGAGAAATAAAGCAACACATCAGGAATAAGAGAAACAACTAGTTGAAGAAGTAAGATGAAAACATCTGCAATATCATAGTTGAAACAAGTCCTAAACTCCAAAGGTAAATCTTAATTCAAGTAAATGACAGTTCTGATTGGGCAAATTTGGGCCAACCACTTTGGTGAGATAGATAAGATGTCACTAATTAACTTTTAGCAATCGGGCTCTCCTGCTGATCATGAGTGTAGGGTCAGTACCAGTCAAAATTGATAAATGCTACATACTGATTAATCTGTGGTTTCGCCAGAGAAAATTTTGGTCCTTCAGGAATTAAAAGAAGAAGGATGAAGGCTTCCTGAGCAGCTGTTCATTTATCAGTGTGCTTTCCACAAGTCTCTACAAGTTGGACCTTTCTTCACACTCCCTTACCATTTTGAACTTTCTGTAATACTAGCATATGTCTAAGATTATTTGCTTACTGGTTTATCTCTTACACCAGACTGCGGATTTCTCAAATGCAGTAAATTTATTGTCTTCATTTTTTTCTTAGTTACAAATATTTTTGTGTGTATCACAAGTAGATATTAAATACAAATATTTTTTATATATAATAGGTAGACATTAAATGTTAATGAAAAATGATTGAAAGAAAAATACTAAATGAGGTAAGACTAGAAAACTCAAATGCCAGTCATTTATTAGAAAATAAAAATGACCACCATGGCATGTGTATACCTATGTAACAAACCTGGCATGTGTATACCTATGTAACAAATTCTGCACATGTATCCCAGAACTTAAAGTATAATAATAAAAATGCAAAAATAAAAAATAAAAATGTTTTATAAACTCTAGACAGTATGCATACAGTGTTTCTTACAATGAAATATAGATGATGGTAATCTTAATTTAATATCTTCTCAGTGTGTTATACTCTATAATCTAGCTGGAAATAATAAATATTGCCTTAGCAAGTACAATCTATCAATTCAAAATGTTTACAACAATGTGCTAATATATTAACTTTCACAAAATGCTAAGAAATTATTACAAAATTACATGTTATCCCTGAATTACAAATCATTCAGGGATTATTTTCTGGCTTAAGTTGCTGCTTTGAATCAGCCATACTAAAACACCACCTCTTAAACAGCATGAAGCAATGTAAATTGAACCGATACAAAGATGTATGATTCATTGAGTTTAATGGGTTTTCTACTGAAATAAATTAATATGGTTTATCAGTTCGTTAGACGTTATATAATAACATATAGCATTAACAATCACCAATACAATGCAACTCAGGATATACAGCTAGAAGAAAAGTATTATTAATACTTTTATGATTGTGTGTAACAAAGTCAGAAATATACGCTAAAAGTTTCTTAATTTAAAAAATGTCTTTTATTCTTCCTTTTTAAAAAAAATTTGAAATATGATATTTACACCTCATGAAGGTTAATTTTGTGTGTCAGCTTGTCTTGGTGCCTCTATGACTGTAGTTCTAGAAGAGATCAGCATTTGGCTGAGTAAAGAAGATGCCTTACAAATTTGGGCAGGCATCATTCAGTTCTTTGAAGGCCTGAAGGACAAATTCTCTCTCTCTCTTCCTGAGCTAGAACATCCATCTTCTGCTCTTGGACGCTGGAGGTCCTGGTTCTCAAGCCTTTGTACATGAACTGAAATACACTGTTGGTTCTCCAGCTCGCAGATGGCAGGTCGTGGGACTTCTCAGCCTTCAGAATTGTGTGAGCCAATTCTCATAACAAATCTTCTCTATTGCATTTATATATAAATAGCATATTGGTTCTATATTTATGCAGAATGCTAACTCACACATCCCTCAATGAAAAACTGAGTATTTATAAAAGCATTTTCTCTGTCCTTTAGCTTAAAAAATTAACCTAAAGATATTAATATACACTTTAAGTAGAATGCTATGTTCAAGAATAGAAACTAGCTAAAGAAAATTGGCACCTTAATGTTAGTCTTCAAATTCAATAAATGCTATATATCTCAGTTTTTGTCTTGTTATTTTGTTTCTCTTATGTGTTTATGTGTGTGTGTTTTTATTCTTGTGCTACCCCAACAACGAGATTGTTAATCAATTTACACTACTGTTGTATCACCTCTAAATTCTCTCACTCATCCTCTCTTTCTATATATGCGTGTGTGTGTATATATATCTATATATATATGTGTGTGAATATATAAATGTACACATATATATATATGTGTACATGACTATATATATATACACAGATGTCTTTTTAATGTCACTGCAAGTAGTAAGTCATTCAAATTCACTGTATATTGATCAAATAGTTTGCTGTGAAGCACAAGTGAAAACTTCTAAAAAATATATTATTGTTTATTAGACAATTCATACAATTATTCCAGCCCAGTGGCTACAGCATCAGGTAAAATGACTTCTTTCTTTCTGATACCTTAGTAAGTTATAATTTCTTTAATGTTCTGAGGCTAGAGAGTAACATTACTGTAAACCATAGGAGGATTATTTTCTTATAATAGCTATGCCAGAATGCAACAAAAGTGACATACAGGTTAATATATGTATTTTAAAAGGTGAAATGAGACAGCTAGTTGTTTGTACAGGAGCTTACTGCACAGGTGATTTCATGACCAGCTTTCTCTTTACTCTAAGATTCCTTTGTTAAAACAACAAAAACAACTAGGGGATATCTGCTGTTACCATAGCATATTGACAGGCACTAAAGTTCTGTTGGCTTGTCACTTAGGATAGATCTGCAGGCCAGGTGTGGTGGCTCATGCCTATAATCCTAGCACTTTGGGAGGCTGAGGCTGGTGGATTGCCTGAGTTCAGGAGTTCGAGACCAGCCTGGGCAATACAGTGAAACCCCGTCTCTACTAAAATACAAAAAATTAGCCAGTCCTGGTGATGTACACCTGTAATTCCAGCTACTCGGGAGGCTGAGTCAGGAAAATAGCTTGAACCCAGGAGGCGGAGGTTGCAGTGAGCCGAGATCGTGCCACGGAACTCTAGCCTGAGGGACAGAGTGACTCCAACTCAAAAACAAACATAAATAAATAAAAAATGGACTATTTTATTTTTGTCATAGCCAGTCAGAGGTGAGGCTAAGAACCAGAGAAAGAAGAGCCTTAAACATGCACAGTGGGGGTATAGTTGAGATCATGAACTCTCCAGTGGAAGAACACATGTGCAAACTTTGCTTGAGCCTAAAATTTAAATTTATTTTACTTGAGCTAAAATTTACTTTTTCAGTTTTCTTCTGAGAAAAATTAATACTAAGAAAGAGTATTACACTTGGCAATACTTTGTCAAAAAATGCCTTGTTGCTTAGTCACATGGCAAGTTAATTTAATTTTCAAAAGAAATGGAGATGAGGCAGGTCTAGACTTGAGAAGTTACAAAAGTCATTTTGAGGTCTTCTACCTCTATTTACTCATTTTCTATCTCTTTCCCAAAGGCACCAACACCATTGTTACTGCTTTATAATTTTTCTTTAGCACTGACACATTCAAAGGTTAGTTTCACCCATTTTAGATCCATGACTTTTGTTTCTAATTTCTTTTTTCCACTCATTATGGCCTTGCTGGATTAGTGTAATTAACAGTATTACAATATTTTGGATACTTCCATTTTATCAGACTATTTCTTTAAAAGTGGACATTTAATTTAAGTCTTGTTATAAGCTGAGAAATATTTTTTTAGGTAGAACAGTTTTCTACATGTTTTCTATTGTTTATCAAGCACATTATGGAATGCTAGAAGCTTGTCTAACACTAAACAACTTTCCTGCTAAAATTGGTGGTCACATTGGTTGAAGGATGGTAATATATCATGAAAATTTAATATGAGTAATCAAAGAGGATTTTTCTGGGGACATGATATCGAGCTGATATATGAATATAATAATATTCAGCCAGACAAATATGTGGTATAGAAATTAAACATACGGCAAGCTGAGAAAAACAAGCAAAATGTCTATGTTGGGAATGGGATATTAATGTTTGTTGTCAGTAAGAAAGAGGTTCAACAAAATTAAACAATCTTGCATGTTCTTCACATGTACCCCAAAACCTAAAATGCAATAAAATAATAAAGAAATAAATAAATAAACCTTTATGAGGGAGAGGGAGGATATGGAGAGATGTAGTTAGAAAGACTATCTAGGGGAAGGTCATACTAGGCTTTGATAGGTATGGCTTGAGATGGGGATTTTAGTTCTGGATAAATTTTTCATAGCATTGGAAAGGCATTACAGGACTTTAATCAGAAGAATAAATGGTATAATTTTGTGCTTGAGACTGTCTGTCAAGCTTGTTTTAGAGATAAAGATTGGACTGTAAGATAAAATGAAAAGAGGGGAGTATATCATATGAAGAATGGGAGAAAATATCCCACGGGAGTAACGGTGGCTTGAACTCACATGATAGCAATGGCAGTAGTGAGAACACTTTATATTTTAGGATATATTTGACAGGTAGCACGAAGAGATCTTTCAGATCAATTTGGTATGATTTATTTTTGTGAGGTGGGTATAATCAAGAATGATTTTTAAGCCTGGGGAAATGGATAGATGAATCTAGCATTTACTAATTAATATGCGGAAGAATGGCCAGGATTCAGAAAATGAAAATTGGAAACGAGCCGTAGTGATTGGTGAACTTGCTATGAGAATTTTCAGTAGCATTATAGAAGGAGAACCTATTTGGAGAACCTGGAGAAGAGAATATGAGGTAGCATCTGAAGACAAGACAGATGACATTTTTCTTTTTGAGAAAATCTGCTGGTAATTCAAGTAAAAAAATGAGGTGAATAAAAGGCCGGGCATGGTGGCTTTTGCCTGTAATTCCAGCCCTTTGGGAGGCCGAGGTGGGCGGATCATGAGGTCATGATTTTGAGACCAGCCAGGCCAATATTGTGAAATCCTGTCTCTACTAAAAATACAAAAATTAGCTGGGCATTGTGGTGTGGGCCTGCAGTCCCAACTATTTGGGAGGCTGAGGCAAAAGAATACCTTGAACCCAGGAGGCGGAGGTTGCAGTGAGCTAAGATTGCACCACTGCACTCCGGCCTGGGCGACAGGGCAAGACTCTGTCTCAACAACAACAGAAAAGAAGTGAATGATCTGAATAGAAGTTTGTATTCACTCTTAATTCAGATTTTTATAGAAAATGGCTGATATAATACAGACAGAAAATCATAATTCAGGAGAGAAAAAAAGTTATTTATTTACTTAAGAATAGAAAAGAGGAGTTGAAGATGAGGTTAATTCTACGAAAACTTTGCCTTCAACTTGACCTTGAATGCAACTATACCTACTTTCCAAGTTTTTTCCTTTTGAAAACAAAGACTTCATATTTTGTAACTGTATTTCCTCAGTCATAATCAATTTTCTTTATCTCATCACTGAAATTATACTTTTTAGATAACTACTATTAACATTTAGATGGTAGATAATGAACATATTAACAACGCTGTTAAGAATAAACATTGAGAGTGAAAAATATAATACCAAAGAAAATACAGGTGGATTTTGCCTACAGCAGGGGTTCTGTGGCAATAAAGTACTGAAGAAAGCAGAAATAGGCAACCAAAGCAGACTGATTGTTTCAAAGTGACTTCCCTTGCAGAGACACAACAAAGAGACTTCCTTATCATGCCAGCTCAGGAAGACTGGGCGCTTCCGATCAGCTGCTGTGAATCTACTGTTTCGGGAGAAACAGGCCCGTTTCAAAGTTCAGTTTGATGATCTGACACCTGGCCTGAAGACCTTTATTCTGGTTTGGTCTAGTCTTCTGGGGCTGAGTGCAGAAGCTCGGTCAAAACAGTGGCCTCCCACAAATTTAATCATTTAATCATTCCAGCAACTCAGGCTAAGAAAAGCAAAACCCTACTGGGATCTTCAGATCTGTCCCATAGTAAGCTCCAACTGACCCTGAAGAGTCCCAGACCTTAATATGCCTAGTATACATTCTGTTTGGTGGATTCCTTGAACAATTGAGATTTAAAGGGCTTACCTACAAACTTTACAAACTTGTGGTCAATGAACACTTGTTATGTGAATGGCATGACCTAGAAAAGTACATGATTCATTCAAGCACAGATATTCAATGAACCTAGCCTCTCCTTTTTAAAATGTAGTTATAGGAGAAGCCTGAAAAGATAGTGTAAAATAATAGAAAGGTTTCTGCTCAGTCTAATATGAATATATTCAATCTCCTTAAAACACTATTACTTAAAACAGGGTTTCTCAGCAAAGATATTCCATACATGGTGTGAGTTATAGTTGCAGATTTTGTGAATGAATATGACTGAAAAAATACACATTTTCTGATTTTTGCATACTGCAAAATGCTAGAACTTGCTCTTAGGAACCTCTACTGTGCAGGGATGTTAGCGATTATGATACAAGTCTTTTGGTTTTCCACGGCAGCACACACTAAGTAGGACCATGTTCATTTGGTGGAGTCAATTCTCAGGTTTTGACTTAAGGCACAGCAGCAGCTGAAGGTAAACTTCTGTACAGAGAGGAGAAACATTGGCTGGTGATGACATCCTCTTCCTCCTGAATTAACTGCCACCAACTGACAAGCAAGAGAGAACAAACTACTGCTGTAACACAACATCAAAAGATGTTTTCATTCTAAAAGAGAATATTTTCACATTCTTTGATTCAATGTCCCATCAAATCTTGCTGTTGTAAATGTTGCAAAGCATAAATTACGTAGTTAGATATGAATTATATGGTTAAATTATCATATATGATGGGATTTAATAATTTTGTTTTCTATAATGCCCTTCTGTTTTTATATTAGACTTTAGTTTGTGTTTTACAAAGACATCTGATGTACCAGTGTAGTAATCCAGGCCTAGGCCTACAATTTTGATGAGGTTTATGAGGAAGGATTATTCAGTCATTTCTCTAGAGTAAAAAGGAACACACCCCCACACACACACACACTCACAAAAATATGTCTTTACAATGAAAGCTAGTTTTTAGTGAATTTTATATAATTGGTACTCTTCTATTGTGCACAATTAAAAATACTCCTAAAATCATAGTTATTTGATAAGTAAATGTACTGATCATTTTGTGTGAATATTGGAATGTCATTAAACTGTAACTACAGTGTTAATAAAAAGGCTCAGGGAGCAAGTTTGTTGACAGAACTTATTACCCAGAGAAAGATAAATCATACATTTGGTTAGAATCTTACAAGGAGGAGAAGTAATATTATAGTGAGCAAAAGGCTACGACAAGATAAAAAGTTTCCACACTCAAAGAGCATAAATCTTTGTGTCAATAGCATGTCACATTAGGTTGAAGAGATTTTCATTAAAAAATACACAATAACTTTTTATGTAAGTGAATGAATCAACAGCTTTTACTAATAAATATTATGTATAGCATTTGTAAATGTCAGAAAACTTAGAAAACTGTTTCTAGAACATCAAGTTTTCCCAAACTAACAATCCGAAGCTTATTTAATATTTTTTCCTTTTATCTAAAGACAAAGATAAATTTGAAGGAAATATGCCCTGAAGTTATACTAATGTAACTTCATCAATGATTGATTCAATGAAAGTTTTAATTCTCTTATAAAAATTCAAGCAAGGGAGCAAGCAAGCAATAAAGAAAAAGGAAGTTGACATTAAAACAAGCTACTTTTTTTCACAGAGGAAAGCTAATGTCAAAATTCTTAGAGTTTTTCTTAATTTTATAAATTAAAAAATAAAATTCTGAATGATACTATGGATAACTTCATTAAACAAGGATCAACTAACTCAAGAATGTGTCTTTTATTTATTTTTTAACTTGGTGAAAACATAGTCAAAGAGCATATATAAACCTGTTACATACACATATTTGGCAATATAGTAGGAACATTTTCAACCAAGATTTTGAGTTGGAGGTGAGTTCTGAGAGTACTTGCAAGTAATTGTAGGCTATATTTAGCTGAGTTATTTGAAGATAAAATCTGAATGCCCAAACTAGCCTGCTTACTCTAGTTTTTATAATCACATGAACTACTTGACTCTGCAAGGCTCTGGAGAATGTTTTTGACTTCAGGTGAGATAATTTGGGGATTTAAAAGTAAAATAACTCTTTGGAAAAAATTATGTGGTAAAAGGAAATTTTTAAACGTTTATTGCTTCTTTGGTTTAGAAACGAGAAGTGATACCACCAAGACTCAAATTTTATTAAAATTGCCATACTTTTTCCTTTATTTCAAAACCAGGGTTTGTCTGGTAATCAATCCTTTCAATGAAACTTTTGCTAAGCCTGACAACTTAACTTGGAGGGAAAAGAAAGATCTTTGTTAGTTGGAAACTGATCTTTTAAAGAAGGTGTAGAGTGATCAGATAAAATACAAGACACTCAGTTAAATATTCACACTGGAGAAGAAATACAAGTATGTTCATTTGTGCAAACAAAATCTGTCTTAAGTTTGGTCCATATGTAAGTATGTAGAAAACATGATGAACAGATTTTACAATAAAGTCATAATTTTAGTTTTTTTAAAAATTTCCATTATATTTTCTTTTTCCTTTTTTGTTTTACTTTAAGTTCTGGGGTACACGTGCAGATCTTGCAGGCTTGTTACATAGGTGTACACATGCCATGGTGGTTTGCTGCCTCTCACCCCCTGCTATCCCTTCCCTAGACCCCCATCCCCCAACAGCTCCCAGTGTGTGATGCTCCCCTCCTGTGTCCATGTGTTCTTATTGTTCAACACCCACTTATGAGTGAGAACACGTGGTGTTTTGTTTTGTGTTCTTGTTTCAGTTTGCTGAGAATGATGATTTCCAGATTAATTCATGTCCATGCAAAGGACATGAACTCATTTTTTATGGCTGAATAGTATTACATGGTGCATATGTGAAACATTTTCTTTATCCAGTCTATCTTTGATGGGCATTTGGGTTGGTTCCAAGTCTTTGCTATTGTAAACTGTGCCACAATGAGCATATGTGTGCATGTGACCTTATAATAGATCGATTTATAATCCTTTGGGTGTATACCCAGTAATGGGATTACTGGGTCAAATGAAATTTCTAGCCCTAGATCCTTGAGGAGTTGCCACACTGTATTCCACAATGATTGCACTAATTTACACTCCCACACTCAGTGTAAAAGCATTCCTATTTCTCCACATCCTCTCCAGCATCTGTGGTGTCCAGATTTTTTAATGATCACCATTCTAACTGGCATGAGATGGTATCTCAATGTGGTTTTGATTTGCATTTCTCTAATGACCGTTGACGACGAGTATTTTTTCATATGTTTGTTGGCCTAGTAAATGTCTTCTTTTAAAAGTGTCTGTTGATATCTTTCCCCCACTTTTTGATGTTTTTTTTTGTTTGTTTTTTTCTTGTATATTTGTTTTAGTCCTTTGTAAATTCTGGATATTAGCCCTTTGTCAGATGGGCAGCTTGCAAAAATGTTTTCCCATTATGTTGGTTGCAGTTCACTCTAGTGATAGTTTCTTTTGCTGTGCAGAAGCTCTTAAGTTTAATTAGATCCCATTTGTCTATTTTGGCTTTTGTTGCCATTGCTTTTGGTGTTTTAGTCATGAAGTCTTTGCCTATGCCTATGCCCTGAATGGTATTGCATACGTTTTCTTCTAGGGTTTTTATGGTGTTAGGTCTTATGTTTAAATCTTTAATCCATCTGGAGTAAATTTTTGTATAAGTTTTTTAATTTTACTTTTAAAACTAGTACTTTCAATTGTTATTATTTTTTTTTTTAATTTCAATAGGTTTTTGGGGAATAGGTGGTGTTTGGTTATATGAATAAGTTATTTAGCGGTGATTTCTGAGATTTCGGTACATCCATTATCTGAGCAGTGTACACTTTACCCAATGGGTAGTCTTTTCAAAATCAGTAGTTTTATGCATACACAGGCTTATAGATGAAATCAACATAGCATGTACTATATGATAATAGTTTCATAAATACTTAGTGTTTTTTGAGCCTGATAATACAGTAACAATACAATTAGAACTCTTACACAAAATTGTCTTAACCTAAATTTTTATTCACATTGTACTGACTTACAGTTTTGGTAGCTTTGCTATACAATGTTGTCAGTCAGTTTTCATGTTGCATATAACATTAATTAAAAGCAATTTATAAACTTGGTTAAATCTGCCGAGCCAATCTTTATAAAAATAAGTCCTATTTGGCCTAGAAAAATTATTTAAGATGAAAAATTGTTTTATGTGTTGAAAACACTTATAAAAAGTTTTACAATTCTTAGAATTGTAAGCAAAGCTTACATATATTTTTAATATGAAAAGTTGGCTAAAAGTAATTTTTGGCTTTACATAAGAAAAACAAAACACTTTTGCCCACATTATATACCACATTTTGTGCGTCCTTAGTATCTGCACAGCTGAAATTTTTGACAGGATTTTTAGGTTCACTTTGGAAAGGTTAAAAAACCATGTTGAATTTATTTTTTAAAAAGAAATAACATGAACTTTACCTACGTTACTGATTAACATTAAGACTGATAACTTTTATGTGAAAAAGAAGAATCATACAAAATAAAGATCTAACATGTTGGCCAAAATGAAAATATAATTCTGTATTTGGAAAAAAAATTGGTGATTATAATTACATTGTGAATCTACAACTTCCTGATGCCAATACACTATGAACTGTAGATATAATAATTTCTACACAGGGAATCTTTCAGACCTGAAAACTATTTCTATGTAATGCTACAGGAAAATCAGAGGTCTTTGTCAATTATACCACTCAGTTCATGATACATTCATATCTCTCTTTGATTTAACTTAAATGTCAATTTTTATCTTCCTCATTCTACAGTTTATTTCTTTTCTCACTAAAGTAATTAACATATCTTGGAACACAATATTCACAGGTTATACCAAAATAGAGCTTAGAGTCTGATAAAGGAGAAATATTAAGTAATAATCTCACAAATAAATAATTATACCTTTTAGCAGCTATTACAGGGGAAAATAATTTTGTTCTAAAAATAAACTACAAGAGGTCCTAGTTGGCAGGCAAGTGTCAGAATTAGGTTTTCATTAAAGATCTGAATAAGAGTGCACCAGGAAAAAATTGGATGGAAGGGTTTTCAGGGAATAAAAATACTTGATGTCATAGAGAAACTTGAGAGTAGAGGTTTATGCCTGGAGAATAGTTGTCTTAGATTCAAATATATCAGAAAACCTAGTCGTAATCGGTAAGAAAAGAAATTTTGTCATCATTATTGTTTCAGAAACAAAGCTTTCTATTCATAGCAAAGCTTATTATAGGAAGGAAGAGAAGTAGAATCTTAGTGAAGACATTTTAGCAATTCTCTTGTTAAAAAATGATCTTTAATTATAAGTTGTATAGGTACCGGAAAAAACAAGAAGACAAATGAATAAGCTTGAGAAATAATTTATAAGCAAAATGTAATTTTTATAATTAAGATTAAAAGGTATAATAAGGCAGAGAGGAAGATATTGTGGGTAAAACATAGCTTACTGCCTTAAATTACTTAAGTAATAAATATGCTTATTTGGTTTCAAAAGGAGAAAGTCCAGTTTGGAGCTTTTTGATGTTAAGATATCTGAAAGATGGTCAAATAAACATCAAGAAGACATTAGAATATACAATCTGGATTTCTGAAGAAGTATCTATGTTAGATTATTAAATTGTAATGCTCTAAAATAGAAACATTATTTAAAGTCATTTGAATGGGTGAGTTCTCTAAATGAGAAAGTATGTGTAGTGTAAAAGAGAAAGCTAAAGACACAATTCTGGATAACTTCTGTTATTATGTATAGTGAAGGAAATAGGTTGACAAAATTAAAGTAGCTGGAAAAACAGTATACAATTAAAATATATGTTGTCATTAAATCAGGAGATGAAATTATTACAAGACAAAGGGCATGTGTTATAATGAATGCTGCTGAGAGATCTAATAAAACAAAATTAAAAATTGAGCATTTTAAAGATCAATGTGAAGATCACATTGGCAATGTAAAGATCAATGGTGAAATTAACAAAAAATCTTGAGATATTATAATGAACAGAATTTCACCTAATGTGAATGAATCAAGTAGCATATGTGAAAAGCACTTTTATTAAAGACAGAAAGTACTAACACACATTTGAATAACGATGGAGAGAAAAATCCTTACATTAGAAGAAGATAAGTTGCAGGGGGAAAAGAAGAAAGAAAATGGAAGGTACTATACCTTGAGAAGCAGAGATAGGATAAAGCTTGATCTTTGACAGTTATTTTGTAAGTAATTTAAAATATCTGCTATAAACATAAAAAATGTATTTGATATGCACAGTTTAAAAGCAAAAAATGGAAAATTATTATTACACACACACATTTTCTTAGTACTTTCTTAAGATACTCAGAAACTAAGTGTGTGTGTGTGTGTGTGTGTGTGTCTGTCTGTGTGTATAATTATCTCTATATCACTCCATAGATAGAGAAAGAATGTAAGCTTAGTTGAAAGAAACTCATTTAAGTTAGTAGCTTATATTATGCTATTTTTTCATATTCTAACATTTAAAGAAAATAACTTATTTTTTGTATTATATACTTTCTTCAGTACTTTTTTTAATCTAAATGAAATTCAATAACATAAAGATCATGATCATAGCCATAAGTTAACAAGTCAGTATTTTTTTAGTGTACTTAGAATGGTTTTCAACCATCACCACTAACAGAATATCAAAATAGTTTTATCAGCACAAATAGAAACCAGACACCCATTAGAAGTGACTTTCCATTTTCCCCACTTCCATCTCTCATTAGCCTACTGCCTTTATGGATTTGCCTATTCCAGATATTTCATATAAATTGAATCATACAAAAGGCATCCTTTTGTGTCCAGATTCTTTCATTTAGCATGTTTTCTAGCTTCATCCATGCTGTGGAATATATAAACATTTCTTTGTTTTATGTGACTGAATAATATTCCATTACATGAATACATGACATTAGTTGATAGACATTAGTTAATAGACATTTGTTTTGTTTTGTTTTCAGTTTTTGGCCACTATGAATAGTGCTGCCATGAGAATTCCTACTTCATTTCTCTTGTGTGTGTGTAAGTACCTAAGAGTGAAATTGCTGAGTAATACATTTATTTGTTCAACTTCTTGAAGAATTGCTAGGCATCTCAAAATGATGTGACATTATCAGCAATGCATGAGGAATTCATTTTCTCGCATTTCACATGCTTTATTGGTTACTTGTATATGTTCATTGAATAAACATCTATCTGTTCAAATCTTTTGTCTGTTATTCAATTAGAAATTTTTTCTATGTTATTATTGAATTAGAAGAGTTCTTTACATTATTTGTATTCTAGGTGATAGATGGTAGATATGTAATATACAAACATTTTCTCTTATTTTGTGGTTGGCTTTTTAATTTTCTTGATAATATATTTTGATGTAAACAGTTTTTTTTAAATTTTGAAAAATTCCAAAATATTTATCTGTTTATTATTCATTATGCTTTAGAATGTCATATTTAAGAAGTCGCTCCTTTGCTGATTTTCTGTCTCATTTCAGTGTGGTGTTAAATTAGACTACCACTATTATTGTGTGGGAGTCTAACCCTCTTCATAGGTCATTAAGAACTTGCTTTATGTATCTGGATGCTCCTATATTGGGTACATATATATTTAGGATAGTTAGCGCTTCTTGTTGCATTGATCCTTTTACCATTATGTAATGCTGTCTTTGTCTTTTTTGATCTTTGTTGGTTTAAAGTCTGTTTTATCAGAGGCTAGGATTGCAACCCCTGCTTTTTTTTTTTTTTTTTTNGCTCTCCATTTGCTTGGTAAATCTTCTTCTATTACTTTACTTTGAGTCTATGTGTGTCTTTGCATGTGAGATGGGTCTCCTGAATACAGCACACTGATGGGTTTTGACTTTTTATCAAGTTTGCCAGTCTGTGTCTTTTGATTGTGGCATATAGACTGTTTACATTTAAGGTTAATATTTTTATGTGTGAATTTGATCCTGCCATTTTGTTAGTGGCTGGTTGTTTAGCCCATTAGTTGGCTCCGTTTCTTTATTGTGTCATTGGCCTTCACCATTTGGTACATTTTTTCAGTGGCCGGTACTGGTTGTTCCTTTCCATGTTTAGTGCTTCCTTCAGGAACTCTTGTAAGGCAGGTCTGGTGGCAACAAAATCTCAGCGATTGCTTGTCCATAAAGGATTTTATTTCTCCTTCACTTACGAAGCTTAGTTTGGCTGGATATGAAATTCTGGGTTGAAAGTTCTTTTCTTTAAGGATGTTGAATATTGGCCCCCACTCTCTCCATAACTTGAATGCAGATATGGATCAAACAGACCTAATAAACACCTATAGAACTCTCCACCCTAAATCCACAGAACATATATTCTTCTCAGCACCACATTACACTTACTCTAAAATTGACCACATAATTCGAAGTAAATCACTCCTCAGCAAATGCAAAAGAAAGGAAATAATAACAAACCGTCTCTCAGACCTCAGTGAAATCAAATTAGAACTCAGGATTAAGAAACTCACTCAAAAGCACACAACTATATGGAAACTGAACAACTTGCTCCTCAATGATGACTGGATAAACAAAGAAATTAAGGCAGAAATAAAGATGGTCTTCAAAACCAATGAGAACAAAGACACACCTAAAGCAGGGTCAAGAAGAAAATTTATAGCAATAAATGCCCACATGAGAAGGGAGGAATGATTTAAAATCAACACACTATCATCAAAATTGAAAGAGCTAGAGAAGCAAGATCAAAAAAACTCAAAAGCTAGCAGAAGGCAAGAAATAATTAAGATCAGAGCAGAACCAAAGGAGATAGTGACATTAAAAAAAAAACCCTTCAAGAAATCAATAAATCCAAGAACTATTTTTTTAAAAGAACAGCAAAATAGACAGACCATTAGCCAGATTAATAACAAAGAAAAGAATCAAATAGATGCAATAAAAAATGATAAAGGGATATCACCACCAATTCCACAGAAATACTAACTACCATCAGAGGTTACTATAAACAACTCTATGCACATAAACCAGTAAATCTGGAAGAAATGGATAAATTCCTAGACAACTGCACCCTCCCAAGGCTAAATTGGCAAGAAGTTGAAACCCTAAAGAATAATAACAAGGGCTGAAGTTGAGGCAGCAATTAATAGTCTACCAACCAAAAAATGTCCAGGTCCAGATGGGTTCACAGCTGATTTCTACCAGGCATACAAAGAGGAGCTGGTACCATTCCTTCTGAAACTCTTCCAAACAACACAAAAGAGGGAATCCTCCCTAACACATTTTATGAGATGAAGATCATCCTGATACCAAAACCTGGGAGAGACACAACTAAAAAAGAAAACTTCAGGCCAACATCCAAGATGAACATTGATGCAAAAATATTCATTAAAATGCTGGCAAACCAAATGCAACAGCACATCAAAAAACTTATCTATAAAAATCAAGTAGGCTCAATCCTAGGGATGCAAGGCTAGTTCAACATATGCAAATCTATAATCGTGATCCGTCACATAAACAGAACCACAGACAAAAACCACATAATTATCTCAATAGATGCACAGAAGGCCTTCAACAAAATTCAACAGCCCTTTATACTAAATACCCTCAATAAACTAGGTGTTGATGGATCATGTTTCAAAATAATAGAAGCTATTTATGAAAAACCCACAGCAAATATTATACTAAACAGGCAAAAACTGAAAGCATTCCCTTTGAAAACTGACACCAGACAAGGATGCCCTCTCTCACCACTCCTATTCAATATAGTATTGGAAGTTCTAGACAGAGCAATCAGGCAAGAGAAAGAAGTAGAAGGTGTTCACTTAGGAAAAAAGGAAGTCAAATTGTCTCTATATGCAGATGAGATGATTGCACATTTTGAAGACCCCATACTCTCAGCCCAAAACCTCCTTAAGCTGATAAGCAACTTCAGCAAAGCCTCAGGATACAAAATCAATGTGCAGAAGTCACAAGCATCCTATGCACCAATAACATACAAACAGAGAGCCAAATCACAAATGAACTCCCATTGACAATTGCTACAAAGAGAATAAAATACCTAGGAATACAACTAACAAAGGATGTAAAGGACCTCTTCAAGGAGAACTACAAACTACTGCTGAAGGAAATAAAAGAGGACACAGACGGGAAAACACTCCAAGCTCATAGGTAGGTAGAATCAATATAATGAAAATGGACATATTGCCCAAAGAAATTTATAGATTCAATGCTATCCCCATCAAGCTACCATTGACCTTCTACACAGAATTGGAAAAAAACATTTTAAACTTCACATGGAACCAAAAGAGAGATCACATCACCAAGACAATCCTAAGCAAAAAGAAGGAAGCTGGAGGCATCATGCTGCCTGACTTCAAATCATACCAAAAGGCTACAGTAATCAAAACAGCATGGCACTGGTACAAAAACAGAGATATAGACCAATAGAACAGAACAGAGGCCTCAGAAGCAATTCCACACATCTACAACCATGTGATTTTTGACAAATCTGACAAAACAAGCAATGGGGAAAGGATTCCCTGTTTAATAAATGGTTTTGGGAAAACTGGCAAGCCATGTGCAGAAAGCTGAAACTGGACCCCTTCCTTACACCTTACACAAAAATTAACTCCAGATGGATTAAAGTTTTAAACACAAGACCTAACATCACAAAAACCCTAGAAGAAAACCTAGGCAAAAACATTCAGAACATGGGCATAAATAAGACTTCATGACTAAAACACCAAAAGCAATGGCAACAAAAGCCAAAATAGACAAATGGGATCCAATTAAAGTTAAGAATTTCTGCACAGCAAAAGAAACAATAATGAGAATGAACTGGTAGTCAACAAAATGGGAAAAAAATGTTTGCAATCTACCCATCTGATAAAGGGCTAATATCCAGAATCTACAAAGAACTTAAACAAATTTACAAGAAAAAAAAACAACCCCATCAAAATTGGGTGAAGGATATGCATAGACACTTCTCAAAATGAGGCACTTACGCAGCCAACAAACATATGAAAAAAATGCTTATCATCATTGGTCATTAGAGAAACGCAAATTGAAGCCACATTGAGTTACCATCTCATGCCAGTTAGAATGGTGATCATTAAAAAATATGGAGACAACAGATGCTGAAGAGAATATGGAAAAATAAGAACACTTTTACACTGTTGGTGGGACTGTAAATTAATTCAACCACTGTGGAAGACAGTGTGGCGATTCTGTCTAGGTCTCAAGGATCTAGAACTAGAAATTCCATTTGATCCAGCAATCTCGTTACTGGGCATATATCCAAAGGCTTATAAATCTTTCTATTATAAAGACACATGTACAGGTATGTTCATTGCAGCACTGTTTACAATAGTAAAGACGTGGAACCAACCCAAATGCCTGTCAATCATAGACTGGATAAAGAAAATGCGGCACATATACACCATGGAATACTATGGAGCCATAAAAAAGGATGAGTTCCTGTCCTTTGCAGGGACATGGATGAATCTGGAAACCATCATTCTCAGCAAACTGACACAAAAAGAGAAAACCAAGCACCTCATTTTCTCACTCATAGGTGGATGTTGAACAACGAAAACATATGGGCACAGGGAGGGGAACATCACACACTGGGGTCTGTTAGTTAGGGACAGCAGGGCATGGGGAATTTTGGGAGTAATAACGCAGGGAGAAATGCCTGACATAGGTGACGGGGATGGAGACAGCAAACCGCCATGGCATGTGTGTACCTATGCAACAATCCTGCAAGATCTGCACATGTTCCCCAGTACTTAAAGTATAATTAAAAAAAAAAAAAAGTCATTGCTTAATCCAAGGTCACAAAGATTAACACTAATTTTCTTTTAAGTTTTATAGTTTTGTTCCTTACAATTACATCTTTGATCAACTTTTTGTTACTTTGTGTGTGTGTGTGTGTTTATGGTGTTGGATAGGGTCTAAATGCAGTTGCTTTACGTATGGAAATCCAGTTATTCCAGCACTATATGTTAGAAGACAATTATTTCCCCATTGAATGAATTTGACAGTTTTTGGCAGTGCTGATAACAAGGCTTAAGGAGCAGGACAAGTCATTCAGGTGCCTTTGAGAAGAATACTGAAAACAAGAAACATGCATGAATATGGCCACCAAAATAAGCATTTTAACCTTATATATCCATAAATGTATGCCTTTATTTCTGTACTTTCAATTCTATTTAATTGATCTATGTCTATCAAAATGCAAGTACCACACTATTTGATTATTGTATCTTAGTAGTGAGTTTTGAAATTGGGAAGTGCAATTCTTTTTGTTATTTTTCAAGATAGTTTTGGTTATTTGTAGTCTCTGTATTTTCTCATGAATTTTAGAATAAGCTTATTAATTTTTACAAAAAAGGCAGTTGAAATTTTGATGGCAATTACATCAAATTTGTAGATTAATTTGGAGAGTATTACAATCTAAACAATATTTTGTACTCCTATTCGTAAACATGATATATTTTTCCACTTTCTTAGGGCTCTTTTAATTTCGTTCAAAAACATTTTGCAATTTTTAATGTACAAGTCTTTCACCTCATTGGTTAAATTTAAAATATTTTATTATTTTTAATACTATTGTGAATAGAATTATTTGCTTAATGCCATTTTCAGATTGTTCAGTCTAGTATATATAGGTGAAATTTATTTTTTATATTTCTCATTTATTCTGCAACTTTGTTGAACTCAGTTTTGTGGTGTATTGTATTTTTTAATATATAAATATTTGCATGAATTTCATTCAATTTTTCTTTCCTAATTGTCCTGAGTAGAACTACCAGTACAATGTTTAATAGAAGTGGTGAGAGCAGATATCTCATTCCCTGATTTTAAGGGAAAAAAACCTTTAGACTTTCATCGGTAAATATAGTGTGAGTTGGGTTTTTGTTTGTTTGTTTGTTTGTTTTTAACAGATATGCTTTATTAGGTTGAGGACTTTCCTTTCTTTCCTAGTGTTTTTGTTTTGTTTTGTTTTGTTTTGTTTTGTTTTGTTGAGTATTTTTATCATGGAAGTATGTTGGATTTTGACAAATGATTTTTCTGTTGCTATGACCATGTGTTTATTTTCTTTTATTCTATTATTGTTTATTACATAGTTTGGTTTTTGTATGTTAAATCGACTTGAATATTATTGGGATAAATCCTACCTAATCACACGTGTAATGTGTTTCATATGCTGCTGATTTTGGATTGCTGAAATGTAGAATCTTGCCTCTATCTCCAAAAAGGATACTGATCTCTAGCTTTATTTTCTGGTAATATCTTTAACTTTAGTGTCAGTCTAACACTGTTCCCTTAGAATCAGTCAGAAAATGTCTCCTTCTTTGCTGTTTATTTAAAAAGAGTTTGAGAAGGATTGGTGTTAAGTTTTCATTAAATGCTTGGTAGAATACACGCATGAATCCATCTGGTTCTGGGCTTTGCATTATTGGAGGTGCTTTGATTACTGATTAAATCGCTTTTCTTATTGTATGTCTATTCACATTTCTCTTTCCTCTTGATAATGTTTTGATAGTTTGAGTGTTTCTAGAAATTTATCCATTTTATCTATATTATCATATTTCATGGCATACACTTTTCATAGTATTATATATAATCTTTTTTTAAATTTCAATATAATGTACATAATTTTATACTATTTAGTAATTTGAGCCTTTTTCTTTTATTGGTAAGTTTAGCTAAAACATTCTGTTTTAATTTATTTCTAATTTCACTCCATTGTGATCAAAGGACATAATTTGGAAGATCTCAACCTTTCCAAATTTGTTTATACTTGTTTTGTGTCCAATAGATAGATATGGTCAACAAGAATAGAATTTCATTAGAATTCTAATAGAATTCAATTCTCAACAAGAATAGAATGCACATATTTCTCAGGTGTGCATGGATTTTTTTTCCATATGTACTTTAGAATTATGTGCATTCTATTCTTGTTGGGTTGAGACATCTATTAGTTGCATTTGGCTTTCAGCATAGTTCAAAACTTAAATTTTCTTGAAATTTTCTCTCCAGTTGCATCTATTATTATTGAATACTATCTTTCTCTTTCATTCTCTCATTTTCTGATTTATGTATTTGTGATCTCTGTTGCTTTGTATATTAAAAAATAACCGTCATATCTTTTTGGTGATTGAATTTTTTTTTATTATGTAATATATTATTCTCTCTCTTGACAATTTTTGTCCCAAAGCTTCTTGTGTCTAATATTAGTATTGCTACTCAAACTGTCTTTTGGTTAATGTTTGTAAGAAAAATATATTTTATTATGTTTTCAATATCTTTGTGTCTTCAAATATTAATTGACTTTCTTGCAGATAGCATATAGTTGGATGCTCTTAAAAATGTATTGTGTCAAACTCTACCTCTTCCTTGGAGACCATAGTTAATTTATATCTGCGCTACTAAATTATAAAGAGGGACTTAAATTATAAAGACAGACTTACTTTTGCCATTTTGCTTTTGTTTCCTATATTTCTTCTGTCTTTTTCTTGTTCCCCAATGTCTCCATAACTGCCTTATTTTACTTTGAGTAGTTATTTTCCAAGATACTCTTTTTATTCTCTTGTCATTCCTTGTACTATGTATTCTGAGTTAGTTTCGTCAATATTTTCCTGGAGATTATCATAACCTATTTGATTAATAATATAATTTAGAGTGATATCCACTTAATTTTAATAATTCACAAAATTTTATCTTTTGTATAATTTTACTTCTGTTTATGCTACTATTATAGCAAATTACACTTCTAAATTTTGTGCCCATTAACATATATTTATAAATATGTTATGCAAATAGAAAATAAAACAAGAAGAGATGTAAACAAAAAGTTAATACTATTCTTTATTTTTATCTATGTGGTTATTTTTATTAGTACTATTTTTTCCTTCACATAGTTTCATGTTATTGTTTAGTTTCTTTTAATTTCATCCTGAAGGACTTTAGCATTTTTTGTACTACAGGTATCTTAGCAACAAACTCAGTTTTGTTTTGTAAATCTGAGAATGTATTATCCTTCATTTCCAAAAGATCATTTTTATGAATATAAAATTTATGTTTCACAGCTTTTTCTTTTCTTTCTGCAGTTTCAATATGTCATACCATTGATTTCTGGCCTCCATAATTTCTTATGAACAATCAGATGTTAATATTACTATATGTATTAATCCCTTATATATGAAGAGTCACTTTCTTGCTGCTTTCAAGTTCAACACAGTTTCTGCTTTAATCAGTTTGATTATAATATATGTAGGCATGGCTCTCTGTTAGTTTATTCTACTTAGAGCTAGTTGAGATTCTTGGATGTGTAGAAACACATTTTTGATCAAATTTGAGTTTTCTGCCATTACATCTTCAAATATTTGTTTCTACCCTATTTCTACACCTTTTGAAACTCCTATTGTGCACATGATAGTATGCTTGATGGCGTCTCACAAGTCTTTGAGTATTTGTTCTTTATTTTCTCATCACTTTTTTTCTCTATTTTTCTTAAACTGGAAAATCTTAATCTATTTCAACTTTAATTATTCTTTCTTCTGTATGCTCAGATCTGTTGCATAGCCCCTCTAAAATATTTTTATATTAGTTGTACTTTTCAACCCCTCAATTTCTGTTTGACTTCTTTTTAAAATTTATATTTCTTTATTATTATTCTGTATTTGATGATAGAACTTAAGGTTTTCCTTTAGTAATTAAGTAAGATATCCTTTAGACCTTTGAACATATTAGAATTATTTAAAGTATTTGTCTAGTAAATTCAATGTCTGGTTATTCCATTAGTTTTGATCAATATTTTCGTGTATGGGTCATGCTTTCTTGTTTCTTTGCAGATTTTGTATGTATTGTTGAATTTGGAACAGTTTGAATATTATGATGTGCAAAATCTGGATATCATATTTTTTCTTTTCTGTAGAGTGTTCTTGCTACTGTTTATTTTTGCTGTTTGTTTGTTTAATTACTTGTCTTAATTAATTTTGTAAAGTATATGTTCTTTGGCATTTGTGTTCAATGAATTGACTATTTTCTTAGCTTAGTGTTTAATTATTGAATAGTTTTATTAAATGCTTGGAACCAAACTGTCTTCCAGTCTCAGCAGAAAGGTTCTGTGTGTGTTGCGACACACTTTCAAATCTCAGTTAAGAAGTTTAAAACTTTGCCTTAGCCTTCACTTTCTTTTTATGCAGAGATTCCAGGTCAGACAGATGTGAGAGGTTAGGTATTTTCAAGTATTTTCTAAGCATGTGCGGAGCTATGGACATATGTGTATCTTTCTTGTTTTCCAGCAATATGTCAAAGCTTTTCAAAGCCCTTATTCTAAGCAACCCACTATCCAGTCTTTTCTTTCAAGCTTTTGAGATAGTTTAGTATTTCCCCCAATTATTAACCAATTCCTCAGCAGCAGTGTCTAAAATATTTGCCTATAAATCTTTTCAATAAACATCCCTGCTGATCAGCTTTAGTAAAAGACAAATTCCAGTCAGTTGAGGTAAAGAGAAGCCTTCTGAGTGGGTCTTCCTGAGCGCCACTAGACAGACCAACAGATAATTAGTGCATAAGTTCCATTATTTTCCTTTCTGTACCATTACCTGGAATGATGAGAGCTGTGATTTCTCAAGCTACCACTGAGCTGGGGAACAGAGTATGGTTAAATCACACAAAATTTGCTTTTCTTAACGGAAGTCAGTGTTTTTTGTTTTGTTTTGTTTTTACTGAGTAAATGCTCCCCAGGTTTTGGCAAGCTTTCAGTTAGTCTTCAGAGTTTTAATAATGTTGATTCTGATAGTTTTATTCCAGTTTTATATTTGTTTTTATGTATAGACTGGTTTGAATTTCTTACTTAAAAGTAGGGATGTCATTGACATCATTCTACTTTTAATGACTCTGTTCTTTCAGTATATTCTCAAAGAAATGTTAATTGTGATGGTCAAAGAAAATTATTTGTTGCTACCAATCTTTCATTTTTACCACATACAAGACAATTTTACTGAAGTGATAGATGATATCTTAACTATTTCAGTATATATAATTATTTTGTATTAAACCTTTAAATATTTGGCTATTATCATAATTTCTGTACCACACTGACCTTTCTTCTTCATTTTTCTTTTGTCACAATAAATGTCAAATCGTTTTTGGAACAGAGACAGGTCTACCATAGTTAGGTTTTGAAAATTGTACTTACAATAACCATACCAATACCTTAAAAGACATGTTGATATTATTAGCTGTCATGTACTGCATTTTCATGAATGGTCCCACCCCAGGCAATTCTGAGACCAATTTGGGGAAATTTTGTAAAATTAATTATTAAATTATTCAAAGTTATATGAACAGAAATAACACAGTTTTTACTTTTTTCAACAAGAAACTATTCTTAGAAATCTTATTAAGTGTCTAAGAGAATGCAATTCACTGTAAAAGGTTTTTATTTAATACTATAAAAGGGATAAGGGTGACATTTGTTATCAACATTTTATGGAGTTCCAGGAAGAATGGGTCATCATATATTTGACAAAAGGCTATACAAGATGGCTCCTTGTACCTTTAATGAACTTGAAGAAAGATATTTAATGATTGTTCCTTAAAGATAATTCATCAGATATTTCTAAAATAATAATACTCTCTTCAACATCACTGTCATCATTAAAAATTGCACATCCAATTCTCTGTGGTTTCAAACTGTGTTCTTTTTATTACTTTTGTTTTCCCAAAAACTTTTTAGCAATGACTGGGTGTCAAATCATTAATTTAGTTAATATTTTAAATCAATATCTTAAAATGCAAAATATTTGCTTAGAATTCTATGACTAAAAAATACAGAGACAGGACTAGAACTTTCATTTCCCCAAACTATAGTCTAATATTCAGTTTAATATACTACACTGCACTAACAATCTTACGTTTGTTCTGTACTATAAAATTGTTTATAAAAATGTCAATTCAGGGACTTAATTAAACGGAAAAGGAAGGAAACATTTCTTAGTGATTAGAAAATGTACCAGTCTATAGAAAGCATGGATTATTCTTGGCAAAATGTGGATTTTTGGGGATTCATTTATCTGATTCTGTTGCCAATATTTTCAGCTGTGAAATGGATTTATCAGAAACAGATTAGAGCAAGGTAAGAACAAACCATGAAACAAATATTCCTGAGAACAGTATTTTCCCATTTATTTTTAATTGTTTTGAGATACTCTGACAAGCTGTACTATAGAAGGAGACATATTATTATTTCAAGAGATGTTATCACATTTTCTTATCTTAGACACTGAAACTGCACAGCTTATTAATGTGAGGAAGTAATGATTCATAATGCACTTTGGTGATGATGCAAGGTATTACATTTAAGAAAGGTAGATGGACATATTAGAAAATTCTCAAGAATAGTGAGTATTATAAAAATTATTACAAAATAACATTAAAATAGACACACATTATTGTTCTTTACATGCACGTTCTACTGAAATACAGCTTAATATAAACTGGATTGTTGAGAGCATTTAAAGGGAAAAAAGATACTGTGAACTCAGTTATCAGTCTCTCATATTTTTAATACTAATGAATATTTCCTTATTGAGATCAGAAAATTTTGTTAACTCAAAAATCAAAATGTTTGGACAACACAAATGTCCAAAAATAATTTAAATTAAGAACTTTGGGATAAAATTACTTATTAACAGTTTATTTAGGACAACACATTGCTATTCACACACCCTTCTGCAGAAAAGAAAAGAAGAAGAATTAGCTATATCTTCAGTGAAATAAAAGATGCCAAGTTTTAACTTAGAAGAAGAATTAGCTATATCTTCAGTGAAATAAAAGATGCCAAGTTTTAACTTATTCTATAAAAAAATAAGAAAAGTCAGACATAAGCAAGCTACCTCATTGAAAAGGAATCTTATCTCATTCATTGCCTTAAAAGGACAGATAAGAGCAAAGGTCTGTTTTCTCTGTTCACAGATAAGTGCACCTCTGATGATTCAAAGGAGAAAATGCTAAGGATTGATAATAAAACTACCATATATGGCAATTCTAGTACATTTCTGAGACTTGCTTTTTTAATATAAAATGTTGCTGGGATATCAGAAAAGTTTATGATCCAGGACAGAAAAATCACTATGTTTGCTAAATTATCCAAACCAACATTGCACAGTGGTTACCAATGCAGATGCTTAGTTTTGAATCTCAACTTTCACCCAATAGTTGTGCATGTTTTGAGAACAATTTTAATAACATATGTGCCTCAATTTCCTCACCTGCATAATGAGAGAAAGATTGTGTCCTAGTTTTGTCATAAAGGTTAAATAAGTTATTACATATAAATTGTTTAGAATGTTTCCCATATGAAAATAGTCCCTAAGTATTAATTTCTGAAGTAATACTTGGTTTCTAAACTAATACTAATAGGATCGTCTCTAAAATCCTATAGATTAATGTGGCTTAAAATTGTATTTCACTTCCTGTGTATATGTAATTCTTATATCACCAAACTCCTTAGTCCAGAAGTGTGGCTTCTATTTATAACTATATTTTATTTAAGCAGAATAGACAGCTGCCTTATGGATTCCATGTCAAGAAAGTCTGAAGGTCATTAATGTCAACCCTTAATAACTTTCTCTTCAGAATAAATATATAGATGAGAGAGAAAATTATTTCTTCCTTTTCCCAACACTTAAAGTTCAATATTATATATTTATTTCTTTTTTTATAAAGACTTTTATCCTCTGGTAAAATACAGATATGTCATGAAGATATATTGATTTATCAATCTGTATACTTTAATATATATCAACATATAATTTTCTATTCATATACTGGGATTTGCTTACTTTGAGATTCTTCCTTTTCTTCCTTTTTTCCATACTTTTTCTGAAAAGTAGAGTCCTAAAACCATTAAGACATGATAGGTCCACATCTGGGGGTAGCCAGGGGAAATGCTGTTATCCTATTGCAGAGTCTCAGGAACCCAGCAAGATAAGGAATGCATCTATGTGGAAGGGCTGCCCAATGTGAGGAATCAGAGAACAAGTGGGCTGAGCAACTATGTATATGGGAGGGAAACCTACTTGAGGTATCAGAGCCTGGGCAGGATGTGGAGCACAAGCACTCATGTAGTTGGCCCAGTATGAGGAGTTAGAGCCAGAATGAGATGAGAAAGGGGTTGATTAGTCCATTTTTGTACTGCTGTAAAGAACTATCTAAAGGCCAGGTGCAATGGCTCATGTCTGTAATGCCAGCACTCTAGGAGGCCAAGGTAGGTGGGTCACTTGAGCCCAGGAGTTTGAGACTAGCGTGGCCAATATGGCGAAACCCCCTCTCTACTAAAAATACAAAAAATTAGCCAGGTATGGTGGGGGGGTGCCTGTAATCCCTGCTACTCAGGAGGCAGAGGGAGGAGGACTGCTTGAACCTGGGAGGTGGAGGTTGCAGTGAGCTGAGATCACACCACCGCACTCTAGCCCAGGTGACAGAGCAATATTCTGTCTCAAACAAACAAATAAAAACTACCTGAGACTGGGTAATTTATTAAGAAAAAGGGGTTTATTTACTTACAGTTTTTCATAGCAGGGGATGATGCTTCAGGATATTTCAGTAATGTTGGAAGGCAAAGGGGAAGCAAGGCACTTTTCACATGGTGGAGCAGAGAAAGAGTGAGAAGGAAAGTGCCACACTTTTAAACCATCACATCTTATGAGAACTCACTTACCATCACAAGAATAGCATGGAGAAAATCTGCCTCCGTAATCCAATCACCTCCTACCAGATCCTTCCTCTGACATGTGGGGATTACAATTTGACATGAGATTTGGGTGGGGACACAGAGTCAAACCATGTCAGGTATCTAGGCGCAGGCTTTCAGAACCAAAAGACGATGCTCATATATAGTGAACTGTTGGTATGGATCGTCAAAGCCCAAGTGTAGTAAAAACATCCTTGCAGAGGCTAAGAACATGCAATACTAATGAGATGGGTTAATTATAAAGAATTTGATCATATATATAATTATATCAAAAATAGTGACAGACTGATTTCCTTCTGTCAGAGGAGTTTCAAATACATAGAGGAAGAAAATAATAAATTATCTAGCTATATTTGAACACATTATTTGTAATATATAAAGATAGATACAAAAATAAATACAAATGTTAATTAGCATGTAACTATACATGTGCATGTATGTGTGTGTGTGTGTGTGTGTGTGTGTGTGCGCGCGCGTGTGTGTGTGTTATATTCTCTTATTCTGTTTATTGAGAGGGCCTTCAATCAGATACACTTTGATAGAAAAGACCCCACCTAATGCACATAATATAGTTCCTAAATAACTTTCTCTACTAAAGGAACTAGGGCTCCCCTTAAAAACCAGATGACTCCAGAGCAGAAGCAATAAGTTATAAAACATTTCTGAAAACCCGGTTGTGCCAGAAAGCAAGAAAGTATATAAAAACACAGGGAGCATGTTAGCAGGAACAGAAGTCATCAAAGAGATTCCCATTCATAAAACATGGGAAATAATTAATATCACAATAAATAACAGTAGTAATTGATTACAATCTTCATAGTAAGGTAGGGTACTATGAATATCTTCTTAAATAATTTATTAAACAAATAAATTGTAGGACTAATGAAGAATGAACATTTACATAGTTTCAAAATTCCACTCCACAAAGCGCTGATTGATTACAAGGGGACGGAAGAACTTTACAGTGGATTATCATGGCTGAAAATCACCTTAGTTGGGTGGTTAAAATGAATATCATCTTTAATGGGGCAAAATAAAATTGTGCAGTACCTGATAGGATGCAATTAAAATAACACATTATTGTTTCTGTGTTTCTACAAAAGATGCATAACCTGAATTTAGTTATAAGGAAACATCAAATAAATTCATGTTGAGTGAACCTCTACAAAGTGACTCTCATATAATATGAAAAACACCAGGAAACAATTTTAGGAAATAGCCCTGATAATAAAATTGAGAAAAATTTTAGGAAATAGCCCTATTAATTAATATGGAGACTAAAGAGGCATTTTGAGTAGTGAAATGATTCTGAAGTAAATCCGTTTGAGATGAAGGCAATATTGTGACATTTGGCAACATTTTAACAGTGTCTGATGATTAAATGGCAAAGTATCAATGTTAATTCTGCATTTGTTGGTTTTGTTGTGACTACGTAAAAGATTATCCTTGTTTGTAAGAAATAATCACTCAGTTATCCAGGAGAATAAAGTAACATGTTGACAATATCACCAAATAATGTGAGATACCCAAATTTATAAAGTTAGAAAGAGGAACTGAGAGAAAAAGGATAAAATAAAATAATGAATTTACTTCATTCTTGATGGGAGACTATGGATTGAAAGTAAAGGAATAAAGCGAAAAAGCCAGGTATACTATATTGTGTCTGCAATCTTAGCTACTTGGGAGGCTGATGCAGGAGGATCATCTGAGGCCAGGAGATTGAGACCAGCTGAGCAACATAGCAAGACCCTGCATCTTAAGAATATATGTTTTTTTAAGAAAGAGAAAACAAATTCTAAGAATTTTATAAATTTACTGAGAATTGCCTCTCCTTTTATGTCTTTATTCACATAACTTGAACTACTATAGGCTTATAGATTGATAAATAATCAATATGCATATACAATTTATAGGTTATAAGGTATTGTATAATATTGTATAATATCCTCTGTATACGATTTTAAAGCGGATATTGTTATCCAAAGTTTAATAAAATAAATTCCAGCTCATATAGATGGTGTAAGTTATGTCCTTTTTAAATATTTTAAATTGTTTTAAATTTTTTTCACACAAAGTCTTGTTCTGTTGCCCAAGTTGGAGTGCAGGTGTGATCTCAGCACACTGCAAATTCCACCTCCTGGGGCCAAGGGATGCTCATGCCTCAACCTCTTGAGTAGTTGGGACTAAAGGCGCATGCCACCACACCTCGCTAATTTTTTGCATTTTTAGTAGAGATGGGGTTTCGTCATGTTGGCCAGGCTGATCTCAAACTCCTGACCTCAGGTAATTCACCTGCCTCAGCTTTCCAAAGTGCTAGGATTACAAGTGTGAACTACTGTGCCCCCACCCTGTTATGTCTGGTCTGAGCATTTCTGTTATACCATTTTTCCCTGTGTGACTGTTTAAATAAATAACCATGACATAGTACAACACAGAAATATGAGGAAATGAAAATATACCTCATGATGTGATGAAAGACAACACTTAAGAAAGGCATAATTTTAATGTATCATAATACTGGTCTATTTAAGACAAAGGAGTAATATTTGAGTGTCATCCAAAGTAAAACTACTTGAATTTGCATTCTAAGCCTAATATTTAATTATTGTGCAATTTGGAACTCCATTTAAACTTTCTAAGACTCAGTTTTTTCATCTATAAAAGGAAACTAATAATGCTATTTCATTCATCGAATTGTGGTAAAGCTTAAATAAATTAACACATTTAAAGAATTTAGCTCACAGCTTGGCAGATGATATGCCAAATACTTACAGATATTATATAATTATGAATGTTGCAACTGAGGTAGATTTTGATGTAATTATAATTGTTGATGCCCTTCTAGCTCTCATGGCTGAGAAATTATTCAGTGAGTTATTTCAAGTCAGAAACACTATGAAATGATAAGTTAACCGATATAAGGATAAAATTTGCTAAAGTAATTATGTGTTTGCTACTGCATACATGAGATCACAACAAATAAGGTAACTGCATTTTAAGATTAATTTGTAACTTATACTGTCTAGATTTTCTTTTTTGGGGGGAGACAGAACTTCACTTTTTCATCCAGGCTGGAGAGCAGTGCCATGATCTCGGCTTTCTGCAACCTCCACCTCCCAAGTTCAAGCGATCGTCTTGCATCAGCCTCCCAAGTAGCTGGGACTACAAGCACTTGCCACCATGCCTGGCTAATTTTTGTATTTTTAGTAGAGACAGGGTTTCAACATGCTGGCCAGGCTGGTCTCAAACTCCTGACCTTGTGATCTGCCCACCTCAGTCTCCCAAAGTGTTAGGCTTACAGGTGTGAACCACTGCACTCAGTCTAGATTTCAATTACTTAAACTTTTGCTGTATTTCGTGAATAGAAATAATCAAGAATTTTAACGTAATATATTAATAACTTTTCAGTAATGTTTTGTAATATTTGTTGCCTTCTTAGTTGATATAGTTTGGCTGTGTCCTCACCCAAATATCATCCTTATTTGTAGTTTCCATAATCCCCACATCTTGTGCAAGAACCCTGCTGGGAGGTAATTGAATCATGGTGGCAGTTATCACCATGCTGCTGTTCTCCTGATAGTGAGTGAGTTCTCATGAGACCTGATGGTATTATAATGGGCTCTTCCCCTTTTGCTCAGCACTTCTTTCTGCCACACTTAGAAGAAGATGCCTTTTTTCCCCTTTGCTGTCATGACTGTAAGTTTACTGAGATTTTCTCAGCCATGCAAAACTGTGTCAATTAAACCTCTTTTCCTTCCTTTCCTTTTTTTTTTTTTTTTTTTTTTTTTTTTTTTTTTTTTTTTTTTTTTTTTNGAAGGAGTTTCACCCTGTTGCTTGGCTGGAGTACAGTGGTGCAATCTTGGCTCACTGCAACCTCCACCACCTCCACCTCCTGGGCTCAAACAATTCTCCTGCCTCAGCCTCCCGAATAGCTGAGACTACAGGCATATGCCACCACACCCAGCTAATTTTTGTATTTTTAGTACAGACGAGGTTTCACCATGTTGGCCAGGATGGTCTTGATCTCTTGACCTTGTGATCCACATGCCTTAGCCTCCCAAAGTTCTAGGATTACACGTGTGAGCCACTGCACTTGGCTTAAACCTCTTTTATTTATAAATTACTTAGTCTTGGTTATTTCTTCTCAGCAGCATGAGAACGAAGTAATGCAGTAAATTAGTGCTGAGGGAGTGGGGCATAAGTATAAGAATACCCAAATATGTAGAAACATCTTTGGGATCAGGCAGAGGTTGGAATATGTGGAGTTCTCAAAAGAAGATAGGAAGAGGTGAGAAAGTTTGAAGCCTTTTAGAGGCTTGGTGAATGGCTCCGACAAAAATGCTGACAGTGATATGGACAATAAAGTTGAGGCTGAGATGGAGATTAGAAACATGTTGGGAAGTGAAGTAAATAAAGGTCGCTCTTGCTGTGCTTTAGCAAAGAGACAGCATTTTGCCTCTACTCTAGACTTCTGTGGAACATGAAGTTTGAGAGAGATGATTTAGTATCTGGCAGAAAAAAATTCTATGCAGCAAAACATTCTAGAAGAAGCAGAACATAAAAGTTTGGAAAATTTACAACCTGATGATGTAACAGAAAAAAATTTTTTTTTCTGGGGATAAATTCAAGCCTCCTGCAGAAATGTGCATAAGTACCTAGGAGAAAACTGTTAATCACCAAGACAATGGGGAGTTTCAGAGATCTTCACAGCAGCCCCTCCCATTACAGGCCTGGGGGTCTAGGAGGAAAAAAATGGTGTCCTGCTAAGCCCAGGACTCCTCTGCTGTGTGCAGCCCCAGGTTATGGGGCCCTGTATTCCAGTTGCTTCAACTCCAGCCATGGCTAAAAGGGGACAAGGTAAGGTTTGGGCCGTTGCTCAAGAGGGTGCAAGCCCCAAGCCTTGGTGGCTCCCATCCTGATATCGAGCCTGTGGGTGGACAGAAGTCAAGAATTGAAGTTTGAGAACCTCTGCCTAGATTTTAGAGGATGTATAAAAATGTCTGGATGTACAGGCAGAAGTTTGCTGCAGGGGTGGAACCATCATGGGGAAATTCTGCTAGGGCAGTGTGGAAGAGAAATGTGAGGTTGGGACACCCCCACACACACAGAGTCCCCACTGTGGCACTGTCTAGTGAAGCTGTCAGAGGACGGTCAGTCTCCTCCAGACCCAAGAATGGTAGATGTACTGACAACTGACACCATGAGCCTGGAAAAGCCGTAGACATTAAACACTGGCCTCTGAAAACAGATGGGAGGAGGCTGTATCCTGCAAAGCCACAGGATTGGAGCTGCCCAAGGCCATTGGAACCTAACTCTTGCATCAGTGTGACCTGGATGTGAGACATAGAGTCAAAAAAGAATATTTTCAAGCTTTAAATGTTTAATGACTGCCCTATTGGATTTCAGACTTGCATGGACCCTGCATCTCCTTTCTTTTGGCCAATTTCTCCTATTTTGAATGGGTGTATTATATCTAGAAAGCAACTAATTTTCTTTGATTTTACAGGCACCTAGGCAAAAGGAACTTGTTTGAGATGAGACTTTGGACTTAGACTTTGGAGTTAATGCTGGAATGTGCTAAGAGTTTAGGGGACTGCTAGAAAGGCATGATTGTGTTTTGAAACGTGAGAACATGAGATGTGGGAGGTGCCAGGGGTTGAATGACATGGTTTGGCTTTGTCCCCACCCATATCTTATCTTGAATTGTAATTCACATAATTACCACATGTTTTGGGAGGGATTTGAAGGGAGGCAATTGAATCATGTGGGTGATTATCCCCCATGCTGTTCTTGTCACAGTGGGTGAGCTCTCAGGAGACCTGGTGGTTTTATAAGGGTCTTTTCCCTTTTGCTTGTCACTTCTTCTTCCTACCATCCTGTAAAGAAGCTGCCTTTCTATCCCTTCTTCCACCATGATTGTAAGTTTCCAGAGGCCTTCTCAGCCACGAAGAACTGTAAGTCAGTTAAACTTATTTTCTTCATAAGTTACCCAGTCTCCAATATTTCTTCATAGCAGTATTAGAATGAATTAATACATTAATTATCCTTGAGAACACTTTCATATTATAATAAAACTTAAGAAAGAATTCTTACATCAGCAATTTTTTATTCTTTTAAAGATTCTCTAAAATTTGGACATTAAAGTTACTGTTGTGCTGACAACACAATTTTAAGAAAAAATAAAAGTAGAACGAAATTTTTCTCACCAAGAAGCTACAGATTTGAGATCATCAAAATAACATGGGCTCCGTGTCTGAAGGTGAGATCTCTTTTTTTTGGGAATTGTGACTTTCTTTCTGGGAAAATTATAGCCACAAAAGCCTCATAATAAAAGACTCTACTGGCTTTCCAGTCATCAAATAGGTCTTAGCTAAAGAGCACTTTTACCAGTTAAGTGTGAATGAATTGTAATCATTCCCTAAGCATATAAAAGCTATTACAAATAAAAGGACTAGCAATAAATTGGTACTGTTTTCCAGACTAAGCATAAATGATTAAACATACATATATATATGAAAGACATATATACAGATACACTTACATATATATTCAAAAGCAATATAGAGAGACATGTAAAAAAAAAAAATATATATATATATATATACACACACACACACAAAATGACAACACAATGAAATACATGGTATACCTAACCTACCTTAAGTATGGCACCAATTAATCAGCTCAGGTAATTTGGAAAAAGAAAAGAAACATTATTTATCTGAGGAATTTGAGCCCCGTTAGATTATCAGTTCTTGAGAGGCATTGGAATAAAACAACAGTCATGTCACTTTCCATTAAGCTAAATAATTCTCTTGAAGCCACCAGTTCTATGGGCTCTAGAATAACTGATGCCCAGAAGCCACAAAATGCTATTTGCTGGACACCATAACTCATACTCTATTGTTTAACAATGTATGGCCAATCACTCATCAATGTTATTTCTGCAATCCAATGAGGATTCTTGTCAAACAACTTTGTATTAGCCCACTTCTGTTCCCTTTGTCGTGAACCATTCCTCTGGCAGTATCTTGGCTTCTAGAAACCAGATTTAGATTAAAGACAGTGAAAACTGAATGGAATATTTTTCTTTCTGTAAAAATATTAAAAAATATGCAATAGGCAACACATTATTATATTACAGAGTAAAAATTGTGTTTCAATTGAGCTCTTACACTTACTATGATATTGCACTAAATCTTAGATTTCTTTACAGAATACTGGATGCTAAATAGAACTGTAGTCACTAAAGGAGTATTTACTTCCTTCCTGGCATAAGGATTTGGGTATTTATCTTTTTTTTTTTATTGTACTTTAAGTTATGGGGTACATGTGCAGATCTTGCAGGATCCTTGCATAGGGACACATATGCCATGGTGGTCTACTATTCAATTTGTGTAATGGGACATTTTGTTTTCTGGTAAAAAAGCATTAGGCATTTTTGAAAAGCATGAAATAGATATTTCCTAGTCAGAGACCAAGGATCAAAAAATTATTTGAGGGAAAAAATAAAAAATAGAACCTAGGATAGCTGATTTTTATTTCCATTTCTTCCATTGCTTCACCCTGCTAGACCATGGTATCTATCTTATAACACTTAATTCTAATACTCAAACCTTACTCAATACACAGAACACACTGGCATATAACCTAAAATATCTAATGCTCACTCTAAAAAAGATCCAAAACATGAAACACTCATATCAATAATGAATATTATAAATAAATTTAAGTATACTAATACAAAAATGTAGGATTAATAAAAATAGATAATTTAACATTGTTACCATAAAAATATTTAAGCAATATTTATAAAGCAAAAAGCAAAATAATATATTTTGAATTACTAATTAAATGTAGTTATTTTATTTATAAATATCACAGCCATTCTGAAAACTTGCTGAAAATAAAATCACTTTTTCAAAAAATAATTGAAGCAAAATAGCAAAACAATTTCAATGTTCCAGGAAAAATTTCCTTCTGGAAGACAAACACAGAATTTTAAAGTTTACGTAGAATGTAGCATGAATATTTATTTTAAGAATAAAAACGCTATTTTTCTGTATTAATGATTTACATTATTTTATATGCTACATTTTAATATATTTTATATATTGAAATATTTTAAACACCAAAATAAAGAGTTTATTTTGTGATCATTATGATAAAAAGTATTTATTGTTCAAAAAAGTTATCTGGAACAACATAGGTTTTGGGAATGATGGTCACAAGTATGACCTCATATCTACCCATAATAATCATTATCCCAACATTGTCACTTAAAATTTTCTGTATAAAATAAAGGGGTAAGTAGAAATTGTTCAGGCTTTTCAGTCATCTATATTACTTATAAACTAGCTTTAATTTTTGTGAACTTAAACTCATTTTATCTGACATAGAAACAGATCAGATAAACAGGACTTTACCCCCACCTTGAGAATTTGGAAGCAATCTAACCTTTTTGATTCCAAAGATTTTAATATGGTTTCTCATATATTTATGACAACTCCTCACCAGAACAGTGAGGCAGAGCACAGAGTAACTTCCCAGCACCTGCCAGGCCTGACTGACTGAGCAGCCACCAGAATCAGTCTACATACCCTGCCAGTTTCCATCCCTGAGAATCCAAGGGAAATGGGATTCTAGCTGCAGCTGAATTCAGAGGTAGATTGACTTTCTAACTATCCAGAGGACACTGAAATGTGTTTGCCTGACAAAAGTCGAAATACATCAACACTCTCCTGATCACTTCCTTAGTCTTAACAACAAATTAAAGCCTCTATTCTGGTTATCTTAAACTCTTCCCTCTCACCTCCAATTAATTTGTTCTTCATTTAACCAAATTCTTTGTCTCTCTCTTTTCAGTGTACACTCTTCACTTTCTTATTAAGACATAAAATCATCCACTTCTCTAATGTTTCTCTGCTTGTAATAAAATCTAGTGTTTCACTAAAGACTGTATTATCCCAGGGATCCGTACCAAAAAAAAAAAAAAAAAAATGGAGGCTGCCCTTCAACTACAAAAAAAATACCACAGGTTTGCCACAGAAATTTATATTAGGTTTTGATGATGAGCTCTTTGGCCTTCAGTCACTCTTACCCTTATCCTAAAATGCCAATCAGGCAATTTGATTGCTATAATTTAAACATAAAACAAACAAGAAAAGCAATCATCTTGGGCTCATGTCATTTCGTTGCACTACTCTCTATTTCCTAGAAATATTTCAAAATATTTTGTCATCTACCTACAGTATCTTTGAAGAGATGGAGCAATGTCACTAATTAAAGGTCTTGCAACATGGATCAAGTCTTTCTGCCCACCCACAGGAACAGACCTGATCTGTATAAATGACCAATTCCATACCAGGGTCTATCATTTTCTATGTCAGCTTATCTCTTCTGCTCCTGGATCTACCTAGAACACCCACCGTCACCTCCAAACTACTAAACTTCCAAAAGGTTCAATAATTTCTGGATCTACCATCTTTTGATATAATGACATATTCTCGAATCTATCAGCCTCTTTTTGGTCTGATGTTCTATTCTGCACAGTATGAATTTCCTGGTTGATCTATTAACTATCATTTTACTGAGACATCTACCATTTTAGTGGGATCCCCATTGTGTTCTTATAGTATCTCTGTGATGGTTAATACTGAGTCTCAACTTGATTGAGTTGAAGGATGCAAGGTACGAGTCTTGGGTATACCTGTGAGGGCACTGCCAAAGAAGATTAATATTTGAGTCAGTGGGCTGGGAAAAACAGACCCACCTTTATCTGGGCAGGCACCATCTAATCAGCTGCCACTGTGGGCAGAATATAAAAGTAGGCAGAAAAACATGAAAAGCCCAGACCAGCTTAGCCTCCCAGCCTACATCTTTCTCCTGTGCTGAATGCCTCCTGCCCTCGAACATCATATTCTGAATTCTTCAAATTTGGGACTCGGAGTGGCTTCCTTGCTCCTCAGGTTGCAGGTGACCTATTGTGGGACCTTGCGATCATGTGAGTTAGTACTATTTAATAAATTTCCCTTTATATAGATCTATCTTATTAGTGTAGTCCCTCTAGGGAATCCTAATACAATCGCCCACACAAAATCTTACTAAAAATATCCCAGGATTCTAGACCACTCAATACTTCTGCAGATAAAGAAGTAGTGGACTGATTTCATTATAATGCATACCAATCTACCATATGTAATATATATCATTGAATACTTCTCAATAAGTCTACTTTTGCCTATTCAGCTCTTCTCAACTTTCTACAACTATTTCAATTTTCTTACTTTTTATTTAAATCTTTGATTTTTCAATTCTTAGCTAATCTGAGTGTGACTACATTGACAAAGCAAAGAGAAAAAAAACATAAAATTAAAAGTGAAAAATTATTTCCATACTATGCCACTAAATCTACAAAGTTATATGTATGGACCTACATCCCCCTTTTTCAGCATCATGTCATAGTGAGAAAATTATCCTATTTGTTAATTCTATCTTTCTACCACTACTTTCCATGTAAAAATCTCCTGCATTGTCAGATCCCTACTCTAACATGACCTCTTCCTTTCTTTGAAACTCCTCCCTGTCCATTGGTATATTTCCATAAGAATTTTTATTAACTTAAAAGCTTAATTATCAGTAACAACAACAAATTTATTTGAAATATTTATTCCAGAAAAAAATTTTTATTTGATGAAATATAATAATTTGTGAAAGAGTAATCTACAACATGGGAATACATCCATCAACAAAATAAATAAAAATATCTGTTCTCTTTATAAAAAAGGCCAAATACATAATTAGTAGCAATTTAGAACGTGGTAAGTTCTATTATGAAGAAAGAATCTGGAAAATAGGACAAAGAATGACAATGGTGAAAGGAAAATGCATTAAAATAAAATAAGACCAATGGTAATACATCACTAAGAAAATAATTATTGAACAAAGACTTGAAGAAGCTAATGAAATGAGCCAAGACAGTCTCTTGAAAAAAAGTATCCTAAGTGGGTAGGAAGACAAGTACAAAGAGAAGAAACACACTTGTTAAGTTTAAAGGGCAGCATAGAGGGGAGTGTAGCAAGAGAAGAGCGGACAGGAGGGAGAGATGTAGGTGATGAAGTAAAAGATGCAATGGAGACAGGCCCTTGTGAGCCATTGTAAGGATGTCGACTTTTGCTTTATGTGAAATGAAGAATGATTGGATATTTTGAGCTGTGGAATGTCAGCACTTAAATATGGCTGAAAGATTATTCAGGCTTTTGTGTAAAGAATAGAATGAAAATGTTTAATGATGACAATCTTGAGAACAATTAGGAGAGTTTAGTAATAATAGAGTCAAAAGATGATAGAAACTAAAACTGTGGAGATGGAGATGGAGTGATAAATAGTTGTATTTTAAATATTGTAGGTGTGTCAAATAATTGGCTGATGAACTAGATATGTGTGAAGAAAAGATGAGTTAAGGAGTCTAAATAATTCTAAGACAGAGTTATCATAAACCCAAATGTAAAAGATTGCTGCAGAAGAATATTTGATGTATAAGATAGGAGTTTACTTTTGGGTATTTTGTGGTATTAATTAGTCATTGAAGAAATACTCAGAAAGAAATTGAAATACAGGGATACCTGATTGCATGCATCATGTTCAGGGGAAATAAAAATTGACAATTGCCAGTGTACAAATGGCATTTAAAAGCCATTAGGCTGAATTAGATCACTAAGAGGGTCAGTATAGAAATAAAACAATTTTAACAATTGAGCCCTATGTCACTCCAAAGAAAAAGAAGGAATCAATGAAGACTGAGAATAAGAGAACATTGAGGTAGGAAGAAAATTTTTAAAACATGTTGTTGTTGAAGCAAAGCGAAGAAAATGATTAAAGAAGAGGGAGGAGTAACTAATTGTGTAAAAGCCATTAATGGGTTACCATGATTAAGAATGAAATTTGACCCTTAGATATATTTGGTTGGTGCAAAAGTAATTGCAGTTCTGGCCAGTACGTTTTTAATGGCAAAATACATTATAGTATGGATGTCCCAGGGCCTTGATGGAAACATTTGTGTTGGGAAATGGGGGCAGAATCTGGATGAAGTAAATTATAAGACACAGTTAAAGGAGAGGAATTAGAGATGAAAATCTTTTCGAATTTTGCCCTAAAAAAGTGAAGAAATAGTATGGCATCTATTAAAATAGAAACTGACTATCCCATGGCCATAACAAATATCCACCAGGATTTGTTTTAGTCAGATTTAAGTGATCAAAAACAGACTGCCTCAGTGAGCTTTCTTTCGTAAGCCATTCAGTCTGGTTATCTCTCTGCTCTGAAAATCCTCTGATCAAGAATATATTCTCTCCAATAAATTTGCCTCTATGTAGTAACCAATCAAGAACAGCCTCAAATGAGTGAGACTTTTCCATTTAATACCAAATTGCTTGGATTCTAGAAAAATCTACCCAATTCGAATCACCAACAATCCTATAAAAGTTCCACAATCTTCTCTGCTCAGAGAGACTATGCCTAAGAAGCATAGCTATCTGTTACTATAGGAGGCAATAAATTCATCCTTGTGATTTTTCTATTTCAGCTTGCATGGTGGCCTTATTATACTTTGATAGCTATTCTTTCTGCTATGAATATATTTTTCCATTCTCTCTTCACGAGCAACATGATTGACAAATATATCCGCTCTTGTTGCTTCCATGTTTACATTGACTTCCACCTACTTTGTGCACGTACTAGGTTTTGTTTGCAGCTACCACATTTTCAACTAAATTGTTTTTGTTCTTTATAAGTGTTCTTCAAACTGGGTTAAAGAGAACCCCTGGGGTACAAAAAGACATTCCAAGGAGTTTCTCAAGCATGAGGATCTTTAAGGAATCAGTTTTAAATCTTGTTTTCTATTTGTGCTTACTCTTTTCTCACTTGCTCTGCTTGAGAAGGCCTTCCGAAGTAACTTTATCTCCACCTTAATAAATAAAACCTTATCTCTAACTGTTCTTGATTTAATTTGATCCATTTCTCAAGAGGCAAAACCTTAAAAAAAAGGGACAATTGTGAATTTTGATGTTTGAGAAGCCTGTTCTCTCAAGCCAACATATGTTTCTGTGTGACTTGAATTTCTTCCACGTGTTATGCATGTAATTGTTAAAAGGGAAGCATGGCACTAGCAATGAGATTTTGACCTCTGTTTGGTTATTCTGAGTACACATAATAGGTAAGGGAGCAGGACTTTTGACAGTTTTCATTTAATGAGCTTGCCTTTTCAACTTCCAATATTACAAAAGGTTTTATAACTTCTCAGGAGTAATCCTAAAACACCACAATGGGAAGAAATATTGAAAATGGCTTTCACTCATTAACTTCTCTCTTTGTTTATTCTACTTACATACTTACTAAATGGTTATAACAGAATATGCTTTTCCTCTATAGTAACTAACATATCAAACATTAAATACAGGCAATAGCCTGTAAGTTTCACACTTACGAGAGGCCACATACTTTTTGTTCTTGAATGTTTACAAATTAACATCATTCTAGTAATGAATACTATTTGAACATGAACACAAAATAATTGAAAGAGAGTAGTTCTATAAAGGCCACTTTTGATGCATTTCTCATATAATCTTATTTGTGTTTATTACTTTAATCAGTCTCTAATATAGTTATATTTTAATTAGCTTTTAATAATAATCACAATATTGATTTAATTCTGAAGATGCTTGAATAGTTAGAAGTTTATAGTCCAAGGAAAAATTTTAAATATACTAAATTTCATTTTATATGGCTTTTTTATAACTTAGTATGATACATTGCTCAGAAATTGGCAAGCAAAATATATATTATATTAGGATAAAATACTGTAGGCTGGAAGTATATTATTAGGAGATCAAGGAGAAAATGAATAATCCAGAATCTCTAACTTAAACAAAATTAAGTCATCCATTTTTATAATGAGTTATTATGATGATATGAAATGACAGTAAGAATAGTTTGTGTATTTGTAATAAAATATATATTTAGAGAAGTTTTAAGTTCACAGCAAAATTGAGTAGAAAGTACAGAGAGTTTCCATCTAGCCCCATATTATTTTATTATGCAGTATTTCAGAGACAGAGAACAAAAAATAATAGAACAAATAAGTATGTATATATACAAAATGATTAAGTGCATTTTCTTGGCCCTCAGAGAAAATTACCATTAAAAGTTTATTCTTTAGGATCTTTTTCTATGTTTGTATAAACATATGTATTTTACAAATTGATATTGTACTTCACATATCTCCAGGCATTTTTTAGTTAACAATCATCATTTTTCATGCCTATGTTTTTTCATTTCCAATACCTATTTCATGTTCATATTTCTCCAACTGTCCTAAAATTATTCTAACAACAGCTTTTTTTGGCCTTAAATAATAAACGGTTCTGCACAGTACTAGATTTTGTATTAGCATTGTTTGTTGATTCTCCGGTAAATGCATCCCCACCAATAAGATTGCCAAATAAAATTAGTATACACAATTAAATTGTGTCACTGAGGCTGGAGTGCGGTGGTGCAATCTTGGCTCACTGCAACCTCAGCCTCCCAGGTTCAAGTGATTCTTCTGCCTCAGCCTTCTGAGTAGCTGGGATTACAGGTGTGTGCCACCACACCTAACTAATGCTTGTATTTTTAGTAGAGACGATTTCGCTGTGTTGACCAGAGTGATCTTGAACTCCTGACCTCAGGAGATTTGCCTGCCTTGGCCTCCCAAAGTGCCGGGATTACAGATATGAGCCACCATGCCCATCTAGTAATATGTAATATCACTAACTTGGATTCAAGGTCTAAATATTTCCAAAAATCTTACAAAATTTAAAATTTCTGTTAGTTGCTTTATTATCTTTTATTTGGATGACAATTTGACTGGACAACAATGTGGTGTCACAACTGTTCTCCCTCAGAACTTTGAAGAACTGACTCCAGAGTTTTTTGTTTTTTATTTATTTTTTACCTCAAATGTGCTGTTTGATGCTTTCCCATCTGCTCAAGAACAAATATGTCTTGAATTCTTACCTCCACCGCAAAATTAAGTAAATATGCTAGGTTTTCTCTTGTTTTCAAGTTAAATACGTAAGTACCTTTCAAAATAATTAATGTGTATTTGTTTGGAGGAGACCAGATGTAGGCTGAAACTTCAACAGTTTTAATTTGTTGTCCTGCTTATTAATGACCCCATCCATTATATCCTTCATTCCAGATGGGTCATCTTCCCTCATTTTTCTCTTTTCATTGGATCCGTATAGTTCAAGAAAACAAAGAAATAAACAAACAAAAACCTTTAGTCTGAATCCTCAGTATTCCAATGTAATTGATACTATCTCTTCTTTCTATACTTCACTCAGATAAAGAAATCTCAGTGTACACAGATTATTCCTTAGACAATAATGATAGACGGTCTTCTAGCTTTATTCCTGCAGCTCTGTCACATGTTATTTTGCATGTCTATGTGAAGAGAATCATAAGTTAATATATATATGTATAAATATATATAAATAGTGAATATATATATATGTTCACTACAACATTCACATGAAAATCAAAGTTTGAGAGAGCTTGAATCATTTCTTAGCTTTCAATAAAGATTTGCTTTAAGCTTTCCGTGTTTTAGATTGTTTTATTTAATAAGAGCCATTTCAATTTTAATTGAAGTTAGCATTTACATTTTTATATCTTCAATGTTTTTTAAATAAAACAGGATAAAATATCTTTGTATGGAACGGTCATTGCATTTTGACATTATTTTAATATTATAATTAATCATACAAGAAACAGAGGCTAATTTTGATTAAATAGTTTGTTAAAAATTAATAATATCACCCTAATCCAGTTTTTTTGACCAACCCTAACCATTACATCTCCTTTCCCTTTGTCATGGGAATGAAAATTAAAGTTTGGTTTTTTACTCTACATAAATTTATTCATTCTTACACAGAAATAACACATATATACATACAAATACACTTAACAGTTTTTAAGAGAACAAGTTAAAATTAGAAAATACTCTGTAAGTTGTATGTTATAAACACATGTGCATCTGTATATCTGGCTTATTTTCATGTTACTACATAGCTGTATCTAATCATTTTAATAGTCTTACAATATTTTATTGTAGACTTATTAATTAGCTTTTGCAGTAATAACAAATAACTACTGAATCTCTGTGTATTACAATGACAAAATATTATATTTCTGACTCATTTTATACAAAAGCTACAGTCAACTGCAGCTCTGCTTCTGGCTGCTAGTCACTTGCATGTCTGTTCCATATACGTTCTCAATTTATGACCAAGGCTGAAGGATAAGCCCCCAAAATGTGTTGTACACATAGCAAAGACAGATTTGAAAGATGCTGAGCGAAATCAAACAACTGAATGCAAAGCATTCCTTAGACAAGGCATAGGAAACATTTTTCACATTCCTTTGGCTAAAGTCACCTGGCCAAGCATTATAATGAGTCACATGTGATTATAATGTGATTATTCTAATCATTTCTGTAACGGTACCCATTCAAGTTGCTTTTGGGTTTTGTTTCTCTATCTCCTTCCTGTTTATTTTATTTTACATCTCCTTTTTATCAATACCTGCTGCATTAAAAAGTTTATATATATATATCTCCTATGATGACATAATTAACACTATCAAATAGAGTTGAAACAACATGATTATCTAGTAAAAGTCTTTAGAAATCATATAATGGATACATACAGAATTCAAAAAAAGTTGTAGAAATTTCCCTTCAGTGTTTTCTTTTAAATTAATGACAATGTTGTAAATACTGTGGCCTTATTTCTTTATTGCTTACATGTCATTTACTCAAGATTCTAAGTTTTCTTTCTTACTTGTAATGATTTATAAGTAGTCTATACTGTACTGATACTTACATGTAATAACGTTAACATTTATTGAACAATTACCATGTGTCATGCATAATGGTAATTTTCATCATTATAAAGCTGTAAGGTAGTTGTATATACCTGAATTCTTATCATTCTTAAATAAGAAAACTGATGGGCCAGCTAACTTGCATATATTGTATCACAAAAATAAATTATTGCATAAAATAAACCTATGCAACCTATCCTAGAACTTAGTCTTTTAAATTCAACATGATACTATATGTTAGATTATAGCTTTATTGGCATTGCAATCCAACTTCAGGCTTACGTGTTTTACATATTTTCTCCTACCTTAGAGTTATTTTTGTTTTCATTTATGTAGTCTTTGCTTTACAGTAAATTTATTATTCATTTAAAATCAGTACTTAACCTACACCTTTTGTTTTCATATAGTTCCCATAGTCATTTTTAAATAAATTAAATGCGTGTCAGTTTGTTTTACATTTAATTTGCTCATCAATTTGAAATTTACTTTAGAGATTGTATAATTATTTTCTGTTTATTCCCAATGTATACTCAATTACTCCAAAACATTTTAAAATAAAACATCATAATTAAATTTAAATTGTATATTAACATATAATTGTTGATCTTTATTAGGGTACTCTCGTAGCATATGTTAATGAACATTGAACATTTTCTTCATTTTTTATGTTATATTTCTTGGAAATTGCAATGTTCTTTCATATGAACTACAAAATTATTGGGAACAGTTTTAAACATAACTTTTCAAAACTGTGCAAATATATTAATTTGACAAAAACTTGACATTTTTATTTTTATAATACAAAAATCATGTCAGTGAGGAATGTGTTTCTGAGTTTATTCAGATTTATTTTCTGCCTTTACCATAATGCCATAATTCATTTTTATTATTTGTTTACTTATCTTTACAAATTCTATCTTTATATTTTGTAATATATAAATTTTACCACTCTTAGTGCACTCCATAGAAATTTGCACAAACAAAAATATAATGGTTGATTTGTGTTGTTCATCTTTCTGTATTTGGTCAGAAGACTGTGGTTTATTATTCACAACTCCTTTTTCTACTAGTCACCCTCTAAAACCCCTTTCTTCTACAGTACCACAGTAAGTTATATTTCTATAATTATGAACATAGTTCTATCACTATGAACATAGTAATTTATGCTTTTGTAAAAGTTTGATAATTTTGTTAATATAAACAAATTTGTATGCATATATGATTCCTCTCCTTGGTATATTTATTTGCATTTTTAATTGATAGTAATTTCAAGAAACAATATATTTTCTTTAATTTTAAGCCAGACTTAATTTAAAAACACAATCCCCATTTTTTCTTAGGCAGTATTTTTCTGCGGCTGTTGGAATTCTCGAAAAGTATATTTATTTTCCTAGAACAATGAAGTTAAACTGTGGCCTTGGTATTCCCAGGCAGTAATAAATAAAATAAGATTGAGAAGTTGAATTTATGAAAGAGGTTGATAGGTGGATAAAGTGGAGAAGGTACAGAAGAAGATATTTTCCTTCCTTTTCTCATAACTAATTTTAAAAATACAGTTTGATTCCTCATGTGTTTTAAGAAATATGAACTCTTATTTTATACACTGTTGACAAAAATGCTAAACTGACTGCTTCTTTAAGGGAAAAGAAATCATAGTTGTGGAGAAGCATTAAGTAATGCAAAAGAAGTGACTCAGTAGAGGGAAACTGGGAAATAGAATTAGGGTTAAAGTAATTAATTGGGCATTTCTAAAAATTTAACATGAGATATGAAGATTAAAAAAATACTTGTGACTATTTTTTTCTTTTATTTCATTGAACAATTTATGAGATAAGAAACCATGAATAAATTCAACAGTTGGGAATCTGATTTTATAGGCAAATTACTTCAATTAATTGAAAAAATAGACAATTTTCAGATATTTTCGTGAAGAAATTATTTTTATATTATGAAAGTATTCAAAAATGTAATTAAAAATTTTTAGAGATAAAAATAATTTCCTCTACTTTTAAAAATACATTTTCATACACAAGTCTATGTTCTTGTCAATTAAACTACTCTCCACTTTTCATAAGCATTTTTTACTATCACCTTATTTTGATTTAAATTTGGTTTTCCAGGCTACAATACACTTACATATGCAAGTGGGCACAAACACATGCTCACACACATGGAAATATGGTATTGTCAAATGTGGAATGACTTCTAATAATGAGCCTTTAAAATGGCACTTTCTATATTAAACTTTTACAAAATCCAACAAAGCATTCTGATCATTAGTTTTGTTCTGGGATATAATACATGTATACAATTCAAATGTAATAAAAAGTTAAGATTTATTGGGAAAATGTATATGATAGCCCTTCTTATGAGCCACAATTATTCTAAATTACTCACAGTTACCTAATGGTTAACTAATTTACTTCAAATTGCTTGGTTTAGCTTTTACATGCTTTACACAATTAAATATGGGTGTTCTTGGATAAGATGTAAAGAAAACTTATAATAAAAATTTGACATAATTACTAATTGAACTGATAGAATAATTGCTTTATATAAATCTAGATATTAAATGAGAAACTGCATAAAACAGTCACTTGTTACTAATATAATCACACTTTTAAAAAAAGTTTTAGCTTTTATTTTAGATGTAGGAGGTACTTGTGTAGAATTGTTGTGTGGGTATATTATGCCCAGGTAGTGAGCATAGTACTCAATTGGTAGTTTTTCAAACCACACTCCCTTCCCTTCCCCATCCAGTAGTCCACAGTGTCTATTTTTCCCTCCTTATGTCCATGTGTACTCAAGGCTTACTCCTACTTATAAAGTGAGAACATGTGATATTTGGTTTTTTGTTTCTCCATTAATTCACTTAGTATCATTGCTTCCAGATACATCCATGTTGCTGCAACTAGACCATTACCTTTCACCATATGTGAAAATTAACTCAAGGTGAATTTGAGACTTAAGTATAAGACCTCAACCTATAGATTCTACAAGAAAACTTAGGAAATACTTTTCTCAACATAGGTCTTTGCAAAGAATTTTTGGCTACGTCCCTAAAAGCAATTGCAGCAAAACCAAAAACTACCATTTTTACCTCCTGAAGTTAAAATGTTTGTTGATACAGAAGAATATGGAAAGTTTCATTGTTTCATTTTTTAAAATTGTTGTCTCCATATTTATAACACCTCTACTGATGGAAAGCTATAACTTGTTTCCATTTCAACAAGGTGATGTGAAAATTAAATGTTGTGATTTAGAAGCTATGATTTCAATTTTTTGCTATAAAAACAGAGGATGATGTAAGATTTTACAGATATAGAATTTATTTTGAAATTTGTTTCTGTTACTCAATAACTTCCTGTGGTAAGTTGGTTTCTTTAAAGAAAATAATTCTTTTAAATTTGCAATTCTGCACAGTGTTGTAAAGTTGTTTCAGCTACTTTAAAGTAGCAAATGATCTCTTTTCTATTTGAGACATTTAAAATACTTCTCTAAATTCCCCAATATAACTCTGAGTTATTTGGGAAATAGAATTTTGAACTCTTAAAAGTTTGATTGATATTTCCAAAATATTTTTCAGTACCCTGTGATTGTTTTTTAAGTGCAAGTTTTCTCACGATTTCTGGGTGTTATTAATGATTGTGTGGTTAAATTATACATCATTCCATGAATGCAATCTATATTTTCCCATTTCAAAATGTTTAATTGTTTAGTAATTCATTTTAAGTATGAAATATCTGTACTGCACTACAAATCTTAACCCTGTAGATAATATGTTTTAAAAGATATAATTTGAATTTTATGATTTAAAAAGGTTGATTGTTCCTAACCATGAGCATGGAATGTTTCTCCATCTGTTTGTGTTCTCTTTTATTTCATTGAGCAGTGGTCTGCAGTTCTCCTTGAAGAGGTCCTTTACATTCTTTGTTAGTTGTATTCCTAGGTGTTTTATTCTCTTTGTGATTCAACCCTATCCCCATCAAGCTACCAATGACCTTCTCCACAGAACTGAAAAAAAAACACCCTAAACTTCATATGGAACCAAAAGAAAGCCTGCATAGCCAAGACAATTCTAAGAAAAAAGAACAAAGCTGGAGGCACCAGACTACCTATATTTCCAACTATACTACAAGGCTACAGTATTCAAAACAGCATGGTATTGGTACCAAAACAGAGATATAGACCAATGGAACAGAACAAATTCCTCAGAGGCAATGCCACACATCTGCACCATCTGATCTTTGACAAGCCTGACAAAAACAAGTAATGGGGAAAGATTCCCTGTTTAATAAATGGTGTTGGGAAAACTGGCTAGCCATGTGCAGAAAGCAGAAACCGGACCCCTTTCTGACACCTTACACTAAAATTAACTCCAGATGGATTAAAGACTTAAACATGAGATCTAATACCATAAAAACCCTAGAAGAAAACCTAGGCAAAACCATCCAGGACACAGGCATAGGCAAGAACTTCATGACTCAAACACCAAAAGCATTGGCAACAAAAGCCAAAATAGACAAATAGGACCTAATTAAACTCCAGAGCTTCTGCACCACAAAAGAAACAATCATTAGAGTGAATCAGCAACCAACAGAATGGGAAAAAAATTTTTGCAATCTACCCAGCTGACAAAGGGCTAATATCCAGAATCTACAAAAAACTAAAACAGATTTACAAGAAAAAAACAAACAAACCCATTCAAAAGTGGGTGAAGGATATGAACAGGCACTTTTACAAAAGAAGACATATATGAGGCCAACAAACATAATGAAAAAATGCTTGGCCGGGTGCGGTGGCTCAAGCCTGTAATCCCAGCACTTTGGGAGGCCGAGGCGGATGGATCACGTGGTCAAGAGATCGATACCAGCCTGGTCAACATGGTGAAACCCCGTCTCTACTAAAAATACAAAAAATTAGCTGGGCATCGTGGTGCGTGCCTGTAATTCCAGCTACTCAGGAGGCTGAGGCAGGAGAATTGCCTGAACCCAGGAGGCGGAGGTTGCGGTGAGCCGAGATCGCGCCATTGCACTCCAGCCTGGGTAACAAAAGTGAAACTCCGTCTCAAAAAAAAAAAAAAAAAATGCTCATCATCACTGGTCATTAGAGAAATGCAAATCAAATCAAAACTACATTGAGATACTATCTCACATCAGTTAGAATGGTGATTATTAAAAAATCAGCAGACAACAGATGCTGGAGAGGATGATGTGGAGAAATAATTACACTTTTACACTGTTGGTGGGAGTGTAAATTAGTTCAACCATTGTGGAAGACAGTGTGGCGATTCCTCAAGGACCTAGAAATAGAAATTCCATTTAACCCAGCAATCCTACTACTGGGTATATATCCAAAGGTTTATAAATCGTTCTGTTGTAAAGACACATGCACACGAATGTTCAATACAGCACTGTTTACAATAGAAAAGACTTGAAACCAACCCAAATGCCCATCAATGATAGACTGGATAGGGAAAGTGTGGCACATATACACGATGGAATACTACGCAGCCATAAAAAAAGATGAGTTTGTGTCCTTTGTAGGGACATGGATGAATCTGGAAACCCTCACTCTCAGCAAACTGACACAAGAACAGAAAATCAAACACTGCATGTTATCACTCATAGGTGAGTATTGAACAATGAGAACACATGGACTGGGGTCTGCAGAGGAGAACTAGGAGAGGTACAGTGGGGGTTGGGGAGTTGGGAAGGGATAACATGAGGATAAATGTTAGACATAGGTGATGGGGAGGAAGGCAGCAAACTACATTGCCATGTATGTACCTATGCAACAGCCTTGCATGTTCTTCACATGTACCCTAAAACCTAAAACACAATAAAATATATATTAAAAAAAGAAAAAAAAAATTTTTAAAGGTTGAATATTTTAATTTTTAAATTAAATTTTGGAATACCATAGTATTCCAAAATTTATCTCTAAGCATTTTTCTTTTTTTCACATTATGCACAGACAGAAATAGCTGCCAGTGGATTTATTTCACATACTTGTAAACTGTAAGGCTAGAGAATGATAAATGATGAATTTCTTTTAAGTTGTTTCTTACCACAATTATTAAATTATAAAATCCTCAGAAAAACTGAAATTTGTTGTACAGATGATACAAATATAGTACCATTGATAAATGTTAACTTATGATTGGTGCTTCAAATTGTTTATTACATTACTAAAGCTTTCTTTAAAACAGCAGAGTAAAACTCCTATAATAATGTTTTAGATCAATTTGATAAGCAGTGATTTCTTTTCAAAAAATAATTGCTTTTGAAAAATGAAACTACTAATTATGTTTTTGTTGTTGTTTTAAACCATTTTTAAGAAAGTTTTTGGTCAGAGAAAAATAGTGCTTTCAAAATTAGTTTGTGCTTACAAGCTCACAACATATGTATGCCCATGTTTGTTTGATGTGGCATAAGCTTTGTCAACCTGGTCAGCAAAACTGACTCTACTGAGGATTCTGTATACAAAGATTCATCCTACTACATGTAATTGAGTTAACCAATATGTTCTTCCTAAATGGACCACCTGCTTTAACCTAGCTTTTAAAAAGATTTTTGTTAAAATCTATATCTAGAAAAATATTTGTGTTTTTTAATAAGCCAATAAAAGTTCTAAAATAAAAATAAGAGAAAACTAGCAGTTCACATCTTTACGAGAACTGGACTGAAATTATTCATTCATATTTAATAACTAACAAGCCTAGGATATACTATTTAGTAAGGTATTTTGAAGAATATAAAATTCTATGTATTTTTAATCATAGAGTTAATGTAGATAGTAATACAATGGAAGAAGAGCACAAATTTAGAAAGACATATTATTTGGCCTGTATTCAATATATAATAAGATTATGTGTAGTCAGTTCACACTAAAATCATAATCACAACAGCATTTCAATGTTTACTGTGTACAGCTATTGTTCCCTTCAAATCGTAGGAATTATGTATTTAATTTTGACAAGAACATGGTGAGATAGGCATTAATGCCATTCTATTACAAATGAGAAAAAAGGCACAAAAAATGCTAAGTAACTTGCTAAAGTCAAAGCTATTAAATGTTAGAACTAGAAAAAAACCTCTTAACCATATAAAGATGGATGTTGAAAATTAATAATATGGATAATACTGAAAATATTAAATAAACTAATTTAAAATTAAATAAGTTGAGTTAATTAAAATTAGCAATCTGGATGACACTGGAAAATGAGTTTTTGTTTATTTTTGACAAATTATGAATGGATTAATTAGTCAGGTATGTCCTTGGCACAAATGCATCAGAAAGGGAGTGATTAAGTGTATTTGTAAAGTTAACAACACAAAGTAAGAAACAGAGAAATAAATTTTGGGTTGCAGCAGGAATATTCAAAAAGGAAACTCCAAGAGAAAGACTCGAATTGCAAAGCCAAGATGAAGAGCTATAGACTCAAGTCCATAGCCCGAAAAAGTAAAAATGGAAAGGTATATTGAGATTATTTATAGGTTTTTAATACTTTAAAATTTTTTAAGCAAGCAAGTCCTTGATTTTCCTTATTATTTCATTTAGCAGAAAGAAAAAAAATAATTGTGAAGTTCACTATTTCCAAAACAATGAATATTAATACTTGACTGAGAAAAACTATTGGGAACTTTAGGCAAAAGTCATCTATTATTCTAAAATTTCTAATGGCCAGAAAGAGCTTTGGTCATACCACATATATAAATGTTACAAGGTATAATGTAAAAAATTTTATACTATTTATTTGATATTATGCTGTTACTAAAATGATGTGACTGAAATTGAAGGCACAAAGGAATTTTTTGCAAATTTGAATTTGTAAGTCTTAAGGAGTGCTATGGTCTTAATGTCAAAGCTTAATTACCAATAATTTTAGGAGACAATTAAATCATAAGAGAGGAGCCATCTTGAATGAGACGAGTGACCTTATACAGGAGGTTGGAAAGAGCACCCTAGGGCTTTTGCCGTTCCATCTCTTATGCCATGTGGGGACACAGATTTCATCCCTTTTTGCCACCTTCCACCAGGTAAGGATGCAGCAAAAAGCTTGAAAGTAAGACTAGGCCCTCAGCAAAAAACCTGGCAGTGCCCTAATCTTGGACTTCACAGCCTCCAGAACTGTGAGAAAGAAATTTCTAGTAATTATAAGTTACCCAGTCTGTGGGATTGTTATAGTAGCCCAGAATGAACAAAGATAGAGATATAGATAAACGAATCAAATTTCAACTTATACCTGTACTCATTTTCAGTAAAGTTGAACTGGTCAACATTTCCACTGAAAACAAGAAAAAATAATCAATAAAATCGCTTTAAAAAAATCTTAAAGACATTGAGGAGCTGAAAGGTAATTTCCTCATGAACAGAGATAAACTCAGTATAAGAGCCAGAGCTTGGCATGCCCCGAGGGCATGTACCAGTAGTAAGCACATGGTGCTGAGGTCCTGTTTCTCTTTTAAAATCCAGGCTCTTGGGCTTAGAGGAATAGAAATCGATGCTTAAGTTGAGAAAATGGAAACTCTTCTGAAGGACATCCTCACACCTATGTTGGTGCCCTGCTACTACCTGCAGGCTCACATGCATCTGGCTTGTGCTTTGCCACATTCTCATCTAATTGGCATTCCCTCTGCAGCCCTGTGAGGCTCACCTGTTGACCACCAGGCGTTTCATTTCCCCCTCATGCTCGTACTACCAGATTACCAGCTGTGGCAGCTACTCCCTTAAACCAAGAGACTGATTACATTGTTAGTAATCGCTTAGGCTTATTATTTTAGCTTTTCTCTTTTTCTGCATCTTTAAAATATCTCTTTCATTGAGTAATTCTTCTCATTTATGAGCAAGCATAAGTGTTTTCCATTCTAAATAATTTCTTCTGTTTTAACCCACTTCATCTATTAATATTAATTTCTATCAGTTGTCCATTCATCATATAAGCTTCTCATTAACAATTTTTTTGTACTCACTTCTTAATACACAATACACTTACATCTGATTTTTACCAGTAAAATTTAATTTAATGAAGAAAACTAATGTTACCCCTCTGTATCAAATCCAATTCCTCATATTAAAATTCAGGAGCCACATTTAGGACTGTTTTTCACATCTCCTTGAAATATTTTGTGCTTTTTGCATTTTTGAAACTGTATGCTTTTGGTTTCTTTAGTCATATTTTTGTATGTTGCAAGTACTTGTTTCTAATCCACACTTTGTCAGAAAAACATGTTAAAGTTATTTCTCAAGTCTATATTCTTCAAATCTAGCTCCTACATTGTGGCCACTTTCTCCATCTAAAAAACAAATATAAAACTTTAGGATCCTTGCTGGAAAGGCTTTAATATTCTGGGGAGGATATTAATACTCTGTTTTTGAATGATAATTTATTATTATTTTTCAGAACAAAATAAGCTGGATCTAATATTCTCACAACAAAATTACATATTAAACTTTAACTTTATTTGCCCTCAAATAAAAAGTAATTGTCATGGCTACAAAAACCTAAAAAGAATAAATTGCAAGGTCATATTGCCCATGCTGTTGACTGTTTTCCTATTCTTAGGTGTCTAGGGTAGTGGCTCGTCAGTTTTACTAGAACCTAATTCTGCAGATAAATAGGAAATAAGTCAAACAATGTTGGAGAATGCAGAGGAGGGAGAGAGTTTGCTAATGTCAGTGGATTACCTTTCTATTGCTGTTTTAACAAACTGTCACAAATTTAATGATGCAAAATAGTACCTACTGCTTTTCTCAGTTTGTGTGAATTAGAAGTCCGAGCACAGTATAGCCCAGTTGTTTCTCTGACAGAGATGCATAAGCTTGAAATCAAGGTTTTAGAAGGCTGTGTTCTTTTTTGTAGGCTGAATGGAGGAATGCACTTCCAAGCTCAGGGATATTTTGGCAGAACTTAGTTAAATGGGATTGTTAGACTGAGTTCCTGATCTTTTTTCTGACTGGCCAGGGATCCTTCCCAGCTTCTGGAGATAAGCTGCAGTGCTTTCTCCATCATGAAAGCAATGAGTTCTCTGTAGTTTCTGGATGTTAGTCCTCTGTCTGATACATAGATTGCAAAACTTGTTTCCCATTCTCTTGGTTGCCAGTTCAATCTATTGATAGTTTCTTTTGCTGTGCAGAAGGTCTTAAGTTTAATTAGATCCCATTTTCAATATTGGCTTTTGTTGCCATTGATTTTGGTGTTTTATTCATGAAGTTCTTGCCCATGCCTATGTCTAGAATCTACGGAGAATGTAAACAAATTTACGAGAAAAAACAACCCCGTCCCCTATTTCCCCCCTACAGACCCCAGTGTGTGGTGCTCCCCTCCCTGTGTCCATATGTTCTCATTGATCAACACCCACCTATGAGTGAGAATGTCCGGTGTTTGATTTTCTATTCTTGTGTCAGTTTGCTGAGACTGATGGTTTCCAGGTTCATCCATGTCCCTACAAAGGACACGAACTCAACGTTTCTGATGGCTGCATAGTATTCCATGGTGTATATGTGCCACATTTTCCCTGTCCAGTCTATCAGCCATGGGCATTTGGGCTGCTTCCAGGTCTTTGCTATTGTAAACAATGTTGCAATGAACATTCGTGTTCATGTGTCCTTATAGTAGACGATTTATGATCCTTTAGATATATGCCCAGTAATGGGATTGCTGGGTCAAATGGGATTTCTAAGTCTAGGTCCTTGAGGAATTGCCACACTGTCTTCCACAATGGTTGAACTAATTTACACTACCACCAACAGTGTAAAAGTGTTCCTATTTCTCCACATCCTCTCCAGCATCTGTTGTCTCCAGATTTTTTAATGATCGCCATTCTAACTGGTGGGAGGTGATAGCATGGGGAGAAATGCCAGATATAGGTGATGGGGAAGAAGGTAGCACATCACACTGCCATGCATGTACCTATGCAACAATCTTGCATATTCTTCACATGTACCCCAAAACCTAAAATGCAATAAAATTTTTTATAAAAAAACAACCCCAACAAAAAGTGGGCAAAGGATATGAACAGACACTTTTCAAAAGAAGATATTTATGGAGCCAACAAACATGAATAAAAGCTCATCATCACTGGCCATTAGAGAAATGCAAATCAAAACCACATTGAGATACCATCTAACGCCAGTTAGAATGGCTATCATTAAAAAGTCAGGAAACAACAGATGATGGAGAGGATGTGGAGAAATAGGAATGCTATTACAGTGTTGGTGGGAGTGTAAATTAGTGCAACCATTGTGGAAGACAGCGTGGTGATTCCTCATGGATCTAGAAATATGAATACCATTTTACCCAGCAATCCTGTTACTAGGTATATAGCCAAAGGATTATAGATCGTTCTATTATAAAGACACATGATATGTTTATTGTGGCACTGTTCACAATAACACACACTTGGAGCCAACCCAAATGTCCATCAATGATAGACTGAATAAAGAAAATGTAGCACACATTCACCATGGAATACAATGCAGCCATAACAAAAGATGAGTTCTTGTCCTTTGCAGGGATATGATGAATCTGGAAACCATCATTCTCAGCAAACTGACACAACAGAAAACCAAACACAGCATGTTCTCACTCATAAGTGGGTGTTGAATCATGAGAACACATGGACACAGGGAGAGGAACACCACACACTGAGGCCTGGGGGATGGGGGACTAGGACAGCAATAGCAGGGGGCGGGGGGAATGGAGAGGGATCTCGTTAGGAGAAATACCTAATATTGATGATGGGGTAATGGAGGCAGCAAACCGCCACCATGGCACGTGTATACCTAATGTAACAAACCTGCACTATCTGCACACGTACCTCAGAACTTAAATCATAATAAATAAATAAAAAAGAAAACAATGAAGGCAGATGATTCCTTCTCACACTTTACATTTTTCCAACTTCTTAAGCTTCTTCCCTCCCACATTTTTCTGCTGCTTTTGAGATCATGTGAATGTGTTGTATCTACTTGGATAATCCAAGGTAATATCCCAATTTTAAAGTCTGGAATTGGTGATCTTTATTATATCTGCAAAGTTTATTTATATTTATACCTAGATTAGGCATCAGACATTTGAGGAAAATTGTTAGAATTCAGCTCATCATGTCTGGCCAAATCTCACTCTTTTAAGAGCAGAGCTGGAAGATAAAAGTTTTCACTCTATATTGTTTCACAAAATTGAAATAATAAAGGCAGCAGGCTTCTGGGAACTTGTATCATTGTGTTTTGGATTCTTCTTTTCAGAAAACAAGTCTAATTTCCCTATCATTTCTAGTATTTAAAAAAACATTTAGTTTTCAGAATATATGAATGTCCTTCCAAACATTTTTACATGGTTTCAGAATAGTTTTATTAAAAATAGCTGTCGAAAAGAGTTGGTTCAATGATGTAATAATGTTATTAAAAAATGAATAATATATATGTTCCCTTACCTTCTAAAAGCTATCTATGCACTAATCAACTTTTAAGTCATATTTTAGATATTTTCTTCTTCCAAATGATATGCATTTTCTTCCCCTACCCCTATATTCCATTCACTACTCATCAATAAACTTCCCTAGCCCCTTGTACATACTCCTCCTGTATAGAATTTATTTCAGTAACCATTTAGGCAACATTGTTTCACATCAGAATACCTTCCTTCAACGAATGGCCATATCTTCATTTTTGTTTATTTAAATAAGTGCACAGTGTATTGTAGAGTATATGAATGATAGAGATATAAAACCTCCATGTCAGCTTTGGTTCAATTTATTTCATAAATAAAAATGTCTATATTTCATGTTGACTGTGAATAAATAGCAGGAACTGGGCACCTTAGCTGCTGGTCCTATAGAAGTTTGTAGCTTCATAAATGTTAATCACTCCCATTCTTAGCACCTGCTGATGAGCCAGGTGTTTTATTATTATTTCACATGTTATAAGATTATATGAGGAATTAAAATATGACCTTCCATGTTATATTGTGTGTGAAAGATGCCTTCAAATAACAGCCTATATATGATGATTAAAAACAACTCCATGAAGTTTCAGCCTTCCAGTTACTGGTGAAATTGGAAAGGACTAGACCACCAAAAACAACAAAAACAAAAAAAGCAAAAAACAATCTCAGAAGATATTTTAAAAACAACAACAAAGTGTCTATATATCCTGCACCCTGTGAAGATTTAAGGAAAAATTTTCAACAACATTCTCCCATGACCTCCCTACAATTTACTTCGTTTCTTTTTGCCAGCAAAGTCCTGCAACTTTTTCTCTCACATGCAATTACTACGTTATACTTCCATTCTGATCTCTTTCTGCTGACAGTTTTTCTCTATTTGATTTTTCTGTGAGGCAGACAAGAGGAAATGTGACAGGATGAATCAAGGTGGCAGCCTGTGAGCAGGATTAGCCCCTCATAATAGTCAAGTATATGTTTGAGACAACTGGCCATGGACTCTCTTGGTTGATCCTAAGATGACAATGTAGGGAGAAAATTAGACTTTTCAGGTCCATTCTAGGCATTTAGCGCCTTGAAACAGACATTAGAGTTGGTGGATTCAGAGTCCAGAGTGCTCACCTTTACACTATGGAAACTCACAGTGCAGAGGTTAGAGTTGTGAATTACTTGACCATGTGCCTTGGCTATTCTGTGTAGCAGAAAAAAAAGGTTTTGAGCCCAAGAGAAGCTAAATTACCTCAGTGTACATTCCCTGATGCCAGGGTAACAGGTGGATGGCTGTGGGATCTGCTGATTGTTGGCTTTCATCACAAGCTATTGTGGGCATAAGTAAAGGCTTCAGAACTACAAAGTGGACTGAGTCTAAATGAATTCAGAAAATGTTTGCTGTATTTTAGTTTATACAATGGAATCTAATAACAACTTGCATAATTATCATGTCATACATAATGTGATCTTAGAAATATGTATAAAATTATGTGTTAATTTCAAACTAGGGAGAAATTTATGATAATATTTGGCTCTTTAACCTCCACAGTTCTCCCTACAAATGCAGTCAGTAACTTGTATGATACTAGAACTGTGTTTTAGGTTACTGGCAGAGACCTGGAATAACAGGTATTTTAGATGACTGAATTAGAATCTCAAAAAGATTTTGGCGCATTAGAGTGACAGAATGGATCATATAGGATGACACTTAGCAAGCTTGATAAGGTGTTTAGAAACTACAGGCTCCAGGTTAAATTATAATTAAAAAAGAAAAAGGAAATTATATTGTGTCTTATTAATGTTATTAAAATAAAGATGAAATCTAGAGTAAAACATTAGAATATTGATCTACATCAATGTTCAAAATTATTCCAGTATTACAATTACATCTCTGAGGCACAATTGTTAAATATATATATTCCTTGAGTTATCTGACCCATCCACTATGAGGGTGAGGTTAGCAAGATACTATTCTGTTATATTACTTTGATCCTGTGTAAATCATGCATTTGTGCTTTGTTTCACTCACCTGTATATTGACTTTTTATGTTTGGCAGTAAAATCAAACAAATATAAACAAATTACCTGCATTTTGCTGATGGTCAACATTTAGAGAATCTAAGCTTGAAATCCTTACTGTTCATCCTATGATTTGAAATGACTTAGGAATTGATAAACACAAGATTAGTTATCTAAATTCTATATATAATGATATTTTAAAACATACTACATTGAATTTCTTCTTTTTGCAAATTCTTTGAAGATAATTTGCTTGTTATGCACTAAGCAACATGAATTATGGATTGATGTATTTTCTTCCAATAAAACACTACTCTTCAAGGTTACTAAGCTGTGCATTGTTATCTATCTTTCACCACAATAATTATTCTACTTTAATAGTGCCATCACGATTTTCTTAATTTACTAATACAATTTAATCCACAAAATCACTTTAAATGCCTGTGATATGCATCTTATCATTGGGTTTTTCTTGCAGCAGCTCCCTAACAGATTTTTCCAGTTAGGAGATGCCAAGAAACCTATAACTGGACCATGATCTACCATTGTCTTTTCATTGCTCTTGGGTCTATTATATATGCTTTACCTCTCTTGTAGGATTTAAGTTGTTTTCAAAGCTAAGGTCTTGATTCTATTTCTCTGAGACCTGGAAGCTGTCCATATCCTCTTGTGCCTGTTGTCACCATCTGTTCTTACTAAATGGCCATTTCCCAACAATAGTTGGGCAGAAGTCTCTCGGGACAAAGATAACATCTTGATAGAAATGTATAATGGAATTAGAATCTTTTTTTTTACTCTTGAATTATTAAAGAACTACTTCAGGCAAAGGATACATACTTAGTAAGTTTCAACTTCTTTGCTTGAGGCAAGATTCCCTGTTTACTCATTCAATGGAGCCTCTACATATGGTCACAAATTCATCAGCATGATCAGCTTGCAAAATTGTAGAACAAGTCAACTTATTGGATGGCAGTGTCCTACAATATTTTGAAGCAATCTGGGCACCAAATGGCAGCAATCTTATCCAATTCTATTATAATTTCTGATGACCACAGGACCAATAGTATCTAATAAGACATATAAAAGACAGTGAGAAAAGATGATTAAACTTTTAAGAGCACAAAAACTTTTACACATCTAAGGAATAAAAACTGACATCACAAATTTCATAGAAAACATTTAAAAGAGGTAAAGAAAAGATACGAGAATGGGTTAATTTCCAAAAAATTAAAATATATGTCTTAATACATCATTAGATTATACCTTATTTAAATTCATTTTTAAAAGTACATTTTGGATTGATAAGATCTTAGTAGCAATGTTGCATAGCTAGGCTTTATTAAAGTTGTTTTACCTTGGTTACAGAATTCAAGCTAATGTGCCAAACAAAATGTAGCCTAATTAGTACAAATGAAGGAAGGAGCCAATTAGCCAAGGGGGAACAATAAGCAAAGGGAACTAGCAATGTGAATCTAGACAATAATGAAAACTTCCAGCCAGCAGGCAGAAAGTTAGATGTACTCACTCATTATTCAAAATACACCTTGGAAAACAAGGATTTTAATTTATCTTTAGCTTGATTTTGACTCAAATATATTTACTAAGGATTATGTGCTTGAGTTGATGTTTTTGTTAATAACTGGTATGATTAATAGGCCATATAAATTTCAGTATATGTTATGTACCTGATAAATTTCATTAAATATTAGGTAAAATGCACTATGCTGTGCTCAGGGGTATTAGCACACACTAAGACTGCAGATCCCTAACACAATAGAAGTCTATGATTTATCATCATGTGATTTCTATTTAAAGAAAGCAGAAGTGACAATTTTAGTATTACTCATCTTATATATTTTAAAATGCCATGCACTGTCTCTTCAAAATAGAATATCTCTGAATGATACATTCAATATATTTGGTTAAATTTGTCCTTGTTTTTTCTTTTCACAGTTAATAATTTTTGGGATTTTTATACTACATTCTAGAAGATTATTTGGAGGCAATGGTAGAGAATGAGAAAGGTGAAATTTTTTTTTCTCTCTGATATGTAAAGCCTGATTATTTGTATAAACTCTTGCGACAAAATTTTTTCCTATAAATTGAAATATAAAAGCAATACAAGTTTTGTGAATAATAAGTATTAAAGTAATTGCTTAAGACATAACTAGAGAGTGATACATATTTTGGTTATTATCTGCAATGTAAAATGGTAGGTGATAAACATTAACTTGATAAAAGCTGAAACTAAGTTAATGCCTAGTAATTGATTTTGATTTCAGGGCCAATGGAATAGATGTGAACCAATCTGAGTCGTTCCTGAAAGTATATACACATTTCCAAATTGGAGCAAGGCAGAATATAAATACATTTCCTAAACTCATTGTAGAATTTATTAATATTTTATTTAAATCCTGACATATTATATAAATATTTTCAAATTATGCTGAAATTTTTTTAAGAGGTAATGAAGCCAAATCTTAATATACTAGTGATCTATTTGCCAATTTAACACAGAACCACAGAAATCCTGTTGGCAGAAAGATTTATTCAAATGTAGATATTTATAGCATGTTATATGCATATTATACTAATACCTTACTCTGAGAAATAGTATATTCAAATTTTTACTATTTTATATTTGAAGATACAGTAAAACATATTGCTATAGCAAAGTACTTTATGTACTGATTTTTACAGGAGTTAACCTTTAACCAAAAGCTGCTTTACTTCTGTTTGTAGAGAAGAAAACATTTTTGTGATAGCTTCCTGAAAATAAAGACTGTTTACAGTTATGATGATAACCTTTGTTCTTAGATTAGTAGTTGTGCTGGTTAGTTTATGTGACTTTTTTACTAGCACATGTAAATGCCAGTTATTTATCTAAGTGAAGTCCTGCTGTTTTATAAAGACAATTAATCATTCCCAATGCCAAAAACTTTCTTGTCACTATAAAATACACAGGACTTTCTTCTTTCATTGCTTATATTTAAGCTAGATTTGAATAGTATTCTTTTTAACATTGTAGAGTGTTTCTGAGCCCACTGCAAATTATATTAGTATAATTTCTCTAATATAATTTATTAGAGAAACTTTCCTCTATAGTAACTTTCCCCTATTCTGCTTCATCTCTCCATGGTGTCAGGTTTATAAAAGATAGAAAATATCTCTATTAAGTGTATCATTTTCCTCATCAATTGACAAGAAATAACTATCATAGTTGTTTAAAGTCTCTCATTTAAGTGTTCAACAATATCAAAACAATGTTTCAAAAATATGATTTGTATATTATACATGTTCTCTTCAGTTAGATAATGCAATGAAATGGGAAAAAAATGTTTGCTCCTTGAAAACCACTAGGTGTAATTTTATTTGGGCATATTTACATGTTTATTTATATTTGTGCTTCTACGGAGCTTGAATTGTGACATCTCTCTTACAATTGCAGCTTTTACATGGTCAAACAGGGAAATTTAATAGAAAGACATATAGAAAAATGAAACTTGGTTAAATTATCGTAGAAAATACATCTACCTTATATCTGCATATTTAAAACTCCACATGCAAAAAACAAACAAAAAACTCCACAGGCTTTTTTTTTAATGATACATGAATTGATACATGTCAAAAATATGCAAATGTTAGTTGGACATTAACCAACTTATAGAAATTGCCATGAATAAGTGCTCTAAAATCCAGGTTGTTCTAAAATGCTTCAGCTGGTGTCTTAACATTTTTTCAAGTTTTATCCTACAAATTAGCAAATGTTGAATTTACATTTGTTAAATTTGCCAAACACCAGTTTAGCATAGGAGAAAATAAATGCCAAAGTTTACGTATAAAAAATACCAATTTCCGAAGATGGTTGACTGACTAGATGTATCTAGTAAGTGCCTCTTTTATAGAAAGGAACCAAAATATCAAGTAGATATTTACACTCTGAATAGATCATCTAAAAGAGAACATTAGAATTCAGCAAAGAAGTGAGAAAGAGCACCAAAAGCAGAAAAGAGAGAAGCGAGGTAGCCGGCCCTGCTGGGCTGGGATCTGCTAAGAGCTGAGAGGAGCTACCAGGCATGAGGAAAGGGTAAGTGAATGACTCCTGAGGCTCCACTTTCCTTCCACAAACTTCTAAAATCTTAGCTGCAGGAAAGCCCGTTGGCCCTCAAAGGCCGTGACACTTACATAGGGTGCTGGCTAGGGGCTAAGCCAAGGCATTGCTCCAGAAAGGCAATTCACACTGAGTTCCAGAGCCTGCTGGCACTATTCTTAGAGTCAGGCCAACAGAGGTCTGAATTTTGTTCTGGGATTGTTGTCACCACACCTGCCACTGAGACAGGAGGCACAGGGAAGGCTGGGCACTTCCACGGACCTTAAGGACAGGTCCCACTGTTGCTGTTCTGACTGTTGTGCAATCATGATGTGAGGAAACCCCATGCCCCACAGCTGTATGCCTTCACACCTCTACTCAGTCATGGTCCTGCCCTTCTTGGAGGCAGGCCTGCAATGTAGCTGCCACTGCTTCCAAATGCGCAGACTGCTGGTGGTCTGGGGACCATCCCACCCCTGCCTATCACAGCCAGTGCCAGAACATATCTTAAGGGAGCCTGAAGACCAGCCTGCCAGCACAGCCCTATCCTCCGAGTGTACCATCCAGGGGCCTGGAATCACCCAGGTTAGTCCACCACTATTGGCACCTTAACACTCCTCCCAGGGGCTTAGGCAGTGTTGACCTAAACTGGGTGATACTACCACAGCTGAGAACCACCTACAGGATCTACCTGTGGGTGAGGAGACTGGTCCACTCAGCCTATCACATCCACTGCCACCACCAGCATGGATTGCTAGGCTTCTAATAGGTTGCTTTACCAGCACTGCTGACATTACCCACATATATGCAGTGTCCAAGGGCCCAAGAACATGTCCACATGCCCAGTCCACTGGTACCATAACTGGCATCAGAGCAAGCCACGTGGAAACTGAAGAACTGGCTCAACTGAACTCAATAACAGTGGAGCCATCATACACCACTCTGGAACTCAAGAATGGGTATGCTCAGCCTACTATAGCTACCATCACTAGGGCTTGAAGACTGGCCCACCTGGCATTCTAGCCTCCAGCAAAAACTCACCACAACTTTCACTAATTATCACACTCTAAACCACTGAAGAAATCACAGATATCACCAGTATTGTTTACAGCCAAAGAAGTCATACAAAAACTACACTACTGCATGCAGCCAAATTCAAGGCCTAAGTACCCTACCTAACCAATAACATATATAAATCTTCAGGAAAAAAAAAAAATCCTCCCCTACAAAAGCAAATTCGAAAAATTGGAAGGAGCAACTGTCACACCAGATGCACAGATATCAGTGAAAGGATCCAGGAAAAGTGAAAAAGCAAGAAAATATGACACCTTGAATAGAATGTAATAGTTCTCCAGGAACAGATCCCAGTCTAAAAGAAATTCACAAAATCCTAGACAAATAATTCAAACTACCAATTTTAAAGAAGCTCAGCGAGATACAAGAGATATCTCAAAAACAATAAACTGAAATTGGAAAAACAATTCAGGATATGAATGAGAGATTTACTAATGAAATAGATAATTTTAAAAAGAGGCAAACAGAAATTCTAGAACTGAAGAGTTCACCAAATGAAATACAAAATAAATTTTAAATTTTATTTTTTATTTAATTTTTAAAATTTTTTTTTAAATTTTAAAATTTTAACAATAGGCTAGGTCAGGCAGAAGAAAGAAACTCAGAACTTAAAGACAGATCTTTTGAAATAATCTAGTGAAATAAAAATATAGAAAAAATATATAAAAGAATGAGCAAAGCCACCTTGAATTTTGGGAAAGTATAAGGCAAATAAATAGTCAAATGTTAAGTTTCCCCACGAGGAGAATGTGAAAGAGTTAGAAGACCTAGTTAACTAAATAACAGACAAAAGCTCTCCAAATCTAGCAAGAGAATTGCACAGCCAGATACAGGAGCCTCAAAGATCCCCAAAGAGACACAATGCAAAGAGGTTTCCACAACACATTATAGTCAAAGCACATAAAGCCTAAGACAAAGAGAGGATTCCAAAAAGAGCAAGAGAAAAGTCCTACTCACCTAAGAACGAACACTCACCAGACTAACAGTGGATTTCTCAGTAGATACCTTATAGGTTAGGAGAGGATGGAATGAGATGTTCAAAGGGCTGAGAGAAAAAAATAAATATTCTGTCACCTAAGGATAATATATCTAGCAAAGTTATCCTTCACAAATGAAAGAGAAAGTCTTTCCCAGATAAGCAAATGCTGGAAAAATTAATTATGTCTAAGCCAGTCCTGCAAGAAATGTTCAAGTGCGTCCTAAACCTAGGAGTAAAAGCATAATATTTACCATTCAGAAACACATGAAAGTAGAAAACTCACGGGTAAATGAAACACACAAATGAGAAAAATAAAGTACTCAAATGGCACCACCATAGAAAACCACTAATTTGCAATAACAAACAATAAGAAAAAAGAAAGGAATAAAGCATATTCAAAACAACCAAAAAACAAACAAAAATATGATAGGAACAAAACTTATCAATAATAATCTTGAATGTAAATGGGTCAAATTATCCACTTAGAAGATATAGCAATGTGGTTGAACTATATGCTGTCTACAAGATATTCACTTTAATTGTGGAGACACATGTATATTCAAAGGAAAGGAATAGATAAAGATATTCTACATAAATGAAAACCAAAAGTGAACAGGAGGAGCTATACTTAGAACTTTAAGTCAAAAACAGTAAATAATAAAATAAAATAAAAATGAAGATCAAAATATAATGATAAAGAGATCAATCCAGCAAAAGGAAATAACACTTCTAAATATATAAGCACTGAATGCTAGAGCACACCAATTCATAAAGTATATATTACTAGATTCAAAGAAAGAGGCAGATTTTAATTATTTCACTATAATAGTGGGGGACTTCAACACTCTACTCTCCACGTTAGAGAAAAAAGGAAGAAACTTTGGATTCAAAGATAATATTAGAACAATTCTAAATATATTTTCTAAATACACTATAGCACACAGATTTATAAAGCATATATTACTAGATCTGAAAAGAGAGAGAGAGTCTTCAATAACAGTCAGGGACTTCAACACCCCACTCTCAGTATTAAAAAAAGAATCAAGAAAGAAACATTGGATTTAAATGGGACATTGGAACAAATATACCTAACACGTATCTACAGAATATTGTACCCAACAACTACAGGATATATTATCTTCTCATCAGCACATGGAACATTCTCCAAGAGAGAAAATATATTAAGCTACAAAACAAGTCTTAACAAATTTAAACAAATCAAAATTATATTAAGTATCTTCTAAGATCACCATGGAATAAAACTTGAAATCAATTCCAAGAGGAACTGTAGAAACTATACAAATACATGCAAATTAAATAGCATGGCTTATAAACAATCACAGGGTTAATCAACAAATTAAGATAGTTATCAAAAAATTTATTGAAACAAATGAAAATCAAAAAATCACCTACAAGAACCTGTAGGATACAGCAAAAGCAGTGAGAAGAGGAAAGTTTATAGCAATAAACAATGCCTACATCAAAATGGTAGAAAGATTTCAAATATAAAACCTAACAGCACAATTCAAGGAACTAAAAAAGCAATAACAAACTGAAACCTCAATTAGAAGAAAAATATAATAAAGATCACTGGAGAAATAAACAAAGTAGAGACTTAAAATATATAAAGGATTAATGAAATGAAAATTTGGATTTTCAATAAGATAAACAAATCTGATAAATCTCTAGTAAGAGTAACAAAGAAAGGAGAGAAAACCTAAATAAGCAAAGTCAGAAATGAAAAAGATGTTACAAGTGATATAACAGAAATACAAGAGGTTATCTGAGACTATTATGAACAACTACACACTAATAAACCAGAAACCCTAAAGAAAATGGATAAATTTCTAGAAACATACAACTTACCAAGATAGAATCAGAAGTATTAGAAAATCTGAACAGTGAGAATCAGTCAGTAGTAAAAAGCCTTCCAACAGAGAAAAGCCCAGGACCCAATGGATTCACAGACAAGATGTATCAAGTGTATAAAAAACTAATATAAAACCTTCTCAAACAATTTGAAAACATTGGCTTCAGATGAGAGAATTCTCCCTAACTCATTCTGTGAGGCCAGTATTACCCTGATACCAAAATCAGACAAGAACATAACAACACAACAACAACAACAACAACAACAACAACAAACTACAGGCCAACATCTATGATGACCATAAATGCAAAAATCCTCAACAAAATATAGCACACCACCACATTCAACAGCACATCAAAAAGATAATACCCCACAATCAAGTGGGATTTATAGTAGGAATGCAGGATGGCCCAATATAAGCAAATCAATAAACATAATATCTCACATCAACAGAATAAAGGACAGAAACCATACGATTACCTCAATAGGACATAAAAAGCATTTGATAAAATTCACTATCTCTTTGTAGTAAAAACTCTCAGCAAAGTAAGAATACAAGGAACATACCTCAAAATAATAAAGGCCATATATGACAAACCCACAGCAAACATCATACTGAATTGGGAAATGTTACATATTTTTCTTTAAGATCTGGAACAAGACAAGGATGCCTTTTTTCACCACATCTAGTGCTAGAAGTTCTAGCCATTACAATCATGCAAGTGAAAGAAATAAAAGATAGCCAAACGGAAAAAGAGGAAGACAAATTGTCCCTCTTTGCAAATAATATGTTCTTATATCTAGAGATACCTAAGGACTCCACCAATAAGCTTCTGAATTTGACAAATGAATTCGGTAAAGTTGCAGGATACAAAATCAACATATAAAAATGAGTAGTGTTGTAAACATCAGTAAAGAACTAGCTGAGAAAGAAATCAAGACAGTAATACCATTTACAATAGTGATACAAATAAAAAATTTTAGAAATAAAGTTAATCAAGGAGGGAAAATCCCTCTATGGGGAAAAAGACAAAACACCAATGCAAGAAATTGAAGAAAACAAGAACCTAGAAAAGACATCCCATGCTAAGGGATTGAAATAATAGTTATTGCTAAAGTGATCATCCTGCCCAAAGCAATCTATAGATTGAATGCAATACCTATAAAAACACCAGTGTCACTTTTCACAGAATTTTTTAAAAATTATGAAACTCTTTTAGAACTGAAAAAGAGCCCGAATAGCCAATACCATCCCAGGCAAAGAGAACCACAATGGAGGCATTATACTGCCTAACATCAAAATGTATTACAAGACTATAGTAACAAAAACAACATGATGTTGGTATAAAAATAGACACATAGACCAATGGAACAGAATACTGAGTCCTGAACTATATCTTGAACTATATCATATTAATAAGCAACACATTTTTGATAAATGGGCCAAAATTATATGCTGGAGGAAGGACACCTCTTCACTAAATGATGCTGAGAAAAGTGAATATTCACATGCAAAAGAATGAAACTGAACCCCTGTCTCTTTCCATATACAAAAACTAACTTACAATTGACTAAAAACTTAAATGTAAGGCCTGAAACTGTAAAACTACTAGAATAAAGCATAAGGAAAACACTTCACGACATCTGTCTGGCAAAGATTTCATGGCTAAGACTTCAGAAGCACAGACAAGTATAACAAAAATGGGCAAATGATACTATATTAAACTAAAAAGCTTCTGCACAGCAAAAGACACAATCAACAAAATGAAGAGACAGCCTGATAAAGGGAAGAAAATATTCACAAACTATTCATCTGACAACAGGCTAACATCCAGAATATACATGGAACTCAAACAAATCAACAATCAAAAATAATCTCATTAAAAAGTGGGCAAAGGACATTAGTAGACATTTCTTAAAGGAAGACATACAAATGGCCTGCAGGTAAATAAAAAAAGAAAAACCAAAAAAACCTCAACATCACTAATCATCAGAGAAATGAAATCAAAATTACAATGAGTTATCCTCTTACCTAATTAAAACTGCTATTATTAAAAAGACAAAATATAACAGGTGCTGGTGGATATGGAGAAAATGGAGCTCTTATACATGGTTGGTGACAACAAAATTTAGTTCCACCACTAAAGAAAACAGTGTGCATATTTTTCAAAAAAACTATAAACAGAACAATCACATAATCTAGCAATACCACCACAGAGTATTTATATCCAAAGGCAAAGAAATTTGTATATCAAAGAGATACCTGTAGTCTCATGTTTACTGCAGCACTATTTACATTAGCAAAAATATGAAAACAACTTGTGTTCATCAGTTGATGAATGGATAAACAAAACATGCCATATTTGTCCATGAAAAAGAATGCAATCATGTCATTTGAAGCAACATCCATGAATCTGGAGACAGATAAAACAGTTGTATTTTTCGCTCATATTCAGGAGCTTAAAAACTAATTTTATGGAGATAAATAATATCATGAGAAGGGTGTGTAGGTAGGAGCAGGAAATGAGGAGATGCTGACTAGTGGGTACACCTCTCCTCATTCCATGCTCCCACCTACACACCCTTCTCAGCTTCGGATATCATGATATTATTTATGTCTGTTTTCACCACATCTAGTACGTACTATAAGTCCTAGCCATTATAATCAGGCAAAGGTACCCACTAGTATGTTAGGTAGAAGAGATAAGCTCTAATATTCAACAGCAGAGTAGGGTGACTATAGTTTGCAACAACGTGTTGTATATTTCAAAGTATCTAAAGATAGGATTTGAAATGTTAAGAACACATAGAAAGGATGAATACTCAAGGTGATGAATACCCTAAATTCCCTGAATTGATCATTATGCATTCTGTGCATGTAGCAAGTACTCACATGTACCCCATAAAGGTTAAAATATTTTGTTTCAATAAACAAAAAACAGAAAAATACAAACTTATGTTGATGGGAACAAATATATGTAAATGTTATCTGCATATTAACTGCACATCTCTGGTTACCTAACACTTCTTAATGTGAGGAAAAAACTTCTACATGTCGTTTCTTCCAAACATTTTCATGTGGCATATATAGTCATAAATACAGAGTAGAAATCACATATGTGACCAGTGACATGTGGACTAAGGTGTACAGATGAGTGAGGTTACATAATTACCCATTCACCCCACCTGTCCTACGTATCCCAGTTTATGTGTGAAGTAGCATCAGAACTATCAAGAAATGTTGTAACTCATTAGAGATATTAAAAAGAAAAAATTTCTTAAACGTAATATGCCAGGCCTTAGAGTGCTATTTTTATGCCTGACAGTTGCTAATACTGTCCTATTTTCTTCTTTCTTCTTTCAGATAACATAATGAAAGGAAAGAGAGCAACATTTATAATGGAAGAAAAAATGTCTATGATGATCTCTACCCTTTGGAACAAAAAAAAAAATCTCAGTAATGCTTGTCTTCCCATTTGCTAGGGGAGCAGCAGAAAAATTCATTTCAATTTCTATTCAGTATAGGGGTTTTATATGTCATGCACAGAAATAGAATGTCACTGTCAGGAAATGTGCCATATGTGTCAAAGCAAGTGGGAGGGAGAACTATGAATGGCTTCAATGAATGAACTGACTTGAATGCAGTGTTTCTTTTTTAATGATAATAGAAGTGGAAAAGTTTGCCTGTGTATTTATTTCTAACACTAAAACTATTTTAAAGGGCAATAATCATTTGAGAGAAATAACTCAGGGGTCAGATAATTGATGATTATTGGCCTGGATTCTTCAAAAAAAGATCATGAAAAAACATTAAACAAATAAATAAAATGTATATTGAAATACACAATAGTGGAATTACAGTAAAATACAATATGAGACATTTAATTGGATTCTGGACTAAAAGAAGAACAATTAATGGTGAAATTAAAATATAAACTCAATATTGCATAAAATTGTTATATTTTAGAAATAGTATTTTAAGAGCTATAATTATATTTTAGTTATTTTGCAGGATACAAAATTTCTTAAAAGGTGTGAAATGAAGCATTTAGGAGTTAAAAGTCATGAAATCTACAATTTAATATCTCTTGATGTATATGAATTCACACACAAAAGCAATGTTTATTTTGCACAGACCCATGTTAATTGAAGCACATGCTTGTCCAAAGTCTATGATTTTCAAGATTTAGTGATAATTGAGATATAATTCTAGTTACCATGTAACTGTGGAAACTGAGGCCTTTCTACATGTCAAGAGTAGAAAAATGTTAATAAAATATTTTAACAGGTGGATTTAGTCAGTGGGTTTAGTAAAGGTTATTCTTTTTTTCTTTTTCAATTTTTCTCCTGTTTATAAAAAATTCAAAATAAATACAGAAGTTTAATTAATTTTGCTTATTTATATTCATATAAAATCTAAAATCTAAAACATTACCCCTGTGGTATACACACACACACACACACACACACACACACACACACACACACCCAGACACTTAACTTGGAAGGAGAAAAAAATTAAACAGATATTAGGGAAAGTATAATTATCATTACAGACTCAGTAGGAGTATTTCTGAAACTTCATGAAATTGCTATTAGAATAGTTTGCATTAATGAATATAAATCATTTGAATTAATTAGAATTACATAAAAACCTGACTTTTTAGAAAAGTCCTAGCTTAGGGAGTCATTTCCATGTCAATTGGTATCTATGAGTCAGTTTGAAATGTGTCACTGTCAATTAGGGCTGTATCATTGTGATCATTAAACTATGGAATCAAATACAAAAATTTAGAAATCATGTAGATAATAGTATATGGGAAATTCTTAACCTAAATATAATTTTTTATCTAAATAAATTTATCCTGAATAAAATTATTTTATAATTTCTTTTTCTGACTTTTATTTATATCCCAATGTAAACACATACACATATTTATATGTGGAAAAAAATCATTGTAAAGAAGTTCTTAAAAAGATAACTAGAACCATAGGACTTTAATTGCTGAAGATAATGGAACCTAGAGAATGTACACAGTGGTCATGACAAACATGTCAGTCATTGAGGAAAATCTTAAATGTTAGTTATGTGCTTGAAAACATCAATAGGTAAAATTGTTTTATTTTAGCTTGGTCTAATTAAATATAGAGTATTCAAAAAAATGAAGCAGAAAGAACTAAAACTGAAATTTCATCAAAGAATGTTCATGTAGCAGGTTATGTTTTCTGGGATACAAATTCCGAGATGGAGTTTAGAGTGCAGAATAAATATTTAGGATTATCCTTGAGATCAACAACTACTGAGGGGAGCTGGAGGCAGTAGGAAGCAGTCTTGGGTCAAGGAAGTGTTGAGTTTTCATGTAGGCCCATGACATGGACAAATCCATTACAATCCACAGCCTTAGAAAAACTCATTATGAGTCATGAAATTATAATTCCCCTTCAGAGTTGACCTGAAGATTAGCTTGAGAGGGCCTGGTGTTTAGACTCATACATGGATCAGTTAATGGAAGTGAGTTGCCCCAGGGAACCAGTATGATTTTGGGCAAGGCCTCTCTGCAACTGAGGCAGTTCCTGCGAATGACAGCTAAACGTTAAATGGAGGCACATCACAGATGCCATCATTTGCAGCTCTTGAATCCACTTCATGTACACTCTGAATCTTCTCTGTATTTCCAGGGGATTCCCTGCTTGCTTGCAGGAATCTTATGAGAGGAAGATGAATGGATTAAAAACCAGAAACTTCTTTCATAGCTGGCCACAACTAACATTCATCATTTCTCTCTTCTACCATCCATTGAAATTCTTCCTTCTCCTCAGCTATCAGCTTTGTTGATCTCAATGGCTTATCATACAATGTGACCTATATTTTAATCCCTAGGATCTGAGCCGATGGTCACCATACCTTACTCAGTCCAGAATTGCTGCGCCTGTCCATTTAATATCAAAATACAGCGGGGGCATAACAACAAGTACCCAAACGAATAACCTTTGTGAAATAACTATTCCTTCTTGAACCCAAGTGTGACAGCACCCCTAACACCTGCTGATAATAGTGGCTATTTATCTCTTCCAAGATGTTAATTTTCTTACCTTTTATTTTCCAGTGATCATTGGGCACAAATATTCCATAACAAAAAGTGTCAATCTTACCTTATAATTCAATAGAAGTCTTCCTGGGTCCTCTGGATCTGGTGGAAGTATTTCCCTTTAGGAAACTAAGACCCCTAAACATGTCAAGCCTAGAGTTCTATTTCCTGTGTGGCTTTTTGAGAATAAAGTAAGCTGGGACACTCCTGCTTCAACTTTTTGGTTTCCAGACCCATGTTAGATCCTCACGTTCTAAATTTCCCTAAAGCAATTTGATGTGATCAAGTAACAATCCCACAACAAGGACAGAACAATTGTTTTGTTGCTGGTAAGATAGTCATTTGATAGCAGTAGGAGTTACATGAACCTTGGTAAGTCAAAACACGTTTTTGGGTCCATTCTGAGCTGCTTTTTCTGCAAGGCACTGTGATTGTCAGTGAGAATTGGGTTGACGTCAACTGGTTGAGTCACTTTATCTACCTGGTTTGCTGAGTATGTTTTTCATGATAGAGGCTCACTGGTGGACTTTAGCATGTGATATGAAAATTTTCTCATTGTTCTCGCTCTCATACATAACACGCTAACCTGGAGTTTCCTGTGAAATGTCTGATCTTCCTTCTTTTTTAACGTCTTGTCTTCTAACCAAGGAACTAAGCAATTTTCCAGTGTCTACAAGTAAGTATAAATTCTAACCTTGAGCCATGTCTCTTTTTACACAAAATGGATGACCAGGTACTCTGCACACAAAGGAAAATTTCTATTGCTGGTGCCTTTCAAGGTTACTGCTGAATCAATATGTAGAGAATTTCCATTTTTTTAACTTGTATACACACACATAGATGTTCTACCTACCTATGAGCAAAGTTTGGACTTATTTTCCTCCATCAGCTGGCCACATGGGTTCCTGCATATTGTCATAAAGTAAGTGTAAGCTGAGGTAGGGGTCAAGTGAAATGTTAGTGGTCAACTGATTGCGCATGTGCTTGATCCAGAATGCATCCCTTCTTTCTAATGATGGACTGTTGCTTAAGTCAACTCTCTTTATGACTGATGTATCCGACATAACTCAGTTCATGATGGGCAGTTGTAGCCATCTGGTCAGTTAGTGCTGATAATTGGGTGTTTCATGTCTATCGTGGCCCAAAAGAACACCATAAATTAGTTTTGAGGTAGAGAATTTCCTGCTGTAGATGGCATAATCTTACACTGGAATGCTAAGCAGCTATGTTATAATTCTACCATTGTCAGAATTTTTAAGCTTTATCTGCTATGGACTGAATGTTTGTGTTAAAATCAAATGTACATTCTGCATCCTGGAAATTATACACATGTACCTGGAAATTAAAAATAAAAATTAAAAAATATCAAATGCCAAAACCCAAATTCGCAGTACAAGGGCATTTGGAAATTAATTAGGTCATGAAAGTGAAGCCCCAAAAATGGGATTAATAACTTTAAAGGCATATGAAGGAGAGCTTGCTTTCTCCCTTTCTATGCTGTCTGTCATGCAGTAAGAACATGGCTGTCTGCAATCCAGGAAGTAGGTATTCGTGAGATATCAGATATACTGGCACCTCTAACTTGGACTTCCCAGCCTCATGAACCGTGAGAAATAATGTTTGTTGTTTATGTAATCTAGCCTATGATATTTTTGTTATTGCAGCCCAAACTGCCTAAGACAGCATCCCTTTCAACCACTGATACCTCTAATACTAAACAGCCTGCTGGGTCATGAGGCCCAAGGGACAAAATATCTGTAACCACTGTCCGAATATGACTCAGAGCTCTTTTCTGTTCTTGGCTGCACTCAAAACAGGTAACATTTCATGTCCTGTGTTATATGCAAACAGGTTCACTGTACACTGATTACCATTTGGGTCCATGGCATCTTGAGCTGCTTTCTATTACTTGCACAAGTCCAGTGAGACAGAACACTTATACTACAAGTTATTCTTGAGAACTACAAGCAAGAAAGAGTAGAGGACTGACCCAGCACAAGGCCACTAGATTTGCCTTGCAGTACATTTTTCAGAGAAATAATTCCAGAATTAAAATATATTACCTCTAGGACTCAAAAGTCCAACCAAGTGTTTCATTTTCTTCTTCATGGTGGAAAGTGCAAGATGCAATAACTTCTCTTTTATTTGAATGGAATTTCCAAGTATGCCTTTGATCATTACTCTTAAGAATTATACTCATGTGACAGGCCTCTGAAATTTCATATTGCTTATCTTCCAGTTTTTGAAGCACACGTTTATCAAGGTCTCCAACATTCTGTCATTTCTTTTTCATCTGGTCTGTTTCATGATATAATTAATATAGTGGACTAATGTAATCGTCAGTGAAATGTTGAGAAGACCCATATTTCCTTGGCATAATGAATGACAGAAAAATGGACAGTTAGTAAATCCCATGGAAAATCTTTTGTTATCCACTTTGCTGGTACTGTTTCTGAGGTTCTTTTCTGATAAAAATGGAAAGGTAATTGTAAAATCGATGGTCATATTCCATATACCATGTCAATTTTTTCTAGCAATGATATCACATCTTGTATGCTACTGTAATGGGGTCTACTACCTGACTGTGTTTTTTAGTCTGCTGTCATTCTCCAGAAATGACCTGGTTTTTGCTGGTACCAGATTAGTGTTTTAAAGGGGGATATGGTGGGCACTAGCAATATTACCTTGTTTAGTTTTCTAAGAGTAGACCAACTATCCACCATCCACCCTCTATCAGGACAAAATATTGTTCTGGATTTTGAAACTAATCTGGATTGATGCATTGTTTACATTTGCCTTTCCATTTGTAATTATTCTGCTTCTCTCAACTTCTAGTTGAAGTGCTCTAGAATGTCAATTGAGTTAGCAACAGCAACTGAATTTCACTATTTTTGTAGTTACCATATTCCCAGAGTTCTCAAGCACCTAATGTATCACATTAGCTAGTGTAATCTTTTCCATAGATAAAGCATCCCAATTTACTACTGGTAAAAAGAATACTAACTGGCCCACCACCAGGGATTAGGTTCTAATTTCTAGCTGGGGATGAATGCTACTACTTTAACTTCTCGTCTTAGGTTCTACTTTCTTGGCCCACATCTGCTACTGAATAACACAGGTTTACTTCCTCTGAAAGCTGACTTATCTGAGATGGAGTTTGGCATACTGGTTATTAATTAAGGAATCCCTTCCTTGGAATCAATATTCATGGGAAAGGTGAGAAAGGAAGCAGCTTGGGCAGAGGAAGAGGCCATACTGCATACAGGTCCAATGGCAGAACTGTCCAACACATGGGGAATTATGGAACTAGACTTGTCCTTCAGTATTGTTTCAATACGAGTTGAAATAGTCAAGAATTGATTAGTTGTGAGATGCAGGTTGCCCTGGGAAGGAGCATGGCTTTGAAGAGCTGACTGTCTTCAACCCACGGCAATTTTTTTTCAGAGAAAATTCATGGAAGGAAGCTGCAGATATTTGCAGCAATAGATACAAATCCTCCATTGAAGGTAGATTTGGGTGTGGCATCACAGAATTCATCACAGATTAAGGGTAGGCTAAACATTTAACCTTTATGAACTTAAAGTGGAAATATGAAAGAAAGGAGGTGTTTTATTATTAAAATATTGCATAATTTTAAAAGCAATTTAAAGAATCCATTGTAGTCATAACTCTGCTACTATATTAAATAAATACTGTCATCATCTTCATTTCCTATTATAGTGTAAAGAAGAGGAAATAGAGCGGCAACTCAATTGAAAGGTCATTTCTGCTACTTTTTAGATATTTAGTCTTAAGGAAATCCCTTAAACTTGCCTTAGAATGATTTTCCTTTCCTGTAAAAAGTAAAAGAGTATCTCTACAATGCTGTTTTGAATGTTCTGTGTGGCTCTCAAAGTATCTAGAAAAGAACCTATAATCCTGTTACCTATTTAATATTTTTGAAGAAAATTACCAGTATTTTTAACTCAGTATATTAAAATACATATTAATAGAAAATTTATATAACATAAAATGATTATATGTAATTTTATTTCTTTCAAAAGTATGTATTATAATTCTATGAATTGGGCAGTTTGTAGGCCCCCCCACAAAAAATAAAGCATGAACATAAAAGCACAAAAAATAAAGATGATTATGTTAGTATGTGCAAACACTAGTGGAAGTTTTGACATAATGCTCTCATTATATGGAAAGTATATATTTGAAAATAAATACTTTTTGTATATTTCAAATGTTCCTTCTTTTATATTTCTAATTCACTCTGCATTTCTTCTAGAACAAATTTATTTACTGATCTTAATAGCTGTGTTCCTGCTAGACTTCATACTAAACTTCATGCTAGAGATTTCTTATATTCATATTGTATCACCAGAATTTTGGGCTTAATGTATAAGAGTTTTATAAATTAATATACAGTGTGAAGTGAAAGAATAATTTATTAAAAAGCAATAATTATAATATGATCCAAATGATATCCTAGGTAACTACACCAGGCAATTAAGGAAATACAGATAATGAGGGTCCAGGAAGTCAATGCTAATGATAACAGGTAACTATTGGATTATTATTATTTTTTTTTTTACCAAACTCAAAGATCAACAATGAGCATAAAAGAAAATGATTTTGTATAACTCCTTGTCTTCACAATCTGTCTGTCTGGTAATTGACTGATAATAAACATTTCTTGAAGAAATGGATGAACTGATACATGAGTAAACTTTGTCAGAAACTAAGACTAATGTGTAAGAACTCAAATAGAACTTGAAGAGTCAACTGCAATGACTAGATATGGCCAGAGGAGGGAAGCAAAGGGTAACAGAGCAGCTGGCTGGTTGAGCAAAAGGTACCCCTCAGAAAGCCTTCAGAAAAGGACAGGCACCTGCCTCAGCCTCCTGAGTAGCTGGGACTACAGGAAAAAAAAAAAGAAAGAAAGAAAGAAAGAAAGAAAAGGACAGGCACTACAGCGGCAAGTTGTGGTCAGCAATTAGAAAAGTGGTTCATGTGACAGAGACTGTGTTTGAATCAAGAGGGAAGTTACTCCCAAGAGCCAAGTCAAGCCATTAGTGAAGACTAGAGGGCAGTGTGTAAAACTGGAAGAGTAAAGCCAAAATATGACGCACTGAGAAAAAGCCATGCACCCGGCTGTTCAAGAATAACAAGGCTTCAGAAATGTAGTCAGTTGGAAAATATCTTCTGACAATTTTTTTGTGTTGTTCTGTGAGTCTTTTAAATTTCTTTGTCTGGTTTGGGAACTGAAATATCTGCTTCTTAAAGTGGCAGTACCTTATCTTGGGGATTATCACCTAATGTTAAGAGCATAGATTTTCAAAAGTTGTTAAATATTGAGGAAGGCAAAAATTAAGAGCACTTCTTGATTAGAGATTCAAGAAACTATGTATAAAGAAAGGAGTAGGTGAATGTCAGTCATCAAAAACCGATGATCAAGTTTTACATTTTAAATCTAGAGAGATTTATTTCACCTAACAGTTCCTATCTCTTTTGGTTGTCCTTGAATGGAATAAAGATATTCCAGTATTTTCTTCAGGTTCACTGAAAATGGAAAAAGAAAATATGGGCTAGATTTGTTTCAGTATAGACTTGTTCTATAATCTAGAATGTGTTTCTCTTTAAATATATAGCATTCTGACTTAATTTCTTGACTTTTTACTCCAAATATTTTTATTTATTGAATTCTGTTGTAAACTTTAAAATTCAGTTTAGCTTTACTATAAATACATTCAGCATGACTGGGTTTATGCATGAATTAGAAAAATAATTCAGATTTATAATGCTGCTTTTTCCCCCACAGCTCCAATAAAGTGTTTTTAATGGAGAGCCATAGCCAAAATTATTCCTGACGTTGCATCCCAATTTCCCTGAATCTCAGATAGCAAAACAAATACAGATTAGACATTAAGTTCATCATTTCACTATAGATTTTGATTTAAACTTCCCTAAATTCAAAATTCCTAAATTACAATCAGGACTGGTAATGATTGCTCTGTTTCTGGATAAGTCACATAGTCTCTCTATGCCTGTTTTATCCTTTTACTTTTAAAATGTTATTTTTATTATACTTTAAGTTATGGGGTACATGTGCAGAATGTGGTTTGTTACATAGGTATACACGTGCCATGGTGGTTTGCCACATCCATCACCCGATCATCTACATCAGGCATTTCTATTAATACTATCCCTCCCCAATTCCCCCACCCCCTGCTATCCCTCCCCTACCCGCCTAAGACTCAGACAGTCCCTGGTATGTGATGTTCCCTTCCCTGTGTCCATGTGTTCTCATCGTACAACACCCAATTATGAGTGAGAACCCATGGTGTTTGGTTTTCTGTTCTTGTGTCAGTTTGCTGAAAATGATGGTTTCCAGTTTTATCCATGTCCCTGCAAAGGACATGAACTCATCCTTTTTTCTGGCTCCACAGTATTCCATAGTGTATATGTGCCTCGTTTTCTTTATCCAGTCTATCACTGATGGGCATTTGGGTTGGCTCCAAGTCTTTGCTATTGTGAACAGTGCCACAATAAACATACATATGCATGTGTCTTTATAATTGAATGATTTATAATCCTTTGGGCACATACCCAGTAATGGGATTGCTGGATCAAATGGTATTTCTAGTTCTAGATTCTTGAGGAATCACCACAGCGTCTTCCACAATGGTTGGACTAATTTGCACTCCCAACAGTGCAAAAGTGTTCCGATTTCTCCATATCCACTCCAATATCTCTTGTCTCTTGATTTTTTAAATGATCACCATTCTAACTGGTGTGAGATGATATCTCATTGTGGTTTGGATTTGAATTTCTCTGATGACCAGTGATGATGAGCTTTTTATTTTAATTATGTTTGTTGGCTGCATAAGTGTCTTCTTTCGAAAAGTGTCTGTTCATATCCTTCACCCAATTTTGATGGGGTTTTTTTCTTGTAAATTTATTTAAGTTCTTTGTAGATTCTGGATATTAGCCCTTTGTCAGATAAGTAGATTGCAAAAAATTTTTTTCCCATTCTGTTGTTTGCTGGTTCACTCTAATGATGGTTTCTTCTGCTGTGCAGAAGCTCTTTAGTTTAATTAGATCCCATTTGTCTATTTTGGCTTTTGTTGCCATTGGTTTTGGTGTTTTAGTCATGAAGTCCTTGCCCATGCCTATGTTCTGAATCGTATTGCCTATGTTTTCTTCTAGGGTTTTAATGGTGTTAGGCCTTATGTTTAAATCTTTAATCCATATGGAGTTAATTTTTATATAAGATGTAAGGAAGGGATCCAGTTTCATCTTTCTGCATATGGCTAGCCAGTTTTCCCAACAGCATTTATTAAACAGGGAATCCCTTCCCCATTAATTGTTTTTTTCAGGTTTGTCAAAGATCAGATGGTTGTAGATGTGTGGCATTATTTCTGAAGCCTCTGTTGTGTTTCATTGGTCTATATATCTGTTTTGGTACAAGTACCATGCTGTTTTGATTATGGTAACCTTGTAGTATGGTTTGAAGTCAGGTAGCATGATGCTTCCAGCTTTATTTTTTGTGCGTAGGATTGTCTTGGCTATGTGGGCTCTTTTTTGATTCCTTATAGTGGTTTTTCTCCAATTCTGTGAAGAAAGGCAATGGTAGCTTGATGGGCATAGTATTCAATCTATGAATTACTTTGGGTAGTATGGCCATTTTCACAATATTGATTCTTTCTAATCATGAACATGGAATATTTTTCCATCTGTTTGCGTCCTCTCTTATTTCCTTGAGCAGTGGTTTGTAGCTCTCCTTGAAGAGGTCCTTCACATTTCTTATTAGTTGTATTACGAGATATTTTATTCTCTTTGTAGCAGTTGAGAATGGGAGTTCACTCCTAATTTGGCTCTCTGTCTGTTATTGGTGTATAGGAATGCTTGTGATTTTTGCACATTGATTTTGTATCTGGAGACTTTGCTGAAGTTGCTTATCAGATTGAGGAGATTTTGGGCTGAGACAATGGAGTCCTCTAAATATACAATCATATCATCTGGAAATAGAGGCAATTTGACTTCTTCTGTTCCTAACTGAATACACTTTTTTTCTTTTTCTTGCCTTATTGTCCTTGCCAAAACTTCCAATACTATGTTAATAGGAGTGGTGAGAGAGGACACCCTTGTCTTGCGCCAGCTTTCAAAGGGAATGCTTCCAGTTTTTGCACATTTAGTATGATATTGGCTGTGGATTTGTCATAAATAGCTTTTATTATTTTAATATACATTCCATGATACCTAGTTTATTGAAAGTTTTAAGCATAAAGGGCTACTGAATTTTGTCAAAGGTCTTCTCTGCATCTATTGAGGCGATCATGTGGTTTTGGTCTTTGGTTCTTTTTATGTGATGGATTATGTTTATAGATTTGTATATGTTGAACCAGACTTACATCCCAGGGATGAATGCAACTTGATCGTGGCGGATAAGCTTTTTGATATGGTGTTGGATTTGGTTTTCCAATGAAGTGGACACTCAGTAATAACCATCACAGGGGTTATATGATTATTCTAGTTAGGATGCAAATAAAATCAATACTAAAAACTATTACATGGACAATTTCAACCTATCATTTACAAACATGTTTCAAGCTTGACTTAAGTAGTTCTGCTTCCCATAATGGCTAAGTAGCTGATATTAGACCAACTCTTTTAGAAAGGACGTCCAATATCTTTGAAAATTGTCTTTAAAAAATCAGATTGATCAATCTTAAGCAGATATTTAAGGGATAGCAAAACTTTCAAGATTGTGCACACATTGGTTAAGTTTCACGTTTTACAAGGTTCAGGGAGACAGGGTCAAGGACCACACTTTGTCTTGTGGTAAAACTGCAATTTATTTCTTCAGTGTGTAGTCTTGTTAACTGGGTGAACCAGAAGACAGAGTTTGAATTACTGATACCCATAAAAAATTTTAATCCAGTGCATGGGAGGCCCCCCAAAAAGATGATCACGCATCTTAGGCACATGGAAATTTTGAGGTACTGACTGGGGGATGCTCAAGATTCTGTACTCTATCTGAGGGACACCTCAGATCAAGCAGCTGCAATTAATAACCAGAGATGCGGGCATCCTTGTGTTTGATTCAGATGGGTGCTTCTCTTCCCAAAATCAAGTCCCCATTAAAATGCATACTGGAAAATTGAGACCAATTTGACACATGATCTTTGAAGAAGAAGTGGTTCATTTTTCTCTGCTGAACAGAGTGGCCAAAATACTCCGTTGAGTGGGAAAACCTGGCCACCAAAGGGAAGTATGGATTATGACATTATTCTACAATTAGATCTGTTTTGTAAAAGTGAGGATAAATGGTTTGAGGTCCCCTATGTGCAATTTTTGTTTTCTGCTAGAGATTTGAATGAAGTTTACACAGAATTTGGTACTGCTCTTCTCTGTGTCTCTCCTTTCTTGAATACCACTCCTTCAATTTTCTTTTCTCTAAGGAATAAGCATCAGCTTTGTTGGGCCTGTTCCCCATACCCTACTCAGCCCTCTTCAGGACTACCTCGACATGTGGGACTCCATGTGGATACTACCCCCACCAGTGCCAACCAGGGCTCCTTAGTCTCTATACTCCAACAGGAGCCAGGGAGGGCCGAGATGGACAGGGCATCTCAGGCTACCAGGATGCCTAGACTCTGCTCCCAAGAGGCAGGAGGAGGAGAATTTGGCCCAACCACAGTACACATACCCTTCTCACTTTCTGAATTAAAGCAAATTAAGGTAGGCTTAGGAAAATTTTCAGATGACCCAGAGAAGTACATAGATGTTCTGCAGGGCCTGGGTAAGTCGTTCAAATTAGACTGAAATGATATTATGCTATTTCTTAATCAAACCCTAACTAGCAATGGAGAAAAGGCTCTACCTAGCAGGGGCTCAAGAGTTTGGGGGCCAGGAGGTTAATCTTCTCCTAAATGCTGGCACAGTCTTCTCAGTATTTCTCTCCTCGGTGCTTGTTAAATCTCTCCCTTCAGACTCTCCCTCTCTAGGCCCATCTTGGGAAGGACCATTTTCAGTTATTCTGTCTACCCCATTGGCCATTAAAGCAGTGGGAATTAAGTCATGAATTTATCATACTTGGCTGAAGCCTGGGACACCTCCTGAGGAAAGTCATAACCCTCCCCTTGCCATTCTACAGCCTGAAGTTCCAGGAGACAACCCTTTGTACACCTGTGAGCCATTACAGGATCTGCATCTGCTCTTCCAACAAGATCCCCAGGAAAATAACCACTTATGAATCTAATTTATATCCTGGAATTAGCAGGACTATAACTCTCAACTTTGCTATCTCTCAAACTCCAATTATTCCTTTCAGGGGGGAGTGGGAAAATAGGAAACCTTGGTGCTGGTATTAGGAAAGTTACTACCTCTCTTCAGTTACTATAAGATATCTCAGGAGTTCATTAGTAACATAAAAAGTTTGCTGATTCTGCAAGGGCAGCTCACTCTGCAAAACAGCTTAACTCTTTAGCTGCCATAGCTCTTCAAAGTAAAAGGGCCCTAAATCTGCTAACAAAAGAAAGAGGAAACTTGTCTCTTTCTAGGAAGAAATGCTTATACATAAATTCATACTTTTCTCTACAGTTTGAAAGACTCAGGAATATCTCATGGCTGTAACTTCTCAGTAATAACTGGAAAGAATAAATAGAAGCTACTAGTCCTTGGAAGAAAATGGGGCAAACATAAAAGCTTCTTGAGTTGTGATAGTAGGTTCCAAGCAATTCACATGCCCAATGGGAAAGGGTAAACATCTACTGGCTAAGAAAGCTACAACCTTTGACCAATATGTGACTTATATTAACCTGGAAGTGACCCTGAGGTAACTAAACTAAACTTAAAAAATAAAAGCAAGGGAAGAAAATCAGCAAAAACATCAGAGGCAGAAAATAGGCAAAATAGACTTCCGAAAAATAACCTATTCAAATGATGAAATTTTAAAACTCACCAAAAGACGACCCCCTCAACACCAATAAAAACAATAAGAAACCATGGGGAGGTGAATGAGAAGTCCGTACCCAGAATTTCAACAGTATATATGTTTTAAAATAGCCAGATTTCAAAAACAAATGTTATGGTACATGTAGGGAAATGTAAAAGTGAGACTCACAAATGAGAAAAAGATTCAGGCAATAAAAATTACTGTTGAAGATACAGAAATGATGGAATTAGCACAGACATCATAGCAGCTATTATAAATACGTTCATAGAACTAGTGTAAACCATATTTAAAGAAAGATATAATGACAATGGATCATAAAAGTTAGACTCGATAAAGAAATAGAAATTGCAAAAAGAATCAAACAAAATGTGAAGTTGAAAAGTAAAAATATGAAAACAGAATGACAGTGACAGATTTGAGTAAGAAAAAGAAACAATCACTTAATTTAAAAAAGATCAATAAAAATTATGCAATAATCTTAATTATCAAAATTTGATTAAAAAAATCCTTAAATTAGGAAGCTCAATAAACTCAATTAGGATAAACCAAAAGAGACATACACTTAAACACATCCTTAACCAAAAGGTTAAGCGAAAGAGAGAAAGAAAACATTAAGGGTAAAATGATTCGTGACATACAAGAGAAACACCAATAAAATTAATGGCTGCCTACTCATCAGAAACAATGGAGATGAGAAGGCAATGTAATTACAGACGCAAAGTGCTAAGTAACACAAACAAAATGACACAAAAACCATTGATCAAGAAGCTTGTATCTAATAAGACTATGTTCCAAAATGAAGACAAAATCAGTGCATTCCCAGAAAAACAAACACGGATGGAATTGATTGCTAGCAGACCTGCTTCATAAGAAACATAAAGGGCATTTTTAGGCTGAAGGCAAGTGATAGCATAGATTAATCTGAATAGACATAAAAAAAGTGTTGTTAAAAACAACTAAGCAGACAATTTAAAAAGACAGTCTACTTGTATATTTATTATCCTTTCTTAAATAAATTTAAAAAGCAATTGCATAAACAATATATTTAAGGGTATTTGCACTATGACATATATAATATATATCCTAAAACATATACAAATATAATATACTTGACAATAACAGCATAATAAAGGTGGATGGGTACAAAGCTGTAATGGAATAAGCAAATAAATTACCAGATGGTAGCTTAAATTCATAGGAAGATAACAAGTGAAAGTTAACAAAAATGTTAATATAATAAACTACATTTTCTCTACTGTTTTCTTTCAACTTCTCCAAGAGAAATAAAGTGATAAGGTAATATTTATAAGAATGTATTACTAGGTTTGGAAAATACATATACTTAACATGTATAGCAATAATATAACAATGGGTGTAAATGGAGCTATAAGAAAGGAAAATTTCTATATTATAATAAAATTAGGTCAGTGTTAATGAATCAAATAAGCAGAAATACATTCTGATAAGATGTATAATATAAGCTGTAATGCAACCATAAGAAAACAACTCAAAATTAAAATGGGAAGCCAAATTTCATACTTAATTATATCTACTTTATTGAAAGGAAGGTAAAGTGATTCAAAACGAAGAAAAATAAGATGATATTATTCAAAATAAGGCAAATTTTTTTTTTTTTTTTTTTTTTGAGACAGAGTTTCACTCATGTTACCCAGGCTGGAGTGCAATGGCGTGATCTCGACTCACCACAACCTCCGCCTCCTGGGTTCAGGCAATTCTCCTGCCTCAGCCTCCTGAGTAGCTGGGATTACAGGCAAGAACCACCATGCCCAGCTGATTTTTTGTATTTTTAGTAGAGACGGGGTTTCACCATGTTGACCAGGATGGTCTCGATCTCTTGACCTCGTGATCCACCCGCCTCGGCCTCCCAAAGTGCTGGGATTACAGGCTTGAGCCACCATGCCTGGCCAAGAAGGTTTGAGATAAAAATAAAACTAGGAAATTCATCCAAAATAATCATATGACCAGATGACAACCTGAAATTTGAAGAATGAAAAATACAGAAATGTACAACATGTGAGAAAATACATTTCTTTATCTTAGACTCCTATAAGTGAAATTCTTAGAGTGTATTAACAGATCATTATCACTAGATGCTATTAATTTTTTCTCCAAAATGACCCTATCATTTTATACTTTATGAAAAAATGTGTACATTTCCCCAGCTGCTTGCTTAAAAAATATTTGTTATTTTCTGTAAAAATGTTTTTATTTGATTGGTATGAACAAGTCTGTTTTGTGTTTCTTGATTGTAGAGGATACTGAAGACCTTTTATTAAGTGCATTTGTGGTTATAGTATATTCCTGTATGCACTGCTTATTGTCATCCTTGGATTTTATATATATTTGGATGAATAAGGTTTTCTCATAGATTTGTAGATACCATGTAAATATTGTAGTTATTATTTGTGTTTCATATGAGAAGCAGACAGTTTTTACTCTATTATTGGCTCACATTTTCTATATTTATGATATCTTCTGTCATTACGGTGTTTTTAATTTTTTATTAAAAGCAAACTCAGGATTTGTAAAAGTAATTTTAGCTTATCTTTGCAAATTAAATAAGAGATATTTCCCTTTTACGTCAAAATTTATACAGTCATATGCCAGATGAAGAGCTAATCACCTTAATATTTACACACCTTTAATAATGGAAAATTATGAGAATAGTTCTTTGAAGTTAAGTGTTAACTCAGTTGCCGTGGAGCATTTAAACCCTGCATATCATAAAGAAAGGATTGATTCTTGACCAATTCCTGTAAGAATAATTCTGAACACTTGGGAAATCCTATCTGATAAAAGTATCTTTATATACCTTAGAACTTGGGCTATAACAGGTAGCTTATATTAATAATTTGATTCATGGTGGGTGCTTGGACCACAAAAGATAGTTTATGCTAATAATGTGGTTTATCCTGGGAGCAGTAGGCCACATTCTATCAACTTGACCTCTGAAGGGGCTGTGGACATGGTGACTAAGATCAGCCATAGTGTCACTTCAAGACTAAGTGACAAGCCTATCACAAAAACCCTAGACACAAAAGCTTAGATGAATTTCTCTGGTTGGCAATACTCCATTTGTATTGCTACATATATTGTTGTGAGAATTAATCACCACCTATATGACTCCTCCGAAAGAGAAAAACTGGAAGCTTGCTCATACTATCTCCTGGACTTCTCTTTATGTGTCTTGTGCTTTTGCTGATTTTCATATGCAGCCATTCACTGTAATGTGCCATAACCATGAAAAATAACAGCTTTTATGTTGTCTATGAGTCCTTACAGCAAGTGTGGTCTTGGGGAACCCAGTTGCAAGACCATTCACAGAATAAAAATAAAATTACTTCTTTAGATTATGAAATAATGGTCACTTTATTAATAATATAAATTCATATTTAAATGTATTTCTAGGTTGAAAAATATTTTTAAAAGTTGGTTTGTAGGAGAAATGTAAATTGGTCAAACCGTTTCCTGCAACTTTAACAAAAAGATAAAAATATCAGTGAATCTGAATATAGATCAATAGAAAATATATTTTAAAGAAGGAAAAAGTGAATAAAAAGTAACAGAAACTTACAAACTTGTGGAAGAACAAGTTTAACTATATACTTGTAATAAGAGTATATAGAAGGAGAGAATTCATACAAAAGGAGAGAAGAAAGATAAAAAGAAGACATATTATTCGGTAAAATAATGGCCAAGCCTTCCTTAATGTGATGGAATACATTAATCTATATATCTATGAAATTTAGCAAAACTCAGGTAGAAAAGACACAAAGAGATTCATGTCTATGTAAATCAAAGTATGGAAAGATAAACAGAAAATACAGAAAGTAGCAAGTATGAAACAACTGAACTTGGATGTGGAAGCAGTAATATGATTAACAGCTGACTTTTCTCCAGGAACAGTGAGACTAAAAAGTAGCAGAATTATATATATTCACAGTGCTAGAGGAAACAAAACAAAAACAAGTAAGGGTAAAAGCAGAGTTGTATATTTGGGAAAATAATTCAAAGATAAAGAAAAAATAATGTTATCCCCAGACAAACAAATACATAAGTTGTTACTAGCAAACTTCCTTATAAAAAGATACTATAATCCCAGTGCTTTGAGAGATTGAGTCATGAGAATCACTTGAGGCTAGAACCTGAAGACCAGCCTGGTCAAAATAGAAAGATCCCATACCTACAAAAATAAAAAAATAAATTAGCTGGGCATGATGGTGTTTACGTGTTGTCACAGTTACTGGCTAGGCTGAAGTGGAGGATCACCAGGATTTCAAGGCTGCAGTGAGTCATGGTGGCACCACTGAACTCCAGCCTGTGTGACAGAACAAGCCTCTGTCTCAAAAAACAAAAACAACAACAACAACAAAAAACAAATAATTGGCTGGGCACAGTGGCTCACATCTGTGATCCCAGAACGTTGGGAGGCAGAGGCTGGCGGATCACCTGAGGTCAGGAGTTCAAGACCAGCCTGGCCAACATGGTGAAACCCTGTCTTTAAAATCAAAATTAAAAAAAAAAAAAAACTAAAAGATGCTTTTTAAACTGAAAGGAACTAATATCAAAGTTAACCATGATCTACGGGAAAAAAAAAGAAGAATTGTTGTAGGTAAATATGAGAATCCTTATCAATAAATGTCCTCTCATTTATAATCTTAGCTTGTTAAAAGAAAATAGATCATATAAAGATTAATTGTAACTATTTTTGTTTTTAACTTAGGTTAAAGTTTTATAACACATAAAGATTTTTTAATATAGATACACAGTGTCTATAATTTACCAGAAATATTAGTACAATTCTGAACATATATAGCATTAAAATAAAATGCATACTATAATCTGTATTTCCAGGAACAGCACCCCTTTGGGAGCCTGAGGTAGGAGAATTGCTTGAGCCCAGGAGTTCAAGGTCAATCTGGGCAATATCACAAGACACCTCTCTACACACACATACACACACAAAATAGCCAGGCATGGTGGCATGCACCTGTAGTCCCAGCTACTCAGGAGGCTGAGGAAGGAAGGAGGATAACTTGAGCCCTGGAGTTGGAGGTGGCAGCGAGCTATGATTGGGCTTCATCCTGCACTTCATCTTGAGTGATCAAGAAAGACCTTGTCTCAAAAAAATGTAGATTAGCCAAAGACTTTTGAGTACAATCTGTTTATTATTAAGCACAGAGTATGTACTAATGTTTTCTTAAGAGAATGAAGATTTCAAATAAAGAACCTTGCTAAGACAAGGATAACAGAAGGAATTTATGCTTTCACTGAAATAGAGAAATGTCATGAATATCAGCCACCCAAGTAGCTGGGATTATGGGCAAGCACCACCACACCTGGCTAATTTTGTACTTTTAGTAAAGACAGGGTTTATTCATGTTGGTCAGGGTGGTCTTGAACTCCTGACCTCAGGTGATCTGCCCACCTCAGCCTCCAAAAGTGCTGGGATTATAGGTGTGAGCCACTATACTCAGCCTTGAAACTTGTGTTTAAAATGAAAGCAGAGCATAAAAGTTTGGGAATTTTGCAGCCTGACCACGTGATAGAAAAGAAAAACCTACTTTATGAGGAGGAATTCAAGCTGACTTCAGAAATTTGCATATGTAAAGAGAAGCCAAATGTTAATCATAAAGACAATGGGCAAGGTGTCACCAGGGCATGCCAGAGATCTTAAAGGCAGGTCATCCCATCACAGCCCCAGAGGCCCAGGAGGATAAAATGATATTATGGGTGGGACCCAGGGCCCTGCTGCTGTGTCTAGCCTTGGGACTTGGTGCCCTGCATCCTAGCTACTTCAGCTACAGCCATGGCTAAAAGAGGCTTAAGTACAGCTCAGGGCATTGCTTCATAGGGTCCAAGCCACATGCTTTGGTGGATTCCACATGGTATGGCCTACCGACACATAGATTATAAGAGTTGAACTTTAGAAACCTCTGCCTAGATTTCACAGGATGTATAAAACACCTTGATATCCAAGCATAAGTTTGCTGCATGTGCAGAACCTCTGCTAGGGCAATGCAGAAGGGAAGTGTGGGGTTGAAGCCCCCATGCAGAGTCTCCACTGGGTTATTAACTAGTGGAGCTGTGAGAAGAGGGCTACCATACTCCAGACCCCATAAAGTTAGATCCATCGACAGCTTGCACCATGTGCCTGGAAAAGTCACAGGCACTCAATGCCAGCCTGTGAAAGCAGCAGCAGGGGCTGTACCCTGCAAAACCATAGGGGAAGAGCTACCCAAGGCTGTAGGAGTCCACCCTTTGTATCAGCACATCCTGGATGTGAGACATGGAGTCAAAGAAGTTCATTTTGGAGCTTTAATGACTACTTGGCTAGGTTTTGGACTTACATGGGGCCTGTGGCCCCTTTGTTTTGACCAATTTCTCTCATTTGGAATGGAAACATTTACCCAATTTCTGTACTCACATTTTATCTTAGAACTAACTTGCTTTTGATTTTACAGGCTCATAGGTGGAAGGGACTTGTCTTGTTTGAAATGAAACTTTGGACTATGGACTTTTGAGTTAATGCTGGAATGAGTTAAGGCTTTGTGGAACTGTTGGAAAGGCATGATTAGTTTTAAAATGTGAAAAGGAAATGAGATTTGTTAGGGACCAGGAGTAGAATGATATGGTTTAGTGCTATGTCCTCACCCAAATCTCATCTCGAATTGTGATCCCCATGTGTTGAAGGAGGAATCGTATGGGAGGTGATTGTATCATGGGGGTGGGTCCTCCCATGCCTTTCTCATGATAGTGAATGAGTTCTCACAATAGCTGACGGTTTTATAGTATGGTAATTCTTTGTTCTCTCTCTCCTGCCACCATATAAGATGTGCCTTGCTTTCCTTTCACTTTCTATCATGATTGTAAATTTCCTGAGGCCTCCTCAGCCATCCAGAGCTGTGAGTCAAACCTATTTTCTTTAAATTACGCAGTCTCAGGTAGTATCTTTATAGCAGTGTGAGAACAGACCAATACACTAATAGGAATCTACTCTTTGCATGTGAACAGTGTATGTCGTAAAGTTCATGTTCTTTATAAATGATACATTGTTGAGGAACTGAAATAAGGAGTTCCTCAACAATGTACCATTTGTAAAGAACATTAACTTTAACTCTTTAACATTAACTCTCCCTATTGCAGTTGAGGAACTGCAATAGGGAGAAAGAGACAAATAATTAAGCATGAGGGTACAGGAGAGTTGGAAAGCTCATAAAGTGAAAATTATCTTTATTGGAATAATTTATACAGATGATGTTTTCTGTGATATAGATAATAAGGTAGGAAAATATTCTTCTGATAAAGTTTTCCTGTGTTTAGGAAATTGCAGAGTTATGAGATCAGTGAATTAGTTATCAATTTTCATGTTAGAAGTAGTGCTGTTAGTTTTATCTGAAAAATTACTTTCCTACTTCTGCATAAAATTAAATAAATGAACATGTGTTTGTATACAAATATACATAAATACATCTTCAAGACTTAGAACTCACTTGAATTTCAAACAAAGAAACAAACTATAGACATTTCTAGTTCAATCTGTCTTACAAATAAGGACGGGTTTAGAAGTCAGCACAAGTATGTATTATGATAAATTATGAAAGTGTATTAAGAACTATGTGGAGATATAAAAAGGGTGGAAAGTTTGGTTTTCAGATAGAAACTCATAGAAAATAATAAAGTTAACTAAATAAAACATCTTACTGTAGGTAATATTCGTAGTGAATGTGCATCAGTGAGAAATTCCCTAAGCTGCAGCAACAAATTAAGATGTCAACAAAAATGGATCTAGTGAGTGTGTGTTGGTGGACAATTAGCAAGTGTATAGTGCACAGCTGCAACAGCATACAATTTTGATTGTCTTGATTCAGATAGCCCATAATTTATCTGTTTTTTGTTGTTGTTGTTGTTGTTGTTTTTGTTTTTGTTTTTGTTTTTGTACATGTTTGAATAGGCTAATGGCATCAGAGTAACAAACACCCTGGGAAACTCTTGGGTAACCCTGTTTTCTATTCTTTCATATTTATTATTTCTTCAAAGATTTGCTCTTTGCTTAAAGATATTACTTCTGATTGTCTTGTCTCAGATGAAACTGAGCAGTTACATCTAACATTACCAGTTCTCTAACATTTATTATACCTGTGTTTTTACTATAGTTTTCTTTTTTTCCTGTAGTTATCAAGCTATAATGATATGTAGTCATATTCAAAGAAAAGTATCCAGTTTTGTTTCTGATTTCTTGTCTATTTACATATTTTTACAGGTAACTTTACCTTACTATTTGATATGTCTATCAATTTATCAAAGAATTTATAAGCTTAGCTCCCTGGTTTCTTGTTTATACTCTTATATTAAAAATAAATTCCAGTCTCTCCAAATGCATTAATGGAAGTGCATCATTGCCATTTTCATCTTAACTTGTATGTTTCATTATCCATTATTACTTTTATTTTCTCCAAAGGTTGACTGTTGATGTCTNAATCAAACCAATTACTCAGCAATCCACATCAAGGAAGGAGTTAACTGAGAAAGAGATTTGACTGCTCTGATATTCTAGAATGTACATCTGTAATCACTTTTCCTATGTGTATTTGTAATAAAATATTATTTCCCCATTTTTTTTCACTCTGGATTATATATGTCAATTATCTTAATATAGGGAAACTATGAACCTTTAAGTGAACTATATGTTTACTTTAGATTAATAACTCTGTGTAGAAATGCATCATTAATTTAAGACACCAAAATTAATATATTTTGCAGGGAGGAAATTTTAATTTTGGGTTAAAAGACATATAGAACATTTCTCTTTAGGTTATATACTAGTTTATATAGTTAATTTCACACAAAAAAAACTCTTGTTACTTTATCTCATTTTCTCCTTATAACTAATAATACTGAGAATAATAGATGGATTTTCTTGCTATCTATATTGCAACAGGTTGAATATACATATATATATATATATATATATACATACACACACACATATATATGTTTAAAATGTTTACATGACTGTTTACTTTGAGCAATATAAAGAATCAAAATATAAGTGATCAAAACTATACAAATGAAGTTCAGTTTTAGGAAAAATTGAGAAATAACATAGCTAAATCAGCAGAATGGATGTTCTTATATCAGTGCAAATAAAACTGATGACAAAAGATGAAGGTTAAGACAAATATCTTAATTGTGAGATACCATTGTATATACAATGGTCTATTAAATTCTTCTTTCCTTTTCTGTATTTAAGAACTAAAGTGACAGATGAAATGTGCTCCAAATGTGATTATCTGGTATTCACATTGGTGTTATACTTGACTATTATAATACGTTAATAATAATGAAAACTTATATTTTTGGCATCAATTAGAGTACAGGTATTTTTCACATAAACTTCACTGTACAACATTATACTATTATCATAGCACAGTATTGATTACACATTTTTGTTTAACAAATCATACTATATTATCCACATTTCTCACTTGGGAGATTGTGTAATTTCTGCAAAATGATTTTTAAGTTTCTGTGAGGCTACCAAAAAAAAAAACACACTCTTTTTATTACAACTTTTGCTTTAAGCAGAACATTCTATTTAAGAAAATATAGAAATATAAACAGAAAGACAAAGGAAAAAAAATTGTTCTTCAGTTCCAGTTGACTTCCACCAGGTGGCAGATATTCAATGGCATTTTGTTAAAAACACTTTTTCATTTACAGTGTGTTGAAAGTGATTTAATGAAAGATATATATTTGGGAAGTTTATAAATTATTTATTTGAAAATTGTTATAAAGTGTAGACAAAATTACTAAGTTAACTTTACTTTTCTTTTCCAAAGTGCAGTGTGGTGGTGAAATCTTTAAGACAAAATGGTAAACATGCCATTTAGCTACTTTTGGTTTTCAAATTTTGATGAAGTAGAATTTTGTTACATTTTTATTATTACATTTAAACAAGTGATATATTTTTGCCTCATAACAGAATAAAATTTATTTTATATATATCTATAATGCAGGTACAATCTTGCTGAAAGTCTGTTCTAACTGTGTTGAATAAAATTATACTGAAAATATCAATATATATTTATTATTTCTGAAAATATTATAAACCAGTTTCACTTTATAAAATTGTAAAGTGAATTACATTTTTTAAAAAAACTGAGGTTTCCTGTGTCATTTTTCTAACCAAATTATTCTATCCTTCTGTACTCCAGAGATAACTATTTTCAAAATTGTGATTATTATTCCTGTAAATTTACTCATAGTTTTACAAAAATTCTATTCCTAAGCAATATTTTGTTAGTTTCATATTTTGTCCATTGATTTTGCTGTAAATAATCTTTTATAACATTTTATACTGAGTTTCTAAGTTTTGTCCATAGCAGTATATATCACTGCCATTGATTTTCTTACATTAATATAGAACACTGCCTGAATATTTATCTATTTTATTGTTGATGGATAGTTGCAATGTTTATAGTTGCTTGCATTATACGAAGTGTCTATGTGTATCTTTGTATGTGCCCCTTGCTACATGTGTACAGAAATTCTGAGTCATAGGATATGTATATCTTCAATTTTGTAAGGTAACAAATTATTTCTCAAGGTAGTTGAACAGATGTAAGCACTTGTTGGTAGTTTGTTTCACAACCTAACCAACACTTGTTGTTATCACATTTTTAATGCTGTTGACCTGATGATTTCAAATTATTGTGATGATGGCTAATAAGATTTAGCATCTTTGTCTTTGAGTCTTTTTATATATTTCTACTAGATTTGCCCTTTACTATTTAATTTTTAGATATTTCAGATATTAAAACTTAAGTAAATTACATGCATTTCAAGTGTTTTTCCAGCTTTTGCCCTTTCCCTGTCTATGTTTCTAAATATAATAAACGTTATTCCAGAAAATGGTTCTAGGGTAACATATCTTGGATTACCTGGTAATGAGCTGTTTGGAACTGGAGGGCCTTGCCTGCAGCTCAGCAGGAGAGTCTGTGCTTCACTTAGCACCAGTATACAGGCTGCAACCACTGGCTGTAACTAGCCATAGACACAGCTATTTTAGCAACTGGTTTTACCAATTAATTTTGTAAACTATGAACACCTAAACTCAGATTGCCGAGTGATCAAGTAGTCTCTTTGATATCAGGCCACTCTCACCTTCACTCATAAAAACAAAAGCTGTGGGGAAGGGGCTCATGGGGAGATGCTAGTGAGTACACTCTCCTATAGCAGGATTCTTCTACCTTCATTTTCTCTAACGTAATAATATCATATCTGTGCAGCATGTCTAGAAATCAGGAAATCTTTTAGGTTTTTTATTGCATTTTAGATTTGGGGGTACATGTGAAGAACGTGTAAGATTGTTGCATAGGTACACACATGGCACTGTGATTTGCTGCCTTCCTTCCCATCACCTATATCTGGCATTTCTCCCCATGCTATCTCCCTCCAACTCCCCACCCCCCACTGTCCCTCCCTTATTTCCCCCCGAGAGACCCCAGTGTGTGATGCTCCCCTCCCTGTGTCCATGTGTTCTCATTGTTCAAGACCCACCTATGAGTGAGACCATGTGGTGGTTGATTTTCTGTTCTTGTGTCAGTTTGCTGAGAATGATGGTTTCCAGGTTCATCCATGTCCCTACAAAGGACACAAACTCGTCATTTTTTATGGCTGCATAGTATTCCATGGTGTATATGTGCCACATTTTCCCTGTCCAGTCTAACGTTGATGGGCATTTGGGTTGGTTCCAGGTCTTTACTATCATAAACAGTGCTGCAATGGAAATCAGGAAATCTTTAGGTAACATTAGTAGTATTCATTACTACTGGTGTTCACTGCTTCTCATAATTGAGGTTTTATATATTCTTGAGTCTATTTTAGCTTTCCTCTTTTTCTTTTCATATTGCAATGTTCCTGCCTATACAAATAGTACGCTCTTTTAAATTTTAGAGTTACGATATGATTTTATATGACAGGTTGCTTTTTCTTTTAGTGTTCTTTATTTAATTTTTAAAGTTTTGTACACTCTCTCTTTTAGACAAATTACTATTATTCAGTTTTGTTGGCTTTAGAGTTTAGAAACAGGTAACAGTATTTAAAATTTTTAATATAAATCAATGGTAGATAAAGGGAAACTACCCAATAGGGTCTTCCTAGGTTTGAAGAGCCTATTATAGCTGCATTCCCATGGAAGAGGCCTAAACAGCCATTGTGGGATAATGCAAGTTTGGAATTTCATTCACTGGAAAAAGAAATATTCATACATTTAGATGCCTGGGCATTAGATAAGACTTAGCTGTCTGTTCAGGAGCCCAAAAACAAAACAAAACAACAAAATTGGATGATTAGATAGAAGGAATTCAGAAGTAGGTTCATGTGAAGGAACATAGGAAGGATATATGAAGTATGAAGATTTTTGTATTACACTTGAAAAATTGAGGGCTCATAAAATAATGAATTAATTGAAAGTGTATTAATTCAAATAATTGGTTATGAGTTCTTAATTTTCTTTAGAACAGATCAAATCAAATGGTAGAGGCATCGTCTAATGAAGCAAACAGGTGACTCCCTTCCCTCCCCCATGTCTCTAAGGCATTTTCCCTAAAACAATTCTTGCACATTTAATCCTATCTTTCTCTGCTTCTCTCAAAATTTAGGCCAATAGAGTAGGCAGAAAAATGCCCACTCTTCCACCCAAGGTATCTGCTTCCTAATCTTTGGAACCTGTGACTGTTATGTTACATGAAAACAGAGTTTTTGCTGGTGCAATTGAAACATCTTGAGATGAGAAGATTATTCTGAATTTTTAAGGTGGTTTCTACATGCAATCGCATGTGTCTTTATAAGAGGAAGACAAAGGGAGACTTAAACACAGACTGAAGAGAAAGCAACGTGACCATAGAAACAGTGATTGCAGTGATGCCACTACATGACAGGAAAGCTGACAGTTCAAAGCTGGAAGAGGCAGTGAACTTATTCTTGCTTAGAACATCTAGAGGAGTAAAGCCCAGAGAACACTTTGAATTTAGTCTACTGATACTGACTTCATATTATGGCTCCCAGAACTGTGACAAAATATATTTGTATTGGTTGGAGCCACCAAATTTGCAGTAGTTTGATACAAAAGTCATAGGAATTTAACACAGCCAACAGAAAAAATAAAGAAAAAATCACAGCACATCCCAATTCATGCAAAAAAGATGGCAAAATCAGAATATAGACATGATAGAATAAACAGCTCACAAATACTGAGAATAAAATGAATTTCTAAATTACATTAAAGACACCAATAGATCATATTGAACTTAATAGTTAAATATTGAATGCCTTCTGACAAACACCAGGAAGAATATAGAGGTGTTCACTTGTAGGATTTCTATTAAGAATTGTACTAAGAATCAAAGCCAGAGCAATAAAATTATGAACAATCAAACAGAAGTATAAAAATTAGAATAAATGAAATGGTTTTTATTTGGAGAGACCTAATTTTATACATACAAAAATGCAAATAAATCTACTTATGTTATGATAAAACTAATGAAGAATCAACTTGCAAAGAATAAGGTCAATATAAACATCAAATTATAGTCCTATATTCTTGCAATGAACAAGTAGAGAGTTTTTGAAAATTAACAATACTGGAAAAGAAACAGCAAAGCAACTGTCCTGAGATTAACTCACTTCCAATCAGTTTGGGAGCTGAGAAGAAAAGTAATGGAACACTTCTAGGTAAGGGCAGGTGATCTTATCTAATTTCCTTATAAATATGATGATCAACGCATGCTAACAAAGAAACCTAATGATATTTATTAGGATCATTGTCCATATTTATGGTATGTTCTTAGAGGATACTCTTGGCCAAAGACTGTTTATAGAAAACAAGCCCAAAAATATGGATTTGTGAGATGAAAGTTCTTTGGATAATGCCATGAGTATTTGCTTCCTATTATTATTGTAACAAATTACCATAATCAGTTGCTTAAAATAATACAACTGTATTATTTTGCAAGCCTGGAATGGATCTCACCAGAACAAAATCACAGAGCTATCAGGCTGTATTCCTTTTTGAGGCTCTAGCACAGTATCTATTTCCTCCTTATTAGTTTATTTTCAGAAGTTAGTTTTTGCAGGTATAGAACTGAGGTCTCATTTTACTGTGTGTTGTAATACTAAGGTTGCTTTAGCTTCTAAAACCTGCTTCATTTCTGGGCTGGTATCTCGCTTCTTTCATTTGTAAAGCCAGCAATTGAATATTTTGCACCTTTCTTATTTTGCTCTTTCTTATTTTGCACGTCTATGACCCACTCTTTTGCCAAATAAATTATATTTGGTCCACAATGGTAAAGCAGGATAATCTCCCCATCTCAAGATTCTTAGCCTTAATCATATCTGAAAAGCCAGTTTTCCTGTGTAAAGAAACCTACATTCATAGATTCCAAGGATTAAGATGGAAACATCATTGAGGGAGAGGCATATTATTCTATCTCATCATGGAAACTGGTTTATACAATGAAGCTATTTAATTAAATAACTTGTACCCTTTGTATGAAGCATCAGCTTGCATATCTCACTTAGAGACCTTTCTGCCTTCAGTTGGAAAGCACGTGACTGATTCAGATAAGAAAACTCTGGAGCCAGGGTTTGTTTCTCAAATCTTGTCCCCTTTGTATATGCCTCTGATGTCTTTGAAATTATTATAAAGCTTTGTCTATAAGACCTCTAATTTGTCAGAGTCTGATTTCTCAATTACATTATTTTTGTTAGCTGAGATTATCCCAGAGAGCAGAATTGCCTTTGAGAACCACCTATTACAATGACTAACATGTTTTTAGGTCAGAAAAAGAAGAGCATGAAATAGCATAAGAATTTGATGCTGGATTGAGCGCCTACACATCCTTGGGATAAAGTGACAAAATTTTGAAGTACATTATGAGACAACTCTTGCAAATTGAATTTGGAGGAAAGAACATACAAAATGTAGTATATGCAAATATTTATTTTTTGCATATGATTGTAATGTTTCATATATTCATATTTAAAAATCCACAGAACACATAATACTAAAACTGATCAAAAATTTTAAAAATTTTTCTCAAATCTCATCATTCTGTAAACATACTTTTATTTAACACATTTACAGAATTAGGAAGGTAGGTAAGTGGTAAATAGAAAAGAATTACATAGAAAAAAAATTAGGTAACACTATGCATCTTTTTTTTAAGTATGCTTTTAATGTAATAACAATATTATAATTGTTCATTTAATAGGAAAAACTAGATGAAACTAAAGGAATAACTCATTTTCAGAATAATGTGTCCCTGTTATAAGAAATGTTCGTTCCTGTAATATTCCTTACCCTGTTGCAAGCGTAAATATATTATTGCATAATTAATCAATGAATTCAGTGACCACTACTGTTAATTTCAATTCAACATCTCTATTCATGAGTCATTCTACTCTATTTCATAAATTCATTGTTTGGTTATTAGTTCCCAATTTTTTTAGAATAATTTATTGTCATTCCTTATTGATTGACCACATATGATATTTTTGAACAATAAGCTTAGGAAGAAAAAACCATCCTCTAATAATAATTGTTAAATCTACTACTTGGAGCATTTTTTTTAATCTTTTCAGAAAATCACTGCCAAATTATGTTTCTTCCAAAGTCAACTAATTCACAAGATTTTATATGCAAATCTAATTAGTTATTTCCACAGCCATTCCTGTGACAATGTAGATAATTTAAATTGTTTACTATGTCATCTGATTAAAATGTCTTTAAATTTGATATTTACATATGCATTTTAAAAGCCTATGTATTTCTGTAAACAGTACTCTTAAGCCTGATGTTTCATTAATAATTATTCTTTGTCATTTTTCTCAATTATATTACATTCCAAATGAAATAAAATCTTAATGCTGCTGTCCTTTATATCAAAACTTTACACTATAGCAAATTTGGAGAAAATGAATAAATACATAATATTATGGTTTAAAATTTTCGAATTAAAATGTAGAAAAAGATTACTTCATAGTATTTATTACATGTAAATGACTATTATAGTAACGCAAACCACTTTGAAAAATAAGACTAGCAAAAGTTTATCTTTGCATCATCAATTTGGAGACGAAATATTTAACATTTTATCATAACATGAAAATTATTACATAGCCTACACAGTTTTATTTATAAATTTCACCTCAAATAGTTAATAGAGTAGATTCTTAAACTGTCAAATGCATTCAGGCTTAACCAGAGAATTGGTAAAACCTTGAAAAAAATCATGCAAATATTAAGATGTAACCATTTAATAGTTTGTAACAATCAACCTCAGTACTGTCACTACAATATTACATTCTGCAAATGCTATTCTGTTGTGTTAGATACCAAATTTTAGTGAGGTGTCACTAAGGCACATAGTAGAAAACAAAACTGGTTAATTACTCATTTTCCTTTCACTGTTATTTGGAAATGATTTAATCTTTATAGAATGAGACCCTTTTTTGGATGAGCTTTTTTATTAAAATGGCTCAATTTATGTTGATAAGGATTGCTTTCTTTTTTTTTTTTTTTTTAAGAAAGAAAAAGAATTAAAAAAAAAAAAAGGGAAAAAAGGAAAGGAAGAAAGAGGAAGAGGAAGAGGGAGAGAGAACAGGGGTGTTGCTTTATTGCCCGGGCTAGAATGCAGTCTAAAACTGGGTATGCCTGTAATTGTGTTTAATTTTGAGACATAAAAAAAAAAAATGAGGGAAGAAAATAATTAACAAGCAGCCAACCAATATTTCATTTGAACCTGTAAATACATGTGATGTAGTACTCATAAGAGTGTATATTTTGTGTATTTAAAGTGGAGAGTTCTATGAATGTTAATTAAGTCTACTTGTTCCGGATCTGAGTTCAAGTCCTGAATATCGATGTTAACTTTCTGTCTCATTGATCTGTCTAATACTGATGTTGAAGTCTCCCACTATTATTGTGTGGGAGTCCAAGTCTCTTTATAAGTCTTATATATCTGGGTATATCTGTATTGGGTAATCTTTAGCTCTTCTTGTTACATTGATCCTTTTGTCTTTATGTAATATCCTTCTTCGCTTCTTTTGATCTTTTGTTGCTTTGAAATCTATTTTATCAGCAAAAATTGCAACTCCTGCTTTCTATTTATTTATTTTTCCTCTCCATTTGGTTGGTGAATTTTTCTCCATCCCTTTGTTTTGAGTCTTTGTGTATCATTGCATGTGAGATGTATCTGGATGTAGCATACCAATGGGTCTTGGCTTTTTTTGCCTGTCTGTGTCTTTGGATTGGGGGATTTAGTCGATTGAAATTTAGAATTAATAACAATATATGTGTGTTTGATACTGCCATTTAATGTTAGCTGGCTGTTTTGCCCATTAATTGATGCAATTTCTTAATTATGATGATGTTCTTTATTTTTTGATATTTTTTAGAAAGGCTGATACTGGTTGTTCCTTTCCATTTATTTATAAGAAAGGATTGCTTTCTTATAAATAGTGCTTGCTTTTCCTCTGGACACACCATTTTGATCATTAACCAGAGTACCTGTACTTTTAGCAAACTCTAGTTTATGACTATTTAAAATATTTAAAACAACCTTATGCAGTTCTTAAGGAGGAAAATAAATAAGATGTAACTTAAAAGTAGTATTGGGAAAATGTTGATATTTAACATTAGTCAATTCATACTAACCAAATGCCATAGTAGAGTCTGAAACCTCTTGTCAAGTATAGGTAAGCATTTTGTGCATGAATTTTTACCAGAGAGCTGCCTTTTGGAAAAACACATTCTTAGAATGAAAAAGACAATTATAAAGTAATTACCCTATATGTGTTTTTCATTCTTTTTAGTGTCTCATCTTCAAAAATGAACTATTTTAATTGCCCTAAACAAATTGTATTTTGTTTTGTTTTTTAATAGAGCACTTTAAATTAAAAAAAAAGAAATTTGAGACACATAGAAAACAAATTTGTAACACTGATTGGAAAGGAAAAAAAGGCCATCCAAGATGACTTAAGATTTTCATTAATAATTTCAAGTGTTTTAAAACAATTTTAGTCTAGATAAAATGCTATTTATCTCAGTAACATAGGGTTTGAAAATTCTTTAGAATATATGTAAACTGTCAAAATTTCAAATATTTTAAGGTTAGCAGCTACATTTTATATTGGGATTTTCAGGGTGTAAATATCCCTTATATTTTTCTACTTACTTATTCCTATGATATAATTCTCATTTAAATTTTGTATTCTTTTGCTGAAAATAAAATGTGTGGATTTGATACTCTTTGATATCAGGCAAAACACAATATAAATAAAACACTTTAACACAACTTGTGTAAATGAAGAAGGAATCACCAAAAGTCTTAAGCCTTAATAAGCTGTTTCTCTGAATATTAACATAATGATTGCAAAAATCCTGGTTGTAAAATATTACATACAAATACATATTTATAGATTTTAAAATATTATTACAATATTGAATGTATTATTTCTATTTTATATGGAAAGTAACTCTGCCTCTTTTGCTGAAGATCTAATAAGTGATTTGATATAAAGACTTTTTTTTCTATTCCATGATAATTTTCTAATGAGATCATGATCATTTGAAGCATTCTTATTTGGGCCTCAGAAGTATAGCCAATTATGTCTATTTTAAACATAATGTTCACTTTCTGGTGTGGCATGTAAGAAGCTTGGACGTCATCATTCAAATCCTCACAATAATTAAAAGAGTGAACAAACTGAAAATCAACAACTCTTCTTAGATGCATTAGAGAATTGATGTCAGAGGGCTAACCGCTTTCCTCCATGTGGAAGGAGACGTGCTAATAGCGGGAGTACCAGCTTACTGGACAATAGGTTTAGGAGTAAAAAAGCCTGTTGCTGGAGGTACAATCAGCGTAGAAAAAATTAAACTGAATCTTAAAATAAAACTTAAGTTAAAGCAGATTTTGGGGAGAGAAAAATTATAATGAATAAAAAAAAATTACACAATAAGCGAATCAATTCTCTTAGAAGATAAGCAATTCTTAATGTGAATGACGCTGAACACAGAGTATCAAAATACGTGAGAAAAATTGATAGAACTACAAAGAGTAATGGATGAATCTACAATTATGGTTAAAATTTTTAATATACCTTTATCATTAATTGATTATCTAGTGGGAAAATCATCAGTATGGACACAGTTGAGCTGAACAGCACCATTAATCAACAGGATATTACTGACATTTATAGACCACTTCATCCAATAACAACAAAACACACATTTTCTCAATCTCACATAGAACATTTACTGAAATGCACTACATTATGGGCCACAAAACATATGTTAACCAATATAAAATGTAAGAATTATACCAAGCATGATTGTAGACTACAAAGAAATTCAATTAAGGAACCAATAATAGAAAAATAGCTAAAAAATTCCAAAATACTTAGAAATTGACTAACACACTTCTAAACAACACAGAGTTCAAAGAAGTCTTTAATAAACTAAAACATGTCCTAAACTAAATGTAAATGAGAATATAAAATATGAATATTTGTGCAATGCAGCAAAAGTAGTGCTTACAGCAATATTTATAACACTGAATGTATATATTATGAAGAAAAAATAAAATAATCTAAGTTTCCAACTTAGAAAACTAAAAAAGAATAGCAAGTTAAATCCAAAGTAAGCAGAATGAAATAATATAAATTATACCAGAAATCGATTAAATTGAAAATAAGAAATTAGTAAATAAAAGTATTAAAATAAATAGCTTATTCCTAAAAAAAAAAAAAAAAAAAAAACCCTTCTGAACACTCTAGCTAGCCACACAATCAAGCAATCACACTATTTGGTATTTACTCAAAGATCTTGAAATACGAATCCATACATAAACCTGAATACAAATGGTTATAGCACATTTATTTATAATTGCAAAAACTTGGAATCAACTAAGACGTCCTTCAACAACTGAATGTATAAACAAACTGTGGTACATCCAGTCAGTATAATTATTATTCAGTGACAAAAAGAAATAAGCTTCCTAGCCATGAAAAGCCATGAAGAAAATGTAAATGTATACTTTTGAGTCAAATAAGCCAATCAGCAATGGCTACATACTGACTGGTTCTAAGTACAAGACATTCAGCAACAATAAAAAGAATTGTTTGCCAAGAGTTTCAGTGGGGGAGACTGAGGGATAAGTGGAGCACAGGTGATTTTTAGGGTAATGGAATTATTCAGTATGATAGTAGATACTTTCTTTAATTCCATATAGCCTAAATTGTGCTACAAAATATACATACAAAGTAGATAAGTTATTTTTAATCGCAACCAATATATTGAATTTACTTTCTTAATTATCTTGATTTCTGCCGTGTTCACAAATGTTGTATATTCTTGTTTTATTATTGTAATGAAATAATAAAACAATATAATATTGCACTAGAATACCATAATATTATAACATTACTATATTATAGCATTATAATATTCCGATTTTTTCCTTATATCCCCAGAAAGAGTATTGTTTTGTCCAGAACTTAATTTTGAGAATTCTGTAAAATTATCTTTTTAACATATCAATTTATGTACCTCTTTTCCACAAATTTTATAATATTCTTTCATCTTTAGGTTTGCTATAAACTGGTGATTGTAATTACGTTTAACTGTTTTAATAATCTTACTGCCTCCAAAAGAAAAAGTCTGCATATTTAAGCTTGACTTTCATCTTATCCTCAGCTCCTTCTTAAAAAATGACAAAAAGTATTTCAGAAAGCATTTCAATTGACTGTCATTTACTAAATATCATTAAAATTTTTGAAGTTATTAGAAAAATATTTTTGGTAGCTAAATGGTTACTACTTATATCTACATGCCCCAATACTTCTCCCCAAAATAAACAGAGTAAGAAGAAAAACAGTACATTAAAACTATACTGTCAGTATCTACTGAAGACATACACTGAGAAGTACAAAATAACTGTAATTTCTTAAAAATTAAAATACCAACTTTTTCAATTAAAATTGGCATTGGCCGGGCGCGGTGGCTCACGCCTGTAATCCCAGCACTTTGGGAGGCTGAGGTGGGTGGATCACGAGGTCAAGAAATCGAGACCATCCTGGCCAACACAGTGAAACCCCGTCTCTACTAAAATATATATATAAAAAAAAAATTAGCTGGACATGGTGGCGCACGTCTGTAGTCCCAGCTACTCGGGAGGCTGAGGCAGGAGAATTGCTTGAAACCGGGAGGCGGAGGTTGCAGTGAGCCAAGGTTGCGCCACTGTACTCCAGTCTGGTACCTGGCGACACAGCTAGACTCTGTCTCAAAAAAAAAATAATAATAAATAAAATAAAAATAAAAATAAAATTGGCATAGAATCAAAAGATTTGTTACATAAGTTGGTAAAGTTCAAAATGCAATTAAAATTTCAAAATTAAATATTGTAAATATTTGTGCTTTTAACCTTTCATTTGTTCAGATCCTTCCATACTTTGTTTGTTTGCTTTAATAAACTTAATTATTAGAGCACTTTAAGATTCACAGCCAAATTGTGAGGAAGGTACAGAGAATTTCCATGTAGCCCTGTCCCCATCATGCACAACCACCCCTACTATCCACATCCCACACAAGAGTGGAACAATTGATGAACCTACATTGTTACAACATTATCGCCCAAAGTCCATAGTTTACACTGGGGTTCACTCTTGGCAATGTGTATTCTATGGGTCTTGACAAATGTATAATGGCATGCATTCATCATTGTGGCATCTACCCATGGTAGTAGTATAACAGAGTAGTTTCACCACCCTAAAAAATCCTCTGTGCTATGCTATTCATTTCTCACACCCTCTAACCCCTAGCAACTACTAATCTTTTTGTCATCTCCATAGTTTTGCTTTTTTGAATAAGTCATTTAGCTGGAAATACCTAGTATGTAGCCTTTTCAGGTGTATGTCTGTCTTTCATTTAATTATATGCATTAGAGTTTCCTCTATGTCCTCTCATGGTTTGACAACTCATTTCTTTTTAGAGCTGAATAATATTCCATTGTGTGGCTATACCACAGTTTATGTATCCATTCATCTATTGAAGAATATCTTGATTTAAAATTTTGTCAGTTATGAATAGGACTCCTATAAACATTTATATGCAGAGTTTTGTGAGGACATAAGTTTCACCTCTTTTGGATAAATACTAAGAAGAGTGACTTCCAAGTTTCACCTCTTTCGAATAAATACTAAGAAGAATGATTTCCAGGTCACATGATATCCCATGCTTTTTGGAACCTAAATCTCAACATCTCCATGTTTTCGGTGAGAAACACAGGACAGCCAAAGACAGACTTGGGAGCTGCCTACAAACATGACACTCTAGTCCCTCAACAATTGTAGCAGTGGCTCTCCACCCTCAGGCAGAAAAAGTATTAATAGGTGCACTTTGTCTGTCACATGACCCTAGAAAGACGGGGTCCCCAGCACAGCTCTGGCCTCCTGGAACAAGACAAATTCCAGCCACCTTGCCTTAGCTGACTCTGCTGGGCCATGTGCAGGTTGGGGTGCTGTTCCCTGATGATTTCTAGGTGTTGTTTTTAAGGTCTGTTGCTCACCCCCAACTCCAACCACTGTCTGTGCAATTGGCCCAGAGGTGAACATATACCACAGCTCAGGACCCTTCCTAGGATGTTGTAATCATGGCCTTTCCCCTGCCCCAGGTTGTAGGGGTCTGAATCTGTTGCCTGGGACCCCAAGCCCTATGCTTGAAGGGAGGATGACAATTCATCAAAGAAGAGGAGAAAAGGCAATCATCTTCAGTGTCATCTCAATACCAACCCATCTTGTTCTTTGGATCTAGGCACTAATAAAGATGTCTTTTGTGCTTGAAAAAAAGATGAATTATTTTCTTGAATTCTAACACAAAATCTGGAAAAGGTAAAAATATTGCTGTTCTATGAAGTAATGTATTAGTAATTTTCTATTGCTCCTGAAGAGGTAAAAAAATATATATTTCTGCTTCCATAATTCTTAATTTATATGAACATTATTAAATGTATGGTGTTATCTTCCAGAAACTTTGTGGTTTTGTTTTTATTAAAACAGCAAATACTGTGAAGGAAAACCTATGAATTTTACCTTTTTAACTAAGTTTACCAAAAGCATCTCTATTTTCATGTTCAACTGAATGGACTTCAAAAATCTTTCCATTTTTTTTTTTTTTCAAAGATTAGGTAAAGAACACAAACTCTAATTTAAGATTTGAAACTTAGTGTCTTTCTGTTTGAAGCATCTGTTGATATTAAATTAACGCAATATAAATTAACGCAATATAAATTAACTTTAACTGGTAAGTTTGCCTGTTAATTGAATTAAACATTATAAGACTGTGTCACATTTCCTTCATGCATAAGGATATTTGCAATTGAAATTTTTAAAAAGTAATTTGAGTAACACTTATTCAATCAATGAAAACTGAAGCTCAAAGAGTTCTATATAAACGCATTTTCTGCAGATACATCAATTAACATATCATCTTTGGAAACATTTTAATAGCTAAAACATCTACTTACTTACTCTTCAAGTAGATATTTCTTTGGAAAATGTTTGCTTTCTGATTGTCATGTGATCATTGATATCAACATGTTCTCCATGTTGATGGTGCCATAAAAATGTCACCAAATATTCTTGCATGGTGTATGCTCAACAATTTATTATTTTATTTTTTTCTTTAAATATCAGCTTCATTTCATTACACTCATTCCCACTAAAAGAGTTATAAAAGCAAAAAGTCACACAATAAAATCAATTGTTGCAGATTTTCACTATTTGGTAAAACCTACCATAACAAAATATATGATCTGGAGTAGAATTCCCTAGTCTCTATTTTGTTAGATTTTCCTAGAGTCAACGTATAGGTTCCTACCTTTCCCACTGAATCCCAATTAACTGACTACCTTGAAACTCCACTTACATTTCAGGCCATAACACCACCAAAGCATGGTTTGCTGGTATACCAGGTGACCAGCAGAGGCTGCAGTATTATCCCACCACCGTCAGATATCTAAGGAAGTTGTCGGATGCTCTACCTACTTCCCTTAATATGCTTTGGCATACTAGCCTTGTAAGGGAAGTGTAAGTTACACTGACTTAGTAAAGGACAGAGTGAATACAAAAATTAACACTTTTCATATTATAAATGTCAAGTGAAACTTCTACTCACTTTATATACATTTTACACGTTACAAGACCTCCCAAAAATGAAAGATGCCAGAAGTACAACCTGTTGGCCAACAAAATTGTCACTCGTTTTGCTGCATGGATTAATACTGATACTCCATCACATATTTTAAAATTTGCTACAAATTGTAAATGTGGATGGATGTTAGTTTATTAATTATAAACCAGAACCATACCAGGCAAATCAGGTAACACAATCACCTTAGATGGGTGCGTATAAATGTGTGTTTTCCTCCAATTCAAGACTGTGCAAATTGCCTGTACCACACGGATTGGAGAAGCCACTCACTCTAAGTCCTCTACAGATTCTCTGCTCAATGCAATTTTGCCCTGCAGGGGACAATTGTCAATATCCAGAGACTTGATTCTCAGCACAAGGAGATTATTACTGGCATCAAATGGGTAGAGGCCAAGGATGCTTCTAAATATCCTGCAATAAACAGGATAGTTCCCCCAAACAAGTGTTACTTTGTCTAATATGTCAATAGTGCTGAGACTGAGGAACTTTACTTCAAATAGATAACATCAGCTTATGCATCTAATTTCTGTGTTCAAAACACAACCTAAAATTTTAGAAATTTTGAACTCTAAGAAAACAAAATCACTTCCCCAAAATAATGTTCACTATAAAATATAGATATAAGAAAATCACAGGAATATTGACTAATATTTACATTATTATTATTGCATTTTAACTCTAGTTTCCTGTACAGCTAGGTCTCTCAGTGATAATTGATCAACCTAAAATTTCAAAAAATTAAAAAAAAATAAATTTGTTTATAGCATTTGGACTTTGTGTATATATATATATATATATATATATATATATATATATATATATATATAAAATGAAGATAAACAAAATAGCCTAGGACAGATAGTAAGATGTTATAAATTTAAAATACCTTTCCAGGAACTCGCTTTTAAAAATTACCTCATTAATCCTCACACTATGCCTAAAGGGGAGGCAATAATAATTATTGCATCTGTTTTACAGATAAGCAAACTTGGTCATACAGAGGTTAATTACTTACACAAGTTTAATTTGAGAGTCAGTTATGGGACTAGGAATGATATGCCAATCTTATAACTCCACATTACAAAACTATACATTTTTACTCTATAACAGGCCTACTTTAAATACTGTATTTTTTAATTATTATATTAGTAATTATACTTGACTGTGTATCCTAGAACTAATATGATACCCTAAATTCGGTATTTTACTTGCTAATCAATTAAATGTATTTTAGTGAATGGCAATTAGATACAGAGTATTTTAGAGGGTGCTATTAAAATAATCTTCAAATTAATGATTAGAGGAAGGGTCTTGCAGTTCGGGATGGGCTTCTCCAAATTCATCTTGCCTTCTTCAAAGGAAAAGTCTTCACATTCATCAAGGTAGTCCTACATGTAATTTTAATAGATCCAAATCTCTGAAAAGGTTGATGGATGGAATTTATTTTCCTGTTTCTGCATAAGCATAGATATTTGATATATAGTTTTGATTTTTATAATACTATTGATATATTTAATCCCTTTATAAGTGGATGATTAAATAGGAAAATAGTGTCTGTCCAGTATTGAACACATGGAAGTAATCTATACTTAGGATAACATCTCACGCTTAAGAAGTACATAATACATGCTAATTACTACTATTCTTATTCCAACTCCCTAGACCAGGAATTGGATGAAAACCTATTGAGTTAAATTCTGGCTACTAAATTTGCAGCCTCCTCCTGTCAGGATTAAGGTGGACCAACTAGCCAAATTATTTTCAGTTGCTTTTGACCCTGATGATCAGATTTCCTTTCGCATAGTCATAGGAATATTAAACTAATCTCGCTCCTTTACTTCTAAAATTGTGTTTACAGAAAGTAAAATTTAAATCATCCCATGAATCTATAAAATCAAAATTAATCTAGTTTTTCATAAATTTATGAATTTAAAATGAAGCCAAATGGAGTAAAAACAACTTTTACTACTTCTCCTATTTAATTAATTAATTTTGGAGACAGGTTCTGACTCTGCCACCCAGGCTGGAGAGTAGTGGAATGATCATTGCTCACTGCAGGCTTGACCTCCCTTGTTCAAGTGATCCTCCCAAGTAGCTGGGACCACAGATGTGTGCCATGGTGCTTGGCTAATTTTTGTTTTTAAAATATTTTTCTAGAGATTCGGTCTCACTAGATTGCTGAGGCTGGTCTCAAACTCCTGGGCTCAGGTGATCTGCCTGCCTCTGCCTCCTGAAGACCTAGGATTATAGGCGTGAGCCTGTAATTACCACTTCTTTTAAATGATTGACTTAGACATACAGCTTATGCCCTGTTACTATTTCTAAGTAAATCAATCTGTCAAAGAAAGCAGAATAGTATATTGGTTACATTTTTAGGTCTTAGAGAAGACTGAAATAATCAACTAAGTATCACAGTAACTTTTTGACCTTGAACAAGTATTTTAACCTATCCTGTTTTTTATCTGTAAAACAGGGATTATGACAACATTATTAATCACCTCACAGAGTTGCTGTGAGAATTAATTGAATCAATATATCATAATAAACTCAAAATTATGCTTAGCATGAAGTAAACAACTTAGAAATATAAACGAATATAATTTTAGAAAAATGATATTTTCTAATACAAAATATCGGCTTAATTAGTTAAAGTGTCTTACTGTTTCTTCCTCTCTATTGGCATCTTTATGCCATGCAGAGAAGACTTGTTTAAAAGAAAATTAATATTATGGTTCTATTATTTTAGCTTGTTCTTTATAATTGGGGAAGAATATCCAATAAAAGGAAGACTGTAACAAGAAACTATATAGGGTGTCAATAAATTATTCCAGGTGTGAAAAATAAGAATTAAGATGAGATAATAAAATATTAGTAGCCTAAAAATAGCTTCCAGAGGCAATATTGCAGGATGTAAGTATTGCCTCTTTTGATTTGACCCCCAAATGTAAAACAAATGCCTGTTTGGGACTCAATTTGGAGGGATAATTTCTCTCCTCTCAAATGTGTGGGTTTTTTTGTGGTGGGAAAAAAACAGTATGATAGAAGTGTTTGATAGTAAAGACAGCTTCCTGCTATTTGGATAGAACTATCACTTTTCCTGCTCATTGCTTTGCTAATATGTTTGCAATAACAAATTCCCCAAGAAGTCAGTGTTTGAAACTGCATTTTAACTTAGGCACTTCTCTTGCAAACTATTATGAATACATTATCTCACTTAGAGTTAACTGTTTAATGCATTCTCCCAAAATTTTAAAGATGCAAACATAAATAAATACATATTTAAAATAACTAGTACATGGTCTGCTCCAGTTTGGATAGGAAAATTTGCAAGAGACTGTGTTCACATTAAAAAACTAACAATCTAAGTATGCCATAAAATTATAGTTTCCTTTAAAATAATGAGAGGTTTGAGGGCTCAAAGAACCCTAAATGGAATAAATTCCCAAAAATGAAAAGCTCTTCCTATGAGTTTTCATGAAGGAACTTTCACCTATGGTAGAACTATGGGTAGAAGACACGAAGCCACTATGATGAAGGAAGGTGAAAACAGCTAAACTTTTCAGAAAAGTTCAATATCTGTTCTTGGGCTGGTGTGACAGATCAAAATTCCAAGGAGCCTCAGACACAAAGTGAATCCGAAGTTCCACTTGCCTGCCACATCTTTTAATAGCTATTTATTAAACGTTCAGTGGTAACACACCAAAAGTTGAGAATGGAGGAGGGTTGAGATAGTCACCCTGTGTTGTAGAGACTCCATCTGTTAAGTGTGTAAAGTAAAATTAAAATCCGAGTAACCCCACTCCCTCATTGACAGAATGGACCCTCTTGTGGGCAATGGAACTCCAGTAAAACCTTAAAACTGAATTATTGGCTACAACAGGATGGGAGGTCAGACATGCCTCATTATACTCCCTCCCTTCGATGGTTTAGATAAAACAACTGATCAGCTCTGAAGTTAAAATAGAGATCATAAGACGGACAGAACAGACTCTTGGTGGCAACATCAAATCATAAACAGGACCTAAGGCCATGCCAGGCAAGGGTTAAGTCCTGCAGCCCTCCACTTAAAGAATGACTGTGTTCTAACTACCATAATGCTGTTCTTATTCTCTAGCAGCTACACAAGCACAGGCCTGGAGATAAACAATATGAAAACAATTACAATTCATCCAGCTCACAGACACTAACTGAATCCCTGTTCTACCAGCCATAACTACAGCTTTCGTTGGACAAGAGACTGATTCCAGTCACTTTCTTCTGATAAGAAGAGCACTATTGACCATAGGTCTGGACTGTTTAGAGAGATTGTGCACTTACGGGCCTTATTGTCCTGAAAATACCTTTTGATGAATAGGTTAATAATAAATGTTAAGCCTCCACCTCAAAGTGAATATGAGTCATACATTACATGCTTTTTGTTCCACACACATGTATCATGATCATATTCATGAATATTCCTAGACCCTCTGTAGCCTGTTGAATATTTATGTTTAGCCAATGTTCAACATAAATCTCCTACCCCAACCCCTGCTCCTTTAAAGTGCCTGTCTCTGGTCTCTGCTGGAGGCTGCCCTTCTCAACCTGAGATGGCCAACATGAAGGCTATAACCCTTTATATGTAATAAAGTCTCCTCTTCTTTTTCAAATTGATAAATTGTGGGGTTTTATTTTGTTTAAGTTAACCAGTACAATGTAGCTATTGGAACGCATCTGGATAGAGCAGGAAAGCTGAGAAAAATCAAGAGGAGAAATTCCAGGTTTTCAGGGAAAAAAATACTGAGGGTGAGGCAAGAGTGCTGAAAGAAGGCATCCTAGGAGATTACAGACCCATCTTCTCTCACATTCAAGGGTTCTGAAGAGATTTCAAACAGGTGGATTTTCAAACATTAATGAGACTACAGTGTGAATCCGAACCCTGGACAATATTCTGAGGAGTAGGAGGAAATCTCCCACCATTCTGCAAACAGATAGTCTGGCTAAGTTCAAGCAGATAGTATCAGTGCTCAGTTTCCCAGCTTGGTAAAGGAAACATTTCGATTTTACCATCAAAATGTCCAAAGGCAGAGAAAAGACCTCTGTTTTTGTTTAGAATGTAAAAATCTGCAAAGAATTTTGCTCTCAATCTAATAACATATAAACAAAAACCAGATAATATATAAATATAAAAATATACATTTTTTAGATTCCCTACATTAGAGAACTGAAATTATAGGGCAATTATCATGGAGCTGGAGTTATACTGTTTTGGTGGAAGAAGTTCAATTATCCTAAGAAAGATCCTCAACTGTTTCGTTTCCTTCCCTTCCTTCCCTTCCCTCCCTTCCTTCCCTTCCTTCCTCCTTCCTTCCTTCCTCCCTCCCTTCTTCCTTCTCTCTCTCTCTCCCCTTTCTCTTTTTATTCTTTGCATCAAAAATTATGCCTACTTGCCGACCCTGGAACCTCATGCCTGAAGAACTCTATATACAACTGCAAGCATGATAAATAGCAATCCTGGGGTAGTGGTTTGAGACATGCAGTGCTGACACCTACAGCTCAGGACAGAAAAGTAAATGGGCACTGAGTCACATGATGGCTCTCAGGTGTGTTTCAGTTACCGTCCCCCTAACCTAGCTACAAATGGTCACTGAACTGAGGGGAGGGCAGGCTGCCACTAGGAAGCTCCCACCCTCAATTGGATGTATCAGTCCAGCCTGTTCTCCATTTGTCACAAGGAGGTTTGCCCCTTGAGACCTTTAAATGTTTAAAATAATTAAAACTAACAAAATGAGAACAAATGTAGTAGTTAAGGCCTGAAATCTCAGCCTTTTGGGAAGCCGGGTTGGAAGGATAGTTTCAGAGTAGGAGTTTGAGACCAGCCTGAGCAACATGGCAAGACTCTGTTTCTACCACAGGAAAAAAAAAAAAAAGGAAATATAGCTGGGCATGACAGCGTGCACCACTGTCCTATTTACTTGGGAGGCTGAGACAGGATCCCTTGAGCCCAGGAGTTTGAGGTTGCAATTAGCTGAGATCATATCACTGTACTCCAGCCTGGGTGACAGAGCCAGACCTTGTCTCTATAAATAAACCAATAATAAATTACTTATAATAAAATGAAACAATGTGTTAAATAATAATGACACCATTTCCAGAGAAGAACCAATAAGAAACATCTATGTAATTAAGATTATAAGTAAGATTTTGATTTAATTACATAACACAAAATTTTTGTGAAGATAGATTAAATTTCTACATTCAAAAATAAATAATTTTGTAACACATAAGTAATTGCTTGTATACTATTTGAAGTCTTCCAGATTGACCCAAGAAAATAGTGACATTTAAAAATATTTTACCAGGAAAATAAAAAAAAACTTAATAAAACTTTTATGTAGAATTTTTCAAAGACCCTACTAAATTAAATAACAGCTTCTTATTCTCAGCTTTATCTTACTGATATAATAAGTATTGCTCATTTGTGAACTTGTGCTGACAACCTGATTCATAACCAATTTTAAATGCACAGCAAATAATAAGCTTGAAAAGATAACTTGTGACTTCATAAGTTGAGGGACTATCTGAAAAGTTTGAAACTCATATAATCTTTTTGATTTTTTTTAAATTGTATTTTGGGCTCTGGGGTACATGTGCACATCCCGCATCCTGCAGGATTGTTGTATAGGCACATACATGTCATGTTAGTTTGCTGTCTCCATCTACCGCCCCCAGCATCCCATCTCCTATATCAGGCATTTCTCCTGGGGTTATCCCTCCCCATCCTCCCTGTCCCCTGCTGCCCCTCCCCTCCCCTCCTCTTCACCTCCCCCCCACCCAGCCCAGTGAATGTTGTTCTCTTCCTTGTGCCCTTGTGTTCTCATTGTTCATCACCTGCCTATGAGTGAAAACACGCAGTGTTTGGTTTTCTGTTCTTGCATCAGTTTGCTGAGAATAATTGTTTCTAGATTCATCCATGTCTCTACAAAGGACACAAACTCATCACTTTTTATGGCTGCATAGTGTTCCATGGTGTATATGTGCCATATTTTCTTTATCCAGGCTATCATTGATGGGCGTTTGGGTTGGTTCCAGGTCTTTGCTATCATAAACAGTACCACAACAAGCATACATGTGCATGTGTCCTTATAATAGAGTGATTTATAATCCTTTGGGTATATACCTAGTAATGGGATTGCTGAGTCAAATGGAACTTCTATTTCTAGATCCTTGAGGAATTGCCTCACTGCCTTTTTGATTTTTAATCACTGAAGTGGCAGAACAGATACCACAGATTCTTGGTATCTTTGAATATGTTGAGTCATCCACAAAGATTTTCTCCCCATTCCAAACATGGCTTGGATATCCAACAAGTCATTCACATATGTAAAAAGACAGATATTAATTATATGTGCCTAGAACCTTACACTAATTTATATGTAAACACAAAATACTATGTATAGTATTTTAATATAAATAGAAATTCAATCACTGTATATGTTGAGAAATGACTGTACTTTATTTTTTGGAAATGTTTTTGAATATTGTTCACTCTTTAGCTAAATCACAGATGGAAACACTATTCACAGTATTTCAATTAAGACAAAAATTGTCTTTATTGGTCTGGATTTGTATAGTTTACATGTGCAGTTAATACACACGTGAATGCAACCTCCTAACACCTTTATATCATTTATGTAGTACAGTCCAGACATTTACACATTGAAATATAATGTATTTCCCTTTTATATTATAATTAGTGCAGCACAATGATTTTAAAAATATGGTTGTAGTTAAATTATAAACTTATGCATTTCAAGATAATAAAGAAAACACTAAATATAGCTTTTATAAAACTAGAGACATTGGGTCTGATAGGATTGAGAAGCAATTTGAAAGTTGTTTTCATACGTTATAGACCTAGCACAACCTCTTTTCAGGGAAACTTTATGTGGGGCAAGTAAATGCTACTGTATTAAACTTTCTGTCCTATGATTTAAAAAAACACCTAAATAAAATTAAAACCTTATGACAGAACTGTACCAAACTGCTATATAACACTTTTTAGGTTTGTGTACAAGTCTTATTTTTATAAAGCTATACTGGTAGGAATGTAATAATTACTTCTAGATAAATTATATATCTGTGAGAGCTAATTTTGTGTCAAAAACATGATGAGACACAACTTTTGGTTTAAGTAATTTAAATGTCTTTGGGAGGCCAAGGCGGGTGGATCACGAGGTCAAGAGATCAAGACCATCTTGGTCAACAAGGTGAAACCCCGTCTCCACTAAAAATACAAAAAATTAGCTGGGCATGGTGGCGCGTGCCTGTAATCCCAGCTACTCAGGA
>NW_016107420.1:1615614-1642280 GCF_001604975.1 Cebus imitator
AGGTACAAAAAAAAAAAAGGTACTTTTTAAGTAAGACAATTTTAAAAAGAAGACATCAACATGGCTACAGTGTTTACCTGAATTATGTTAATTTTGGTTTTGGTTAATTTTGCTCATGGGGAGCAGGAAATTGAAATGTAAGAAGTACTGGAAGTTGAGATTCAAGTTCTTGGAAAGAAAGAACTTTACTCTTATCCCCAGTCTTTTACAGAGTAATTCTATTTTATATCAAGAGAAACTGAATTATGCTCAGAGTAAGTTTAGCTCATTAAAGATTAAGCAAACATTTAGTTACCAGTTTTATGTACCAAAGAAAAAGACCAATGTAATAAATCATCAACAAAATACACTTTTAAATGTTATTTTGCTTTAGAGTTTGGGGGACATGTTTTCCCACACCTGTATAAAAGATATCAAACCTTTATTGCCAGAAGCATAATTTTATTTAAAGTTATTTTTCCTTAATAAGTTCTCTCTCCCAGAATCCCTTCTGGAAATGATCTGGGTCACTTTTCAAAACAAATGTAAGTTAGAGTTGCCTAGGAAAAGCCGAACTATTAATTACATTCTCTTTAAAGTGCTTCTGAGTCATGGTGTCTCAGGAGAAAGAAAATAATTGTTTTGGGCTTCAATGTCCTTCTTTAACATTTTCTACACTGAAGGTATACACAATATTGTTATTCCAATAAACAAATACAGAAAAACAAGATAGAATAAATAACAATTTTAATACTGAATGAAGAAGATTCAATCTGAAATGTTCCTATATCAGATTATCAACATTTGTGGGCTTATATGTACTTATATGCAAATAAATATTTAAATACCACTAGATTTTTGTGAATAATAGAGCATTTTCTTTCAGTTTTTACATTTTCTTACAGTCTCAAACATTTTTCTGCTACATCACGCTTTTTAAACATTTTCTGAAGACATGCTACTGAATAGTTCATAATGCCAATATACTACTTATAAAGTATAAGAACACAATTGAAACTTAACAGGTTGGTAACAGAAGTAAATATTAAATATATTTGAAAAGCATACTTCAAAAATTTAAATTCATTATCATTATTTTAACCAATAGTCCAAGGGACATTATACTAGATACAGTTTAGAATAATTACTAAGTGAAAGAATGTAGGGGTCAGTTTTGCCTAATAATATCACTTTATGGAGAGTAATCTAATTTTCTTAATTTATAAATATGATAACCATATCATTGAATTTGACATCATACAAATAAAGAGTACTGTATCATATAAAACCATTGTCATGGTGCTTAGAAAATATAAATTACTCAGATGTTCGCTAAGTTTTAAGTTTATAGTTCCCAACTTATGAAAGCCACACTCTATTTGCTAATGACTGATCTTTAAAGTAGCCTTTGTAATCTGAATTTTATATCCATTTGAATTATACCATTTGGTAAATTAGGCAAGAAAATAAAAACAAAATATATATTGGGTTAAGAGATCACAAGACCATCAATTGCCACAAAAGAAAGAAGCTAAGAAGAACTGTTACAATCATGGCTATAGTTTATTACAATGAAAAGACATATAATAAAGTCAACAAAGGAAGAAAATATGAGAAAAGTCCTAAGACTAACCATATAAATGCATTCAGGCATCCTATCTCAGCAGAATCACACAGAAGTGTTTGTTCTCCCAACAACAAGGTGTGGCAACTTATGTGAAGCGGTCCTAACCAGATAAGCTCACATGAGCCTTGTTGTCCAGGGCAGCTTTTGGAATTCAGTCATTTATACATACAGCACCTGTGTAATTGTCATCAGTTACTCAGACTACAATACTCCAGAGCAAAACAAGGTGTGCACCACAAGTCTCAAATTAGTATTAACTATCAGATTGTATTAGCCTGTTTTCAAACTGCTATAAGGAATTACCTGATACTGGGTAATTTGAAAAGAAAACAGGTTTAATTGACTCACAGTTTTGCATGGTTGAGGAGGCCTCAGGAAACTTATAATCACAGCAGAAGATGAAGGAGAAGAAAGGCATTTCCTACATGGGGGACAAAAAGAGAGAGAGTGAAGGAGAAGTGTCACACTTTTAAACCATCATATCTCATGACAATTCGCTATCATAAGACTAGCATGTGGAACACCTGTCTCCATGATTCAATCACTTCCTATGAGTTCCTTCCCTCAACACATGGGGATTACAATTCAAGAAAAAAATTAGGTAGGAGCACAGAACCAAACCATATCATTCCATCCCTGGCAGCTCCCAAATCTCATGTCCTTCTGACATTGCCAGAACAATCATGCCTTCCCAACAGTCCCCAAAAGTCTTAACTCATGCAAGCATGAACTCAAAAGTTCAAGTCCAAAGTCTCATCTGAGACAATGCAAGTCTCTTCTACTTATGAACCTATAAAATCAAAAACATGTTAGTCACTTCCAAGATACAATGTGGGTACAGTGTTGGGTAAATGCCCCCATTCTGAAAAGGAGAAATTGGCCAAAAGATCAGGACTACAAGGCCCATGTAACTCTGAAATCCAGCAAAGCAGTCATTAACTTTTAAACCTCCAAAGTAATCTCCTTTGACTCTGTGTCTAACATCCAGGGAACACTGATGCAAGCAGTGGGCTCCCATGACCTTGGGAAGATTTGCCCCTGTGGCTCTGCAAGGTACAGCCCCTGCAGCTGTTTTCACAGGCTGGCACTAGGTGCCTGAAGATTTTCAGGCACAAAGTGCAAATTGTCAGTGGATCTAACATTCTGGGGTCTAGAGGAATGTTGCCTTCTTCTTATTGCTCCACCAGCCAATGGACCAGTGGATACTCTATGCGGGAGTTCCAACCCCACATTTGCCCTCCACATTGCCCTAATAGAGGGTCTCCATGAGGGTCCTACCTCTGCAACAGACTTCTGCCTGGATATCCGGCAGTTTCCATAAACCCTCTGAAATCTAGGCAGAGATGCCCAAGCCACAATTCTGGCCTTCTGTGTACTCAAAGTCCCAACACCATGTGGAAGCCAGCAAGGCTTGAAGCTTATACCTTCAGAAGCCATGGGAAAGCTATACCTTATACCTTGGCCCATGCTAGCCACAATGAGGACACAGGGCATTATGCCCTGAGGCTCCACAGAACAGCAGGGCCCAGGCCTGACCCATAAAACCATTTTTCTCTCTTAGGCCTCTGGGCCTGTGATGACAGGGACTGCTGAAAGGTATCTGAAATGTCCTGGAGACATTTTCTCCACTGTCTTTGTTATTAACATTAGGCTTCTCTTGTACAAATTTCTGTAGCTGGCTTGAATTCCTCTCTAGAAAATGTATTTTTCTTCTTTACCACATAGTGAGGCTGCATATTTTCCAAACTTTTATGCCCTGCTTTCCTTTTAAACATAAGTTTCAATTTCAGACCATCTTTTCTCTCCACTCATATGGCTTTTTAGCAAAAGCCAGGTCATGTCTTGAACACTTTGCTGCTTAGAAATTTCTTTCATCAAATACCCTAAATCATCTCTCGACAGAGAGTTCAAAGTTCCACCAATTTCTTTGCTAAAGCATAGCAAGAGTGACTTTTACTCCAGTTCCCAGTAAGTTTCTCAACTCCATGGGTGGGCATTTTGTTTCACTTTGTTTTTTAATTTAGGTTTTCTTTTTATAAAGTTAATAGAGAAAAATGTGGCAGTATAAATGGTCTCATCAAAATTTTTAATAAATTGTGTAATGTAATCCTAAAATGTTATAAAACTTACATTGTTTCCTTGAGAATTCTAAAAATGTAATAGAGAAAGGATGGAGCAGAAGGTATGACACAGTTTGGCAAGATTCTCTAATATCTTCTAAGCTAGAAGATCCAAGCTGGAGGTACTAGGTAAACTAAAAGCAGATATGTCACATATCACTTGGAATCAACTTCATATGTGATAATTACCAGTATTTGGATCAGCAGCACTGTAGGTAGGAATATGAAATTCAAGTGCAGTGCTACTCAGCTATACCACGGAGATATCTGACACGACATAGGATCATACCCTTTATGTACAAAGTAGCATCAGCCTAAATTAAGTTGTTCACTGTCAGAAAGCTGGATATTTTGAGGGTTTTCTCAGTAAAGGCAATCTTACCAAATAAAGCTAAGGTTTCAAAAAAAAAAAAAAAAAGGGTTAATTCTCTAGATTTCTCACAGCCCACTCAATTCCCTCAAAATTCACCCTCTTTGACAAAAGATTGTAAAATAGCATTATATGAAATATTTTTAGTATATTTGCACTGTAATAGTGTTCTTCCATTGCTGCAAAAAATTCCTGAGACTAGACAATTTATAAGAAAAAGAGGTTTAATTGGCTCACAGTTCCACAGGCTATAGAGGAAGCATGACACTGTCATCTACTTGGCTTCTGGGAAGGTCTCAGGAAACTTACAGTTATAGTAAAATGTGGAGGGGGAGCAAACACATCACAAGGTCAGTGTAGGATCATGAGAGAGCGGGAAGGAGGTGCTATACAACTTTAAACAACCAGATCTCACAAGAACTCAATATCACAAGATCACCACCAATGGGATGGTGCTAAACCAATTTGAGAAATCCACCACCATGATGCAATCACTTCCCACCAGGCCCCAGCTCCAGCTCCAGGGATTAAAATTTCACATGACATTTGGTGAGGATACAGATGCAAACCATGTCATGCACCAAGTCCAGTGTGCTTTAAAATGTAAAATTTTCTAATATTTTAATATCTTCTGTGATAATAATTCCATTTTTATACAATTTTTGGCCACTATAAAACTTTTACTTTTTACATTAAGTTTAGGAAAAAAAATTCCATTGAAAAAAAATCTTCTGTGATTTTCATTAGGGCTGAATGATATTTATAGCTTAATTAGAAATAGAGTTATCTTTTTTAAATATTGATGTTTCCCATACAGAAGCATAGAATGTCTTACCATATATTCGAAGACAAATTTCTTGGAAGTCAAATGTTTTAAAATGTGAAAAAAATCATGTATTACTACATCCAACTTTTCACTTAACACATTCATCTCAGTGTTATAATGACGCCCCAGAAGTAGATACTGAAACTGGAACTCCATCTTCAATTTCTTCCTATACCAACATTTCTTATTAGCATATGCCCTTCCATTTTTCCAATAGTTCATACTAATGCACTTACTGCCTGACTTCTCCATCTGAACATTACTGTTAACATCTAATAACCAGTGCCTTTAAATATTCTTGGCAAATATTAGAAACTCAATAAATAGTTGAAGGAATAAGTGAATGAAAATGTCTCAAATCCCTGTAGATTTTTTCACAAAATTTTTGCCAAATCGATCCACTTTATTTTAGCTTCAGTTGTCGCTATACAGTTTATTTATAATACAGATAGTTGTCATTCTACTGCTTAAACATTCCTATATCTCTTTTTATATGGTTAACTTTCTACTTTGTTTTCTAACTTCTTTTAAAATATATTATAGATGAATTATAACTTAGGATTAAGAAACTCAAAACTGCACAACTTCATGGAACTGAACATCCTGCTTCTGAATGACTATTGGATAAACAATGAAATGAAGGCAGAAATAAAGATGTTCTTCGAAACCAAAGAGAATGAAGACACAACGTACCAGAATCTCTGGGACACATTTAAAGCAGTGTCTAGAGGGAAATGTATAGCACTAAATGCCACAAGAGAAGTGAGGAAGGATCTAAAATTGACACCCTAACATCATGATCAAAGGAACTAGAGAAGCAAGATCAAACAAATTCAAAAGCTAGCAGAAGACAAGAAATAACTAAGATCAGAGTGGAACTGAAACAGACACAAAAAAACCTTCAAAAAATCAATGAATCCAGGAGCTGTTTTTTTTTTAAAGATCAACAAAATAGACTGCTACCCAGACTAATAAAAAAGAACAGATAGAAGAATCAAATAGATGCAATAAAAATGATAAAGGGGATATTACCAGCAATCTCACATAAATACAAATCACCATCAGAGAACACTATAAACACCTCTATGCAAATAAACCAGTAAATCTAGAAGAAATGGATAAATTCCTGGACACTTAAACTATCCCAATACCAAACCGGGAAGAAGTTGAATCCCTGAATAGACCAATGACAAGGTCTGAAATTGAGGCAGCAAGTAATAGCCTACCAACGAAAAAAGTCCAGGATCAGACAGGTTTACAGCTGAATTGTACCAGAGGTACAAAGAGAAACTGCTATCATTTCTTCTAAAACTACTCCAAACAATACAAAAAGAGGGAATCCTCCTTAACTCATTTTATGAGACCAACATCATCCTGATACCAAAATCTGGCAGAGACACCCAAAAAAAGAAAATTTTAGGCCAATATCCATGATGAACCTTGATGTGAAAATCCTTAAAATACTGGTAAACCAAATCTAACAGCACGTCAAAATGCTCATCCATTACAATCATGTTGGCTTCATCCCAGGGATGCAAGGCTGATTCAACATAAGCAAATCTATAAATGTTCCATCACATAAACAGAACCAAAGACAAGAAAAAAAAAAAAAAACATGATTATCTTCATAGATATAGAGAAGGCCTGAGATAAAATTCAGTGGCCCTTTATGCTAAAAACTTTCAATAAACTAGGTATCGATAGAGCATATCTCAAAATAATATGAGCTATTTATGACAAACCCACAGCCAATTTCATACTGAGTGGGCAAAAACTGAAGCATTCCCTCTGAAAACTGGCACAGGACAAGGATGTCTTCTCTTACTACTCCTATTCAACANAAAAAAAAAAAAAAAAAAAAAAGGAGAAGAGAATAAGAAATAAAGGTATTCAATTAGGAAAAGAGAATGTCGAATAGTCCAATGACATGATTGTATATTTAGAAGATCCCATTGTCTCAGCCCAAACTCTCCTTAAACTGATAAGCAACTTCAGCAAAGTCTCAGGATACAAAATCAATGTGGAAAAATCACAAGCATTTCTATACACCATTAACAGATAAACAGAGAACCAAATGATGAGTGAACTCCCATTCACAGATGCTAAAAAGAGAATAAAATACTTAGGAATACAACTTGCAAGGGATGTGAAGGATCTCTTCAAGGAGAACTACAAACCACTCCTCAAGGAAATAAGAGAGGATACAAACAGATAAAAAAAAACATTCCATGCTCACAGTTAGGAAGAATCAATATCATGAAAATGGCCGTACTGCCCAAAGTAATTTATAGATTCAATGCTATTCCCATCAAGCTACCATTGACTTTCTTCACAGGATTGGAAAAAAAACTACCTTAAAATTCATACAGAACCAAAAAAGAGCCTGTGTAGCCAAGACAATCCTAAGTAAAAAAAAGTAAAGCTGGAGGCATCACACTACCTGACTTCAAACTATACTACAAGGCTACAACAATCAAAATAGCATGGTACTGCTACCAAAACAGAGATATGAACCAGTGGAACAGAACAGAGATCTCAGAAATAACACCACACATCTACAACCATCTCATCTTTGACAAACCTGACCAAAACAAGCAATGGGGAAAGGATTCCCTATTTAATAAATGCTTGGAAAACTGACTAGCCATATGCAGAAAGCTGAAACTGGATACCTTCCATACACCTTAAAAAATAACTCTAGATTGATTAAAAATTTAAACAGAAGAAGTAACACCATAAAAACCCTAGAATAAAACCTAGGCAATACCATCCACGACATAGGTATGGGCAAAGACTTAATGACTAAAATACTAAAAGCAATGGAAACAAAAGCCAAAATAGACAAATGGAATGTAATTAAACTGAAGAGCTTCTGCACAGCAAAAGAAACTATCATTAGTGTGACCCAACAAACAATAGAATGTGAAAAATTTTTTGCAATCTACCCATCTAACAAAGAGCTAATATCTACAAAGAAAAACAAATTTGCAAGGGAAAAACAACCCCATCAAAAAGTGGGTGAAGGATATGAACAGACACTTTTCAAATGAAGACATTTACTCAACTAACAAACATATGAAAAAAAAAATAAAGCTCATCATCACTGGTCATCAGAGAAATGCAAATCAAAACCACATTGTGATACCACCTCATACCAGTTAGAATGACAATCATTATCTGTGCTCATTAAATCCTGAAAGAAAAAAAAAAAAAGATGGCAATCATTAAAAAATCAGGAGACAACAGATGCTGGATAGGATGTGGAGAAATAGGAATGCTTTTACACTGTTGGTGGGAGTGCAAATTAGTTCAACCATTGTGGAAGACAGTGTGACCATTCCTCACAGATCTAGAAATAGAAATACCATGTGACCCAGCAATCCCATTACTGGGTATATACCCAAAGGAGTATAAATCATTGTATTACAAAGACACATGCACACGTCCATTTATTGAAGCACTGTTCACAGCAGCAAATTCTTTTTTTTTTTCCCCATTTATTTATTTTATTGCATTTTAGGTTTTGGGGTACATGTGAAGAACATGCAAAATTGTTGCATAGGAACACACGTGGCAGTGTGATTTGCTGCCTTCCTCCCCATCACCTACATCTGGCATTTCTCCCCCTGCTATCCCTCCCCAGCTCCCAACCCCCCACCGTCCCTCCCCTATTTCCCCCCAACTGACCCCAGTGTGTAGTGCTCCCCTCCCTGTGTCCATGTGCTCTCATCGTTCAACACCCGCCTATGAGTGAGAACATGCGGTGTTTGATCTTCTGCTCCTTTGTCAGTTTGCTGAGAATGATGGTTTCCAGGTTCATCCATGTCCCCACAAAGGACCCAAACTCATCGTTTTTGATGGCTGCATAATATTCCATGGTGTATATGCACAGCAGCAAATTCTTAGAACCAACCCAAATGCCTATCAATGATAGACCAGATAAAGAAAATGTGGGATACTATGCAACCATAAAAAAAGATGAGTTCATGTTCTTTGCAGGGACATGGATGAAGCTGGAAACCATCATTCTCAGCAAATTGACATAAGAACAGAAAACCAATACCATATGTTCTCACTCATAAGTGGATGTTGAACAGTGAGAACATATGGACACAGGGAGGGTAACATCAGACACCAGGGCCTGTCAGGGGTGGGGCTTAGGGAAGGGATAGCAGGGGGTGGGGGATTGAGGAGGGATAGCATTAGGAGAAATACCTAATGTAGATGACAGGGTGTTGGATGCAGAAAATCACCATGGCACGTGTATACCTACGTAAAAAACCTGAACGTTCTGCACATGTACCCCAGAACTTAATGTATTTTTAAAATTATATTTGAATCAAAATTTAAAATGCCAGATATTGAATATTAATTCTTATGACATTTCTATCCAGTTGTCTGCCCCTTTACCTTCAGGGATTCAGATGAATGTATGGAAAGTACCTATATGTATGCACAACTATATAGGCAGAGAGACTGTAATTCCTTTGCTATTTTTAGCAAAAATAATAATTACATATACCATGCATCACGTTGAGTATATTTTTTTAAAATAATTTTTAAATAAGTCTTGTTTCCCAGGATTCAGAAATTCATCAGCTATTTTATAGAACCCAAACATTTCCCACTCTATGAACATATAATAATTTAATCAGTTTGATTTCACTATTTTGCCATTACAAGCAAAGTTATAATGAACAGTTTTGCAAGTACAGCTGTATGATAAATTCTGAGAGGCAAAATTTTCTGTATAAAGGGTAGGAAACATTCTTTTTTTAAACATATTAGGCCTTGTGTATTACAATATTGCTCTCCATAGATATTGTACAAACGTATGCTCCTACTAACAAAATATGAAATGTGCTTTCCCTCAAAGCTTAAGGAGGAGTTGCCACTTTAAAAAACTGTGACAAAATAATTTAGTTGTATTTTAGGTGGCGTTTAAATTTATATTATCCATGTCACTGATGTTTCCTTTGATGAACTATAACTTGTGTCATTTCCAATTTCATCTTCATACTTTTAAGGGCCTCATTTTTTCTTCAATTTTTACCAGTTTGTGTTTCATATACTCATAAACTTTATATTATTTCTTCCTTGAATTTTTGCACTTCTTTGTGATCTTCCTCTGTAGGAGCGATCACAAACTTGTGTGTGTGCAATTATTTTTTAATAGAATACATGCTTACCAATTGCCCTGATGAGCTTTTTTTTCATGTAAGTAATTCTTTAGCAATGTGAAAGTTTTGTTTCTCTTTTCTAAATTTCCCTAATAATATTCTAATACTATTCTAACATATACTATGTTGTTACTCATTATTGAATATATTGGTTTTTATTACACTAATTATTTGCAGGGATTTTCTACTCAGGGTGGAGAGGTTAGAATCTGAAGCCTTTAAGACAGAAAACTTTTTGTTTTTCGTTTTACAAATAAGCCTTTTCTGTGTTTTCATTGAAATTCCATCTCCTGTGTTTCTTCAAACAAAGTTGAAACTAGAGAGATTTTGCTACCAACCCTGGAATTCTTGCGTTTATCAAAAACCACTGTAAAATGGAATTCTTCAATTCACAGTGAGCACATTAAATTCAGGCCATGCATTTTTCTGACTGGAAATCCTTTTCTGCTGAGTTCCCTTGATACTCTCCATTCTCCATGTCTCTTCTCTTCATCTCTGTGGGAGCATAGTCTATGTGGTCTCAATCCATTGAGGTTACATATGTTGTTATTAAAAATAAGAAATACAGTGTTTTCCCCTCAGAATGATTCTTTTACTTGTGGGAAGCATATTTTTACAGTACGTTCTAGAATCTGTCACCTCTGGGCCAGCTAAAGACACTCCACATTTATTCTTGGATGACATCTGCAAAGTTTCAATTGATTTCAGTAACCTTTACACTCCAGAATCTGTAAATCATAACTGACTCCCAGTTTCAATGAATATAGAAACTGCAATTTATTTTTTATTACTTTATATGATTTCTAGGAGAGGAACAAGTAATAATCTACATAACTGCCATGCCATGCTAAAAGTTTCTACTACATATCATATCCCTTAATATTCCTGTAGGCACCTCTGTCAATCACTTTTGAGGCCCAGATATTATTAGTAACAATAGGCAGCCATAACAAGTTCATATTTTTAATTGGATCGCTACCTGTGATTTTTAGAATTCTATTGCTGTTTTCTTTCAGTAAATATCTTTTATTGCATTTATATAAGCCCCTTCTAGTCTTACATTTTTATTAAAAAGAGCTGATAAGTATTATCAAATGCATTTTCCACACTTAGTAATAAGAGCATATGGTAACTCTTTTACTTTGCTGATGAAATGGATTACATTAGTAAGTTTCTCATATTCTTGGAATAAACTCTAATTTGTTAGAATATATTATGATTTGATACAGTATAATATTATAGCCATACCAAAGATTCTGTGAGAGTGGTACCGTGTACAAAACTTGCTTTCCTGTTGTGTCAGTTTGGGTCCTCTGAGAAGCAGTCACCACAACAGGCTTTACATGCATGAGATTTATTTAGGGAACTGGCTGTGAAGGACAAAGAGGAGGGTGTAGAAGTAGGAAGGGAAACCTTCGGACCACAGGGCAAGTCAAATACCTGGGACCTAACAGGAAGAAACTCCCACACACAGCACAGTTCTAGGAAAATCTTACAGATGCAGATGAGAGTATCAAGCTGTATTTGCCCACTACAGAAGACCTGCTTTCCGAAGGAGAAGGCTGCACTAGTTCTTCTAGTCCTAGGAGAATGCTAGAGAGTGGGGTACAAGGGGGAAGCATTACCTGCAGGCAGGTAGTAGTGGATCCTGAATGGCAGTATCTGAGGTTGGCAGCCAACTATGCTCCCTGAAGCAAGAGATACGAACAGTGAATATCTGTAAGTTTCATACTCATCATTCGTACCATCTTTTATCTACCTTTCCCAAGGCATGTGACTTTGGGCTTAGCAGTCAGCTGAGCTGAAATAACGCTCACACAGAGCTTTAGTTAGGAGAGCTGTGAAGGCTTTTCTTCCCTTCTTCCCTGTGGGATATACAACAGTTTGGAGACAAGCATCAGAAAGCACCAAAGCCACAGAACATGCCTATCCATAGGAACAGTTTGATAAGAAGAAATCTGTAAACCCCTATTTGTAAGGTTGACAATAGACTCATGGGATAGATCTTGTCTTCCGTTTGCTCCAAAAGTCCAAGAAGCAGCTAAAATATTGAACTGATCTCTTCAAAAGTCATTACAGTACACTAAGGAGATGGCGGGCAGCTGGATTGATGCTATACTGACAGCCCACAGTGGTTAAAATACCTGCTCTCAGTTAATTGTCAGGCCTATACCACATAACGTAAATCAGTTGCCAATACTAATACTAAACATAAAAAAAAGACTCATATAAATAGACCTAACAGGTAGGAAGAAATAGGGCAGAAAAATACATGAGTTAGTAAATTGGAATGGTTAGAAGAAGTGGATGACAGATTCAACAAATCTAATGAAACTATTTAAAGTGATTCAACCAGAGTACAATTCTTACTGGAAATAAAATGTTTTCTTACATTATTTTTTTAACTGCACATGTACATATTTGGGTAATTCTTAAGCTTTGCTTCTATACATGCTCCTGACATTGATCTACACCTAGTGTTCTTTCATGCATTAGCTTTCTTTTTCATTTAATTTTATAAGCTCATATTTATCTAAATGTAAAAAGTACCCAGGAAACACTATATTCAAAAAGTTCTCAAATTTTGATAACTCATAGAAACATATGATCACCCTCATCTCCCTCACCTGGCTTCTCCTTAATGAGGTTATCATCTTTCTGAATCTCACATTCACCGTTGTCTTATCTTCTTTTGAAAATAAAGCGTTGTTTCTTTTACATCAATTTCTAAAGTTAATTTTTACCTATTGATTAACCTAACTGAAAATGTTTTCATGTTATACACAATCTTTGAGAAATATGTTTTTATTAGGAATAGTAAATGTTAGATGTAATATTTGCCTCTTGGGGATTCATAATCTTATTAATATGCTGAAAACTGTAATACATAGAATTTCTCTCCTTTTTTGTTTTGATTTCAATTTCTGTAAATTTATCTAAATGCCTCATTTTCTGTAACAAGTCCCACAGGAAAGTCCTGGGCAATAATACGAGTATATACTGTTTTTAAAATTATCATGGTAAAAACACCAAACATGAAATCTATCCTCTTAATAAATGTTGTATAGAGATTAATACTTTTTGTGTATAATGAAAATGTTACAGCCATTGAATAGCAATTCTCTGAGTGTGAGTAGAATGGTGGTTGCCAGAGTTTGTAAGGGAAGGGAAATGGGAGTTCTATCTATGAGTCTATACGGAATATCTCAGTGTAAATGATATTATGCAGTATTCTTCTGTGACTGCTCTATTTCATTTAGCATGTCCTCCAGTGTCATTAATGATAATGCATGTGGCATGATTTCCCTTTTTTAAGTCTAAATAGCAGTCTATTATAGGTACATAATAGATTTTCTTTATTCACTTGTCAATCGACATTTAGAGTGTTTAATTATCTCAGCTATTGTAAATAATGCAGCAGTGAACACAGGTGTAAAGATACCTCAACAACCTGCTTTCAGCATTTTGGGAAATATTCCCAGAAGTAGAATTACTGCATCATATGGTAATTTATTTTTTATTATTTTAATTATTAGTATTATTTTAATTGACAAAGCATAATTGTATACATTTATGGGTACAATGTGATTGCTTAATATAGGTATACAATGTAGGATGATTGAGCTAATTAACATCTCCATCACATTACTTATTTTTTTATGGTGAGACATTTAAAATTAACTCTTTTAGTTATTTTGTAGTATGTTATTGTGGACTATAGTCACTATGCTGTGCAAAGGGTCTCATAATTTATTCCTCCTATCTGCAAATTTGTGCTCTTTGGTGAGCAACTCCCCACTACCTCTCTCCTTACCCCTTCCAGTCTTTGGTAACCATTATCCTACTCTCTATTTCTATGTGTTCAACATTTTTAGATTCTACATATAAGTGAGTGTATTGGTTTGTCTCACTGCTATACTGAAATACATGAGGCTGCATAATTTGTGGGGAAAAGAGTTTTAGTTGGCTCATGGTTCTGCAGGCTATATAGGAAGCATACTGGCTTCTGCTTCTGGATAGGCCTCAGGGAACTTACAACCATGGTAGAAGGTGAAAGGAAAGCAGGCACGTCGTACATGACCAGAGCAGGAAGGGATTGGGGAGGTGCTGCATACTTTTAAACAATCAGGTCTTCTGAGAACTCACTCACTATACAGTACCAAAGGGATGGTGCTAAACCATTCATGAGAACTCTGCCCCCATGATCCAATCACTTCCCACCACCTGTACCTCCAACAATGGGGATTACAGTTCAATAAGATATTTGGATGGGGTCACAGATCCATACCATATCAGTAAGATTATCGGGTATTTTATTTTCTGTGCCTGGATTATTTCACTTAGTGTAATGTCCTCCAGGTTCATTCATGTTATCACAAATGATAGAACATCTATTTTTAAGGCTGAATTACTATTACTGTATTGTGTATATATACCACATTTTTTTACTCTATCTGTTGGTAGACACTTAGGTTGATTCTGCATCTTGACTACTGTGAATAGTGCTGTAATAAACATGGGAATACAGGTATTTATTATATTGCTTTCAATTCCTCTGGCCATATACCCAGAAGGATTATAAATCACATGGCAATTCCATTTTTATTTTTTTTGAGGAAACTCCATATTATTTTTCACAATGGCTATAATTATTTGCATTTCTACCAACAGTGTACAATATTTCACTTCCCACTGCATCCTCACCAATACTTGTCTTTCATCTTTTTGAGAAAAGCCATTCAAAATGTATAAAGTGATATCTTAGTGTGGTTTTAATTTGCATTTCTCTAATGATTAGCAATCCTGAAAATCTTTTCATGTACTTCTTGGACATTTGTATGTCTTACATTGGAAAATGTCTGTTCTGATCCTTTGTTCTCATGTTTAAGTTATAATTACTATTATTATTTTTGCCACTGAGTTGAGTTTTTCACATATATTGGATATTAACCCCTTATCACATGCGTTATTTTCAAGTATTTCCTTCCATTATTTGGGTAGGCTTTCCACTTTGTTAACTGTTTTCTATGCTGTGAAGAAGGTTTTTAGTTTAATAACATCCCATTTTTTTCTTTTTGCTTTTGTTTCTTGTACTTTCAGGGTCATATCAAAAACATTATTACCCAGACTAATTTTGCAGAGATACGTCCCTATGTTTTCTTCTGGTAGTTTTACAGTTTCAAGTTTTATTTTTTAAGTCTTTAATCAATTTCAAGTTGATTTTGTGTATGGTATTAGATAAGGATCCAATTTTATTTGCCTGCATCTTGTTTTTCCAATAGCAGTCACTGAAGATATCATCTCATCTTCATTGTACATACTCGGCATAGTGCATATATATTTTTTTCTGACAAAAATCAATTAACCTTAAATATATGTGTTTATTTCTGGGATTTCTATCCTGTTCCATTTGTCAAACTATCTGTTTTTATGCTAATACTATACAGTTTTAAATAGGATTATTTTATAATATGTTTGGAGAATAGGGAGTGCAATGCCACTGGCTTAGTCCTTTTTGCTCAAGTTTTTTTTTGTTTGTTTTTTGTTTTATTGGCTATTTTGGGTCTTTTGTAGTTTCATATAAAGAATTTTGTTTCTAGTTCTGTGAAAAATAACATTGTAATTTTATTACAATGCATTGTATCTGTCGGTCCTTTTTAAGGAATATGAATGTTTTTACAATATTAATTCTTCTAATCCATGAACATGGAATATCTTTTTTTATATCTTCAACTTTTTATCATTTCTTTTTCACATATTATATAAACATACAGAAATACTACTGATATTTGCACATTGATTTTATATTCTGCAAATTTACTGACTTAGTTTATCAGTTCTAACAGTTTTTATGTTTATAGTCTTTAGGATTTTCTATATATAAGATCAGGTCATCTGCAAATAGAGACAATTTTATTTCTTCTCTTCCTATTAGAATACCTTTTATTTCTTGGTCTTGCCTCATTGCTCTGGCTAGGACTTCCAGTACTATGTTGAAAATAAATAGTGAGCATGAGCATCTATGTCTTGTCCCTAATCTTAGAGAAAAAGCTTTCACATTTCAGAAACTGAGAATAATGTTAACTACTCCTTTGTCACATATGGCCTTCATTGTTTTGAGGTAAGTTCCTCCTGTACCTAATCTGTTGAAAGTTGTTATCACAAAAGAGTGTTGAATTTTGTCAAACTCTTTTTCTGGAAATATAGAGATGATCATATCATTTTTAATCTTTATCTTGTTAATGCCGGGTTTCATATCTACTAATTCAGATATGTTAAATCATTACATTCCAGAAATAATAGCCCACTTAATCATGTTGAATAATTATTTTAATGTATTGTTGAATTTGGTTTGCTAATATTTTGTTGAGAATTTTGGCATCCATGTTTATCAGGAATATTGGCCTATAATTTTCTTGTAGTGTTCTTGTCTGGCTTTAGTATCAGGGTAATGCTGGCCTTGAAAAGCAAGTTTGAAAGTATTTCCTCTACTTCGATTTTTTGTAAGAGTTAGGGAAGAATTACTCTTAGTTTTTCTTTAAATGTTTGGTAACATTCTGCTGTGAAGCTGACCAATCCTGAGCTTTTCTTTCTTGGGAGAATTGCATTACTGATTCAGTCTCCTTATTCATTGTTGATATGTTCAGATTTTCTATTTATTTAAGTTTCAGTCATGGTAGGTTGTGTTTCTAGAAATTCATCCATTTCTTCTAGGTTATCCAATTTGTTTACATATCATTGTTCACAGTAGTTTCTTATGATCATTTGTATTTCTGTGGTAACAGTTGTAATGTCTCCTATTTCATTTCTGATTTTATTTGATATGGCTCTCATTTTTTCTACTCTAAGGGTTTCTCCATTTTGAGTATGTTTTCAAAAAACCAACTCAGTTTCATTGGTATTGTATTTTCTAGTCTCTATTTCTCCTCTGATCTTCGTTATTTTTCTTCCTTCTACTAACATTGGGCTCTATTTTTCTTCTTTTTCTAGTTCTGTGTGATGTCAGTTTAAATTATTTGAAATCTTTTTAGGATATAGGTGTTTATTGCTATACATTTTTCTCTTAGCTGCATTCTATAGGTTTTGTTATGTTCTTTCCATTTTCATTGGTCTCAAAATATTGTTTTGGTTTCCCTTATATTTCTATTGGGATCTAGTGCTTGTTTTGAAATATTTTGTTTAATTTCCACAGACTAATATATTTACCAAGATTTTTCTGATGGATTTCTAGTTTCACATAACTGTGATACAAAATACTAAATATTATTTCTATATTCTTAAAGTTTTAAGACTTGTTTTATATGTCCTAACATATTATCGATCCTGATTAACATTCCATATGTGCTTAAGAAGAATATGACTTTTGGTAATTTGGGATCACATAACACTTTGTGTTAGGTTCATTTGGTCTAAAGTATAATTCAAGCTCAATGTTTTCCTATTTTCTGTCTACATGCTCCTTTCATTGTTGAAAGTGTGGTATTGATGTCCCCTAGTTTTACTGTATTACTCACTACTTCTTCCTTCAGATTATTTAATAACTGCTTTATGTATTTAGGTGCTGTAATATTCAGTGTATATATTTTTACAATTATTATGTCCTTTTGGTGAATTGACCCAGTTTTCATTATGTAATGATGAATTTTTTTGGTCTCTTTCTACACTATTTTTTTACTTAAGGTTCATTTTGTCTGCTGTTAATACAACTACCATTGCTTTCTTTTTAACTGTTCTTCATGTGGAATATCTTTTACCATCTTTTAATTTTCAATCTGTGTATTTACATATAAAAGACTCATAGTAAAGTAAGTGTTTTGGAGACACCATATGGTTAGATCTTGGATGTTTATTTGTATGTTATGTTTTTAATTCAGCTTGTCACTCTGGGCCTTTTGATTCTAAAATTTAAACTATTTTCATTGAAAATAATTATAGATAAGAACTTGCTCTTGACATTTTTTAATTTTTTTTTTCTGGTTGTTTGCAGGTTGTTTGTTTCATCCTCTCTTGCTGTCTTCCTTGGCGATTTGGTGGTTTTCTGTTGTGGTATGCCTTGAACTCTTTGTGTTTTGTGCAACATTTAATTTATTTTTTATTTGTTTGAGACGGAGTCTCGCTCTGTCACCCAGGCTGGAGTGGTGGCAAGAACTCAACTCACTGCAACTTCTGCCTCCAGGTTCAAGGAATTCTCCTGCCTCAGCCTCCTGAGTAGCTGGGACTACAGGCATGTGCCACATGTGCTAATTTATATATATAATTTTTTTTTTTTTTAGTAGAGATGGAGTTTCACCATATTAGCCAGGATGGTCTTGATCTCCTGACCTTGTGATCCACCCACTTCTGGATCTGGCCACTGTGTCCAGCCAACATTTTATAATAGGCTACTTTAAGCTGACAATAATTTTCTTTGCATGTACAGAAATTCTCCACTTTTATTAATGCCCCTGACCCTTTATAATTTTGATATGAAAATTTAAATTTAGGAGGAAATTTGTATCTTTTAACAATTTATTGTCGCTACAGTTGTTTTTAACCCTCATGGTAAAGATAAAACTGCTTTACATACTGTGCTTATATTAAAAAATTCTGAATATTTCTACAGATTATTTGTTATTTAATTTTTTTATTGCAGATTTTTGTGGTTGTTAATTAGCAGCCTTTTGTTTCAGCTAAGAGAACTCCCTTAACAATTCCGATAAGTCAGGCCTGGTTGTGAAGACCTCCTTTAATATTTATTTGTTTCAGAAACTTCTTATTCTTCCCTCATTTCTGAAAAACAGCTTTTCAGTATAAAGTATTCTTGATTGGCAGTTTTTTTTCCTCTAGCACTTTGAATATATCATCTCGCTCTCTTTTGGCCTGCAGAGTTTCTGCTGAGAAATATGTTAAAAACTGACTGGGAACCCCTTGAATTTGATAAGTTTCTTATATCTCACTGGTTTTAGTAACCTTTATTTTTGATAATTTGATTATGTGTATTGATAAATTTTTTGTAGGGTAAATTTTATGGGAGCTTAAGCTTCCTGCACCGGATATTGTCATCTTTCCCCAAATTTAGGAACTTTTTAGTCATTATTTTTTAAAATATACTTTGATCCTTTTTCTGTCTCTTTCCCTTTTATAACTCCTATTATGCAAGATTAGTTTGTTTGATGTCATTCCATAATTTCCATAGGTCATCATTTTTTGTTCTATTTTTTTCTCTTCTGACTAGGTAATTGCAAACATCCTCTTTTCAAGCTCACTGCTTCTTCTGCTTGATCAAGGCTACTGTCAAAGATTTCTAATTTTTATTTCAGTTATAGTTTTTATATCTAGGAATTTCATTAATTGTTTCTATTTCTTTATCAAATTTCCCATTTTGTTCACAAATTGTCAAATTTCATTTAATTTGCTGTCTGTATTTTTTTGGACTTCCCTGAACTTCTTTAAGATGATTATTCTGATTTTGTCAGTTATTTCACAGATTTCTGTCTCTTCCAAGTCAATTATTGGAGCTTTATTAGTTTCTTTTGATGGTCTCATATGTTCTACAATTTTAATAACCCTTGTGTTCTTTCATTGGTGCCTGATTTAAGAATATATCTACTTCTTCCAACAGTCGTTGGAAGGTGTTTTAATTTTTTGAGAAAATGTCATCCTGTATTCCAGAGTGGCTGTGTAACTGGGGACCTAAATTTTAAAAATACATACTACTCACTTGCTTTTTCTTGCTTCCCTCTCTAGACATTTACTCCAGCAATGCATCCTTATCTAATTTTGCTCTTGCTTAAGGAATTCCGGAGACTAATCGTGAGACAAACCAGGCACAGACAAATACAGGAATTTTTCTGCTTAGAGGGAATCATGAATAATTAGTCTACGACCATCAGGCCAAAGACAAGTTGACACCAGCCATATTTCTGAATAAACAATTACCCAACATAGCCATTGAAACAAAGACACACACAGACCCTGCACCCTGTACCACTCCTGCATATAAATTTAAAAATGTAAGATCATCTTTGTGAATATCATGCACCATCTTATTTTTCTGGCTCTCCAATTAAATCTGCTTTTCCTTCCAATAGTACTCATATTTTGTGTCTGGCTTTTGAGTGGTGAGTAGGCAAACCTGGGTTCAGTTATAGCTGTATCATTTATATTCACACCAACAGTGTACAAGTGTTCCAATTTCTCCATGTAAATGCTGCTTTAGTAAGGCTTCTTTATCTTCTTTCTTCAGGTCTTTTGCATAAACATTAACCTATAAGTTATTATCTTTCCCTTAATTCAAACAGCAAAATCTTACTTCTTATTTCAGAGCAAAAGTAAATTTATTAAACGTACATTTTGAAATGTCAGTATCTATTCTCTTTTTCTTCTTGTTTGAGTAGGAGAGTTGTTTTTAATAAGTAATATTACTCTTTTTTTCTTTTCTAGTATGGATAACTTTTTTTCATTACATCAGGGACCATATGCTGTAAATTATCCATGCCTTATCATAAATTTACTCTTCTTTACTGGTTAATACACAGTGACATTTAAATACTTTCAGTTACTATACATCTTAAAAACTCTATTTCAACTACATTATTTTTTAGGCAGTCAACAAATATTTATTGAGTACTATGTGTTCTTCAATGGACATATATGTAAATAAAGATGCTTCTTGTTCTAATAATTTACCACATCATGGAAGAAAATAGACACCAAAAATTAATTAAAATTTGCAAATTGCACTGTTCAAAATGATAATAAAGACAAATGGATTGTGTTCTAGTAGTCCATTCTGAGAAAAAATAGTTTTCCATATACAGATAGTTTTCTCTGAGTAAGTGCATTAATTAACTAAAAGTGTTAATTGTTAATTTAGCCTTAAGTGTTAGAATGCTAAATGGACTCTTCCACTCCACCAGTTCAAACTTATAGAAGAGCACTGTTGTTAAGTACAGGCTTCAAGAATGAAAGATGGATATGTGTTGAAAGGAAACCTTGAAATTCAAAAAGAAGATTCTTTGTGTTTCCTCCACTGTGTATTCCTTGTCTTCAAGTCCCTAGTAGTTACCTGAATTACAGTGATGCACTTTGCTACCTGGAAGTTCACAGTTGGCTTGTGCTAGAATTCTTATAAGGAGCCAACGTACATCTAGCTACATGTACGGCCTTAATTTTCAATCTTCCTGCTCTCTACCAAAGCAGAATTCTCCAAAATAAGATGCAAGCATCAATTCAATTTTTGTTTCAAAACAATGCTGACAGACTGATATACTTATTCTAAAATGACTCACAGACCAATAGTTGTAGAACATCATTTTAGTTTGGCTTAAAGTATAATGATGAAGAAGATAATCATGATGTTGCAAATGCAAACTAATTTTTACACTAGAAGGCTGCGTAACATGCCTGTGATACAGATGGAAGATGCAGAAAATGAAGACACTGACTGTATTGTGGTAGAAGTTGAGAAAGAGGGGAAAAAGCAACTGCTAAAAAAGTGACTTCATTTTTTGGTCACTGCTCTAAAAAATGTAGTGACTCAGAGCAGCTGCAGTCAACATTTAGTATTTGATGAAAGTTGTTAAAAAATAAACTATTACACTTAAGTAGAAATTGTACCTATAGGAGCCAAATACTCTAAAACTAGTTAAAATTAAAGGAAACCACTTGTTCTGTCCAGCTCTATTTGGAAAGACGCATTCTATAATCTGCGCAACATATGAGTCTAGAGAAGATAAGTCTAAGTGGAAATAAAATGGTTAGAAGGCAATTTCCAAGGAAATGCAAGATTGAAAAGAATAATGATCTGAAGTAAAAAGTCACATAATTGTGTTCTTCATTGTTAACTATTCTAAGAATGGTGGCATGCTCAAATACATGACTCAAAAACATTAGTAACCTATTCAAAACTTTTTGAAAGATATCACACGTCTAAGATGTTTCTAAGCTTACATATTTTATAATACAATTTTTCTTTGAATCCATTGAGTTATTTCCCAAAGGAAGTACTGAAAAAAAAACATAAAATGAGATTAGACTCATAATTCTAATCCATACTTTTCTCATTGGATAGAAATTATAAATAGTACAGATGGGGCAGGTAGGTTGACAGCAAAGAAAGAATGCCACTATGATAATCACTAAGCAGCAGGAATGAAACGTAGAACACCCTTTCAAACTGCTTTTGTGTTCCTGAAACTTCTGAGGGCGGAATGCTGCTGTATGTTCCTTTGAGTATTAAAAGTGTTGATGATTAGCAATTGAAGTTCATTTTTCAATGAGAATCATGTCTCATGATTCATATTCTACTGTATAGACGATGGCTTTTGAAAGATGACAATGACTTTAATAAAGAGGTTCAACATGTCAATGATGAAGTGGAAGAAGTAGGTGTGGAAGAGGATGATGATGCAGCAGAACATTATGAATAATGTCAATATCTGGCACACTGTGAGCTGCAATGACCTGGATTGAATATGTTATAGATAATAACCTGCAGGGCACAGGCCTAGAAATAAATTATTCACCGCCTTACATTGTTTAATTTGCGAAGTTTTGTAATAGGATAGTATATGATATCAAGATCAGTTTATTGTATTTAGAATTTTATCATGAAATTTTGTATGAGATATACAGAATGCAGTGAATTATCTGTTTATTCATTTTCTACAATGGGCTTTTGTAAAGTACTTTGGATCCTTATGAAAAACTGGGTCTTATGGAGTACTTTCTTTATCTAGTAGCTATGAAATGTAACTGTAACTGAGCCATATAGGTATTTTGAAATTTTTTCAAAAGTGCAAATAAGATTATTTTCAATTCTGCTTAAATGATGATTCTTTAGTCACTGTGTAGTAGAAATATTATCTTTTATTATAACTAGAAATGCTTTTTAAACTTTGACCTTCATGTGATAGAAAAGAGTTAAAAATAAACCCCAGACTAATAATTGATGAAAGTATAATTTCACTTGTTGATTTTAATATTATGTAAGTTACATTAAAATAAAGTTTTAAATATTACCATGATTTACATCTAGATAATAATAAAATGTTAACTTCATCTAAAATGAAAATTTCTGAATTTAGAGCATATAAATCTCTGGAAATTAGTGGCATCACACAGGGACTTTGCTCATGTTCACATATACATTTGGCTTTCTTCCTTTTTTTTTTTTAGAGTGATTATTGTTAACACTCCATGTGCATTATCAGTCTTCTACCAATATCCAAGCTCTAGCCCAAATAACTAGAACCAGAATTTCTGGGCATGGAGTCTACACATTTTTGCTGGTTTCTACTGTTTCTAGTGGTGAATCTAATGCCTGGAGGAAGCTGAAAACTATGGATGTAAAGTAGTGACATGCATGAATTCTCAAAAGGAAAAAGGCATCTTCTTTGGAACTTACATTTGAAATCAAGTCCTCCATTTATTTTTCCTCTATTTAATTTCCTAATTTCAAAGAGACCTACTAAAATTTTTTGAAAAATATGTGTGAATTAATCATGTAGCCATCACAAGATTATATGGTAAACTTTTATTTTAAAATAATAAAGCAATTTTTAAGACTTTTTTGTTTTTTAAAAATTGAGCTCTTAGTATTTATTGAAATAGCTTTCTAGAGTGATATAACGTTAACCAAAGTAGTGTTTTTTTCTCAGTTGAAGAAAAAAATGTCATCCTCAAACTGGGTTTGTGAAACACTTACTGAATTTCAAATAATAAAAAAATTCCATGTAATTTTGAAAACATATCTTGTTTCTTTATTTCAAGTTTTAGTTTAATTACCTTAAAAGTTGCAAAATGTTTCATAGCAATAATTTCCTACATGTTACTGTAGTAATGAGAAAACATTTGGGGTTTTCCTTCATTTAATGGGGTATTTTTTATATTTAGAAAGGCTCTTTAGAAGTAAGCTGTCCTATTGGATAAAATAAATTTAAAAAATAGTAGAAACCTGTCAATAATGCCAAGAGTCCTATAAAATGTTTTATTTCTTTCATGGTATATTATGCTTCATCAGATTTCTTACTCTAAGCTGCAGTTCACAGTGCCATTCTGAAACAGTTCACTGATTAGTAATTTCTCTTCTAGCTGTGCCATAACAACCTCAAATTCAAGTTATTTTGGGAACTGGCATTTGTTTTGCATAAATCATATTTTAAAAATAATTCCCAAATCAGATTAATTTATGATAGGAAAATTATTCTTCAAAGAGATATGTAACTGGGCTTTGAGTGTTTCTCTAGACTTAAAGCCACAGCTGTCATTTGGTGGTTACAGGTTTCTCTGAGGGGGAAAAAAGATGATGACATCAAAAGAATAATAAAATACTTCTCACATTTGCTTTAATGCCTCTCTGAAATGACCTTAGGAAAGAATGACAAGTTACATTTTCACTAAGTTTTTTAGTTGTTCCTTAGATGACTTGTGTTTCTTTTCAATTAGGCTGAATGGTTGAGCTCAGTCAGATATGAGTAGTTCTGTAAATTGAAGGACATTAGCACTGAAGTGGAACTGGGGGATAGCAACTTAGATTAGTACAATGCTTGTTGCTAGGACAGGGGATTTTCTTTTTATCTTATTTTTATATGTTTTTCAGCAGAGAAATGTGTCTGTGATTTGGCCATCACTGTCACAGCAAAAAAATCTAAATGTTTAAACAGAGTCCCTAAAATATTGATTGGCTTTAAACTAGTATTCTTGTATTTTGTGAGTTTTTCATTAAATGGCAAATATTTAGAGGATTCAAATATTTTCAAAAGTATGCAAAATTCTAAAACAATCAAAAACAGTAAATAATTTTGATTACTTTTTTCTTTAATGTGTGACTATTTCTAATGTGAATCAACTATATTCATCTATGCTTTTCTAAATACCTGTTACTTAGATATAAGTGCAAAGTTATAATTTTAAATTTAATTTTATAATTCAAGTGTTAATATTTTTTAATTTAAAATTATAACTCAAGCTTTAAAATTTCTGTCACAGGCAAAAAGCTGCCTTTTAAATATTATAACTTTTAAAATATATAAATTTAAAACACTGCTGCTACTAAGAGTTAAACAGCCACAGTGTGGCTAAGATTGAATATTTTATTTAAAGACTAGTAGATATCTCAACATTTCAATTTAATAGGGCTACCTGGAATGGGAGCCCCTCCCTAATGGAGAGGAATCAACATAGTAAGAAAATATTAACACATCAAGTAGAGTAGATGACCAAGTAGGTCATTTAAGGGAACACACTGGAAATCATCAGAGAAGGGACAGGAATTGCAGAAGGCAGAGTAGAGAGATGCCAGGCAGCCAGCTGAGCTGGGACCCACATGGAACCGGGAGAAGCTTCCTGACATGGAGAATGGGTGAGTGAGTAAGAGTCCAGGAGGTCCGCACTTCTACAATGAACTTGTATAATCCTATCCACAGGAAAGTCATTTTGATCCCCACCGCCAACTGGGTCTTCAGTCTAATACATGGAGCTAACTAGAGACTGTGCAGAGGGCCTCCTCAAGCTCACATGGGTTCCCATAGACTTCTGATACCTGAGCAGCCTGGTGCCAGCTGCTGCCTGTCTATCAGGGAGGAAGCTGGCAGGCTGCGGACTCTCGCACACCCCCAAGACATACTGCAGCTGCAGTATGGAGGAAGAGTGGGCAGACCAGGCACCAATACAACCATCAGTCTCAGCTGCTCCCTGCTAAACAGAGCCTCCCTTCTTCCGTGTTGGGCCTGCTGCATAGCTAGGATGCCTCAACTTGTCCATTTTGTCTGTGGCCCAGTGTGTTTCTGAGACTCCAGCCCCTAGAGACTGCTGGCATTCCCCTTGGTTCCTGTAATAATCACAGCCACCACTACCACCACACCTGCAACTCCTGGGCCTGAGAGGTGGTAAGGAAACTGGACACCTTCACATGTCCCCCAAAGCAAAATCCACTGCCACTCCTTTTGGAGGGAAGTATAAATGGGCCACACATTCTATAGCTGCCAGCCTCCATTGCACAGCTGAGGGGGGTCCACCTCCCTCAGTGAAAGGCAAGCAACACAGCTGCTCTGCTCCCACTAGATCATTTCAGCTGCCATCCAGAACCCTTCTGAGAGCCAACCTTCTGCAGGCTTGGGGCTCCCACTGCCTTTATGTTCTGTCACCACCTGAGTTCTGCCATTGCTTAAGGATTCTTCAGACCCTTCTTAGAGATCAGCTGGTTATCAGCTGGTCCACAGGCTGGGGATCAGCTGGGGTTACCATTGTCAGAGCATTCTGCCTGCCATATCTGAGAGCTCTGCCAGTAATCCAGGAACCAGCTTGTGTTGCCCTGTCATAATCAGCACCTGAATTCTGGGGATACAAGAACAAGTTCACTGGACCAGTTCCAGTCCAGTTCACTCAAGTCTTATGTATACTACCTAGGGGGCCATCTAGGGGACTGGGGATTAGAGATTTTCCCAGCCCAGCCCACTATCACTGTCACTTGACTAGGAACACTTGAACATGAACGGTTTTTGTCCTATCACACCCTAGCCCTGTTTACTTTGGTTAATTCCCAATGTGCGAATGCCTCATTTTCCTCCCACCTGTCCTGAGT
>NW_016107420.1:1643795-1647431 GCF_001604975.1 Cebus imitator
AAGGAAGAATCTCAGATCTCAAAGACTGGTCTTTCAGTTTAATTCAGTCAGATAAAATTTTTAAAAAGAGTTTTTAAAATCTCTGAAAAATATGGGATTATGTAAAGTTACCAAACTTATGACTTATAGACATTCCCAAGGGAGAGAAAGAAAATCTAAGACATTTGGATAGCATATTTAAAGAAATTGAGAAAATTTTCCCAATCCTGTCAGATACATAGATATCCAGATACAAAAAATCCAGAGAACACCTGGAAGATACTACAGAAGATGAACATCACCAAAGCATGTAGTCACCAGATTATCCAAGGTACATGTGAAAGAACAAATCTTAAAAGCAGCTAGAGAGAAGTGTCAATTTACCTACAAAGGAAATCTCCTCAGTCAAATAGTAAACTTCTTGGCAGAAATCTTACAAAAAGATTGGGAGTCTATTTTTAGCCTCCTTAATGAAAAAAATAAGCCAACCAATAATTTTATATTCTGCCAAACCAAGCTTCATAAATGAAGTAGAAATAACGTCACTCTCATGCAAGCAATGCTAAGAGAATTTGTCACCACTAGACCAATCCTACAAGAAATGCTCAAAGGATTTCTAAACATGGAATGGAAAAATGACAACCACCATCATAAAAGCACACATAAGTAGATAGCTCACACATTCTATAAACCGAAATAACACAATTGAGACTCCAATGCAATTAGATAACAACACTATGAAGGTATCAAAATCTCACACATTATTAATCTTGAACATGAATGACCAAAATGCTAAATTAGGATATATAGATTTGCAAGTTAGAAAATAAAGAAACAGATTGAACCATCTGCTGCATCAATAGACCCACTTACTTTCTAAAGACACCTACAGACTCAAAGTAAAGGAGTGAAAAAATGTTATCACAGAAATGAAAAATGAAAGCAAGTTGAAGTAACTTACAGCAGATAAAACAGAATTTAAACCAAGAAAAATTTAAACTATGTACATAGAACAGTATTAAATAAGGGTAAAGAGTTCAACACAACAAGAAAATTTAAGCATTCTAAATATGCATGCATCCAACACTGGAGCACCTGCATTCATAAAACTACTAGATGTAAGCAAAGAGATTGACAGTAATACAATAATAGTGGGGATCATCAATACTTCGCTGACACTAAACATGTTATTGAGACAGAAAGTTAACAAAGAAACTTTGAACTTAAAATGAACTCTAGACCAAATGGAACTAACAGAAAATTACAGAACATTCAGCTCAGCACCCACAGAATATACATTTTTTTCCTCATTTTCACCTGGAATATTCTTCATAATTGGCCATATGTTTGGCTATAAAGGAAATCTCAATGAATTTTTAAAAATTATATCAAGTATCTTTTAGACCACAGTGGAATGAAACTAGATATTAGTACCAAGAGGAACTTCCAAAGCTACAAAAGCACCTAGTAACTAAACAACTTGCTTCTGAATGACTTTGGAGCAATCACGAAATTAAGGAAGAATTCAAAACAAATTTTTGAAACAAATGGATATAGAGACACAACATACCAACATCTCTGAGACACAGCATAAGCAGTACTAAGAGGAAAATTTACAGTGTTAAATGTCTACATCAAAATAATCTCAAATTCACAACCTAACATCATACCTCCGAAAACTAGAAAAATAAGGAAAAATCAAACCCAAAGGAAGTAGAAGAAATAATTAAGATCAGAGCAGAACTAAATGACTAAATGAGATTGAGGCCAAACAAAACAAGACAAAAACCATATGAAGTCCAATGTAATGAATAACTAGTTATTTGAAAGGATATATAAAATAGATGAGCCAGTAGCTAGTTTGAGCAAGAAAGAAGATTCAAATAGACACAATCAGAAATGATGAAGGTGACATTATAATGGATTCCAAAAGAATGCAAAAGACCATCAAAGATTACTATAAACATCTTTATGCACACAAACTAGAAATCCTAGAATGGATAAATTCCTAGGAACATACAACCTCCCAAGATTGAACAAGGAAGAATGCAAAATCCTGAACAAACCAATAAAAAATAATAAAATTGAATCAGTGATAACAAATTTGCAACAACAACAAAAAAAGCCCTAGAAGAGATTTACAGCTGAATTTTGCCAGATATATAAAGAGGAGCTGATACCAATCTTAATGAAAGTATTCCAGAATATTGAGGAGAAGTGATTCCTCTTTAGCTCAAAAACCAAAACAAACAAACAAACAAACAAAACAAAACAAAACAAAAAAAACATGTTATCAAAATCAGATGAAAACCCAACAACAACAATCTGATGAAAATAGATGCAAAAATCCTCAACATAATACTATGAAATAGAATCCAGCAGCACATCACAAAGACAATTCATCACAATCAAGTGGGTCTTATTCCATGGATGCAAAGATTATAGAATATTTACAACTCAATAAATGTGATTCACCACATAAAAAGAATTAAAATCAAAAGCCATGTGATTATCTCAATAGATGCAGAAAAAGGGTTTGATAAAATTCAACATCTCTTTATGATAAAAATCCTCAAACAACTAGGCATCAAAGGAGCATACTTCAACATAATAAGAACCATATAGAACAAACTGACAGCCAACATCATACTGAAAGGGAAAAAGTTGAAAGCTTTTCCCCTAAGAACGGAAGCAAAATAAGTATGCCCCATCTTACCGCTTCTATGCAACTTAGTATTGGAAGTCCTAGCCAGAGTAGTTAGGCAAGAGGAAGAAACAAAAACATCCAAATTGGAAAAGAAAAAGTTAAATTATCTCTGTTTGCTAATGACATTACTTTATACCTAGAAAATCCAAAATACTCTTCCAGAAGACTAGTATCCAGAATCTACAAAAAATTTAAAGAAAAAAAAAAACCCATTAAGAGTGAACAAAGAACATGAACAGATGCTTCTCAAAAGAAGAGATACAAGCAAAAATAAACTTGCAAAAATGCTTATCACTAATCATCAGAGAAAGGCAAATTAAAATCACAATGAGTTATCACCTTATATCAGTCAGGATGGCTATTATTAAAAAGTCCAAAACCACAGATGCAGAGAATAGAGTGTACTCATACACTGTCAGTGGGAATGTGAATTAGTACAACCTGAATGGAAAATAGTATGTAGATTTCTTAAAGAAATAAAAATAAAACTAACATTCAACCCGCAATCCCACTACTGGACATCCACCCATAGAAAAAGAAATTTCTATACCAAAGACATCTGCACTCATATGCTTCTCACAGAATTATTTTCAATAACAAAGTCTCTCAGTTCTGGCTACCATAGATTTTGGCTACTCATAGCCATGCCAGCCAGTACTTCAAGCACTATAGAGAACAAAATTGGGTACCTTCCAAGATGTGGAGCCAAAAATTTAGGCAATAAAGTAATTGGACAAGAAGTGTTTATTTCTCAGAATTTTGCTCCTGTATCCATTGTCCCTGTCCTGTGTGGCTGAGAGTGGCAAAGTGATGGAAAAATGCCAAGAGTGTTAAATGCTGTCTTTTTCTAAAATGGAGTAATAGTAGGTGGTAGATTTTATTCCTCTCTTGCTATGCACTTTTTTTTTTTTTTTTTTTTTTTTTTTTTTTTTTTTTTTTTTTTTTTTTTT
>NW_016107420.1:1648646-1650857 GCF_001604975.1 Cebus imitator
TAAAAAAAAAAAAAAAAGTGTGTGTGTAAATTACTTCAAAGAAATAGTAATAGTCTGTCAGTTTTTATAATTCTTGATCTAATAAAATTATTTTTCAATTCATATGCTAAACATAAATTTAGCTTTGCTTTTATTTTTTTTAAATAAGACAAGCCAGAAACATTTTGCTGGAAAGCAGTTAGCATTAATGGATTAAAATATGTTATGAAAAGTTTTCAAAAGGAATCACAAAGATATTCTAGTGGTCCCTTGGAAATAGGAAGAGTAAATGAGAATTAGAATGTACCGTGTTCATAAAAAAGTTGATTGCTTGGGCAACAAAGTATACTAGATGATTGATGGTGAGCTTTGTTTTTTTTTTTTCCTTGCTAATTTCATACTTCAACTGCCTTTATATTTCCTCCCATGCTTCTGTCTTCTCTAATAAAAGCTGAAAGTGCCATTTCATAGTTCTGCTTAATCAATCAATACATCTAATGTTGAATGAAACTCAGTTGATAAAAATAATAGACTCAGATAATTTACTTAAAATAATTTTAACTAAAACACTATTGCTAACAATTCTATCATATTAATAACAAGTTTATTTACACATTTTAATTTTTTGTATTTTTTATGGTGAAGTATATATTTATGTTTGAAGGCAATTTTTTTTTATACTTTAACTCATCTATGTCTCAAAACCAAACCAGAAAGATATTGTCTTGACTCCTAAAATACTCCATTTCTTCAGAGTTAAAAAAGAAAATACAAAAACTTAATCTTCAATTTTGTTCATAGCCCATTAGTCAGATTAGTTACATGGAAGTTGGAATGATGATGAGTAAATATCTGTGCATGTTATTATTATCTCCCACACTTGATATATATAAAATTTATGTTGGTAAAGCATTCAAAGGGATAAGTAATACTTTTATAATTTCATCTCGCATTACTGGCCAGTTGTTACTGATCTTCTCAAAATACTTTTTGTTATTAAATTGTTGTCATATGACACAAATTAAATAATATTTAAATTTCAGTGATTTATTTGTGAATAAAAAATACAATTATTTTGCCTATATTTGTAAAGTATAAAAAAGTAACCATACTTTACAAATGTAAGGCAAATTAATTGTATTATTTTTAATACAGATAGAAATCATTAAAATTTAAATGTTACTATTTAATCTATAATCAAGAATCTTTTTTGGCTCTCTCACTTTTCCAAGTCCACTATTAATATTTCAGTGACTCTTTTTTGTATTAAATGTATAGATACATGAGAAAATGGAAGAGATATAGAGATAGCAATAGAGATCAAATTAGAGATAAAGAGAGATTAAGAGAGAAAGAGCATGCAAATGAGAGAGAAATTTAAAAACCCACCTAGCAATGCATAAACAAATTCTTGGACCTACAGAAATGTAAGTGGCTACATGGATGCTGCTGAATTAAAAACAAGTGGCTGTAATTTAAAGCAATTGCTCATGTAATTTTGAATGTAAGGGTCATATTATGAATCAGTGTTCAATTATTCTTTTACTTTATCCTAAAATATATAACTATTCTCCTGAGATCAGTAGTCACATGAGACCTTATCTCTCAGGTTATTACTTCATTGAGGTATTGTCTATCCCTTTGACTATAACATCAATGTAAATTTCAAATATTCTACATGTCACACAGAAAATGATTTCTATTTACCATATTTTTCACTCTCTAGGCACAAAAGTAGGTGACATTTTCTAGCAATCATGTGAATAATCTAGTAAATGAGATATAATCAATAAACAGCAAATATGATTCCTACAGGGTTCTCTTCTCTACAGCAGTGACCCAAAGACTGTGTGTAGAGATGTTAGATAAGTCATCTAAGACTCTCTGGATCTCTGAGTAACCATATGGATCAAAATGTCACCTCCCACATCCCACCATTAACTAGGATGAAATACATAGGATAAAGGATAAATACACTTTTCTGGTGATAAGAACTTAAACATGGCCGGGAGCGGTGGCTCAAGCCTGTAATCCCAGCACTTTGGGAGGCCGAGGCGGGTGGATCACGAGGTCAAGAGATCGAGACCATCCTGGTCAACATGCTGAAACCCCGTCTCTACTAAAAATACAAAACATTAGCTGGGCATGGTGGCGTGTGCGTGTAATCCCGGCTACTCGTGAGGCTGAGGCAGGAGAATTGCCTGAACCCAGGAGGCGGAGGTTGCAGTGAGC